>NC_139931.1:2606541-2936541 GCF_963514095.1 Eutrigla gurnardus
ACTCATGCACACACACACCTGTTCTCTCTGCAGACACGGTTGAAATGCAAACACACCCTAGTCTGAGGTCTGGATATACAAATCACAAACTGACACGAGAGCAGGACGTAGCTTAGCACAAAGACTGGAAGCGGGGGGAAACTGCTAGCCTAGCTTCATTAAACTGTTTTGTTTTTACATATTCTGTCTTGTTAGCTAACAAGCTAGTCACCAGTACATCCTGTAGCCCACCAGGGACCTAGATCTAAACTAGCAGGACCTGTAAGCTAGTAGAACCTAGAAGCTAACTAAGCTAGCAGAACCTTCAAAGCTAACTCCATCTATATCTGGGCTTGCACAGTGGTCTGGTCTGTACAGGTGAAAGGTCACTAGATGGTGATCCACTATGGTCTCTACTGTTGGGGTCTCCAGTCTTCTGCAGGGTCTACACACCGGATCACTCCTACGTCACCATCAGGAGCCGTCTGTCCTGTCGGGTCGGAGAGATCCTGGCTCTGGTCCGAGAGAAACTCCAGTACAGCGAAGACCAACCAGTTCTGCCTGGAAACCTCGTACTGGTGGCCGTCACATCGGCCGGAGGTAAGGAGTCAAACCCAGACCACATGAACACAGACCACATGAACACAGACCACATGAACACAGACCACATGAACCCTTCATGTTGTGTAAATCCCAGGAATGAACTGTTGTTTAACGTGGATAATAATGACTGTGTGTCATGTGTTCAGAGAAGGCTGTGTTTCGTCCCAGTGATGAGGCCGTCTTCACCACACTGGGAGTCAACACGCACCTGTTCGCCTGTGAACCGACTGAACTGGAGTCTCTGGTGAGGACTGATGGGTTAGGGGTGGTGGGTCGGTTGGTTGGTTGGTTGGAGGTTGGTTGGTTGGAAGTTGGTTGATGGGTTGGTTGGTTGATGGGTTGGTTGGTGGGTTGATGGGTTGGTTGGAGGTTGATTTGTTGGTTGGAGGTTGGCGGGTTGATGGGTTGGTTGGTTGGTTGGAAGTTGGTTGGTTGGTTGGTTGGTGGGTTGATGGGTTGGTTGGAGGTTGGCGGTTGGTTGACTGTAGAGTAAATGCAGACAACATATTCTTATGATGTAATTTCCTGCACCATCAGCTTCCTCTTCCTGAGGAGATCCACTGGACGCCCGGTGACAGCAAACTCCATGACATGTCAGCAGAGGAGGTAGCCAATCAGCTGGTGGCGTTCGACTGGGAACTCTTCAGCTGCGTGCACGAGGTCCGATAGCTGGTTTCTGTTTCCAGAATCAGGATTCCTTCATAAATACATAATAATACCGTCTTGTTTGTCGTCTTCTTCGTTGGTTTCTCCGTCAGGTGGAGTTTGTGTGTTACGTGTTCCACGGGGAGCAGTCCCGCTGGCGCCCCCTAAACCTGGAGCTGGTACTGCAGCGCTGCAGCGAGGTGCAGCACTGGGTCGCCACGGAGATCCTGCAGTGTCAGTCGCTTCCAAAGAGGGTCCAGCTGCTCCGCAAGTTCATAAAGATCGCAGCACTGTGAGTCCAGATCCCAAAACCAGTACCTTTAAACCGAGACCACCACGGTTTGGGTCTAGAGTTCAGATCACCTGACACACCGGCCGGTCCGATGACAGCTGCATGTGTGCTGCCCTGTGTACCCGTCTACCTGTGTACCCGTCTACCTCCCCTCCCCTCTACCTGTCTACCCATCTACCTGTCCACCTGTCTACCCATCTACCTGTCTACCCATCTACCTGTCCACCTGTCTACCCGTCTACCCATCCACCTGTCTAGCCGTCTACCTGTCCACCCCTCTATCCATGTACTTGTCTACCTGTCTACCCGTGTACCCGTCTACCTGTCCACCCGTCTACCTGTGTACCCGTCTACCTATATACCCGTCTACCTGTCTACCCGCCTACCCCTTTACCCGTCTACCTGTCTACCCGCTACCTGTCTACCTGTCCTGACAGCTGTGTTCTGTGTGGCAGCTGTAAGCAGCAGCAGGACCTGCTGTCCTTCCTGGCTGTGGTTCTGGGTCTGGACAACCCGGCTCTCAGCAGACTACGACTCACCTGGGAGGTAAGACCTACACCTGCTACACCAACACCTGCTACACCAACACCTGCTACACCAACACCTGCTACACCTACACCTGCTACACCTACACCTGCTACACCTACACCAACACCTGCTACACCAACACCTGCTACACCTACACCTGCTACACCTACACCTGCTACACCTACACCAACACCTGCTACACCAACACCTGCTACACCTACACCTGCTACACCAACACCTGCTACACCAACACCTGCTACACCTACACCTGCTACACCTACACCAACACCTGCTACACCTACACCTGCTACACCTACACCTGCTACACCTACACCAACACCTGCTACACCAACACCTGCTACACCTACACCTGCTACACCAACACCTGCTACACCAACACCTGCTACACCAACACCTGCTACACCTACACCTGCTACACCTACACCTGCTACACCTACACCAACACCTGCTACACCAACACCTGCTACACCAACACCTGCTACACCTACACCTGCTACACCAACACCTGCTACACCAACACCTGCTACACCAACACCTGCTACACCAACACCTGCTACACCTACACCTGCTACACCATATTCTCATATTTCATTGTGTGTGTGTGTGTGTGTGTGTGTGTGTGTGTGTGTGTGTTCAGGGTCTCCCGGGGAAGTTCAGGAAGCAGTTTCAGCAGTTTGAGAGCGTTGCGGTGAGTAACATCTGTTGTCATTCCTGATTTGATCTGGTTTATTATGATGAAGGGCATCATCATCATCATCATCACCGTCATTGAACTGGTTCTGGATCAGCAGAACTCCATTCAGAAAACAAGGAAAATACTACTGCAGTACCGCTTTCCACCTGAATTTGTACATGTGGTCTTCCAGGACCCCTCCAGGAACCATAAGTCCTACAGAGACCTGATCACCAGCCTCAGACCTCCACTGATCCCCTTCACACCTCTGCTGCTCAAAGGTGAGTCTGGACATTTCAGCTCATTACCACTGGCCAACCAGAAGCCTGCTGACAGTCACATGACCCCGTCACATGACCCTGTCTTGTTGCCGTGGTTCTGGATCAAAGACTAGTCCTCCTCCACCAGACTCCTGATCAGCTGTTTTCCTCCAGAGGTGACGCTGCTGTGGACCAGTTAGCTCGTTAGCTAGTTAGTGCCTTAGCTCCATCTTGCTAATCAGCTGATGTTACAGTTAATCAGGGACACACACACATTAACACACACTGTGTGTTAATGTGTGAGTGTGTGTGTGCATGCATGCAGCCTTAAGATCTCTGTCTCCATGGTAACCAGAGGGAGGAAAGGATGGAGCTGAATGAGACTGTTAAAAAGATAAACCCTCCAGCTCGGCCCGGGGTTGATTTTGATTATATTTTTAGATATGTATTGATGTATATTTGGTCACGTCTTTGAGATGAAAGTGATCAGCTTATTGATCTGACGGCTGGTTGGCTTGTTGGTTGACCTGCTTGTTTCCTGTTTGTCAGACCTGACGTTTCTCCACGAGAGCTGCAAGACGTTTCACGGCGAGCTGGTCAACTTTGAGAAGATGGTGAGTTCAACCAGCGAGGCTTATTTCTTTAGCTGATCAGCATTCAGCTATATATATATATATATATATATATATATATATGATATCTGAGATTGTTTAGACTTCCTGTTGTGTTTGTGGAGTTGAATGTGAAAATAAAAGCTTCTCCTCCTCCTGCAGCACAAAGTGGCCGACATGGTGAGGATCATCAGACGCTACCGGAGCAGCCAGCTAGGTAACACTGCTGACATCTGACCTTTGACCTCTACACAAATCTCCTGCATGTAAAACTGTGTGTTTGTGTTGGCCTGCTGATACTGTTTACTGTGATTATTATATATTGTATTATGGTGAGTATGCTTTTATTATGAAAGTCCTGCAGGAATTACTGAGCTCATGTGTTGACCTCTATCTCCCTCTGGTGGCGGCGTGGCGGCGCTGCTCCACCCTGTAGATAGAGGATGGATTGATGTGAGTGTCTCTAACGTGGCTTTCTTCTCTGTTTCGTGCCCCCTCCCCCCCCCGGTAGCCATGGATACGGAGACGTCCCCCTCCCACCTACAGACCAAGGCCTACGTCCGGCAGCTGCAGGTCATCGACAACCAGAACCTGCTGTTTGACATGTCCTGCAAGCTGGAGCCCAAAGACACGTAGAGGGGGAGGAGGAGGAGGAAGAGGAGGAGGTGGAGGAGGAGGAGGAGGAGTGAGGAGGAGTGTGTTGCCCAGAAACAACAATGAAAAGACACGTAAATAAAAGAGGAAGGAACTCGTCTTCCTCTTCATCAGCCTGAAACAACAAAACAAGTGAACTGAGACGTTCTTCTTCTTTTTCTTCTCTTCTTCTTTTTTTTCTTCTTCTTCTTCTTCTTCTTCTTCTTCTTCTTCTTCTTCTTCTTCTTCTTCTTCTTCTTCTTCTCTTCTTCTTCTTCTTCTTCTTCCTCTTCTTCTTCTTCTTCTCTTCTTCTTCTTCCTCTTCTTCTTCTTTTTCTTTTTCTTCTTCTTCTTCTTCTTCTTCTTCTCTTCTTCTTCTTCTTCTTCTTCTTGGCTAAAAAAATACATGAATCTTTTATTTATTATTTTAATCTCCTGCACCTGAACGTCCCTTCAGGTCGACACACACACACACTGGGAACCTTTGACCCCAGACAGCTGACTGGTTGAACTTCCTGTCCGAGGCTGATCAGAAAGGAAACCCTGGAACTGACAAAGACGACGCCTCTTCAGAGACATGAGGACGCCGGACCTGCGAGGGTCCAACTGGATCCGGTTTACTCAGAGACTACAAAATCTGTCTGAATCTATTTTTACATCAAAGTAAATAATTCTTAAAACTCATGGTGGACCATATGGTGGACGTCATGCTGGACGTCATGGTGGACGTCATGCTGGACCTCATGGTGGACCATATGGTGGACGTCATGGTGGACCTCATGGTGGCCCTCCTGGCCTGTTTACACCGGTGACCTCTGACGACGATGCGTTCACTGACCCACTGTGACGGACTTACGGACACTTGGGACCCTGGTCGCGGTGCGTTCATGGACTGGGATCGTACAGGAGTTTGTAGAAGCTGGTTTTCTACCCGACGTGGTCCCAGTTTCAGACTGGAGACAAGTCTTTTTTTCTTTTTTGTTTCCTGGCGAGGAACATGATCACTAACAAGTTTAAAGGGCCGGTACGCAGCGTTTTGTAGGTTTTAGGCGGTTTACCGGAGTCAGCAGAACGCGGTTCCTTCTGATTATCGGAGCAGATTTATAGATGACTTTGCCGACAAAAACCAAACCCTCATTCCCAACAACCATAGACAAACAAAGTTACTGGTTTATTCTTTGTTTTGTGTGTGAAGCGTTTCCTGCGACTCCGATCTCGTTAACTCGTTAGAGTTTAGAGACTTTGTTTTGGTGTAAATGAGTTAAAACCTACAAAAACGGACCGTCAGCGGAGTTCCTTTAACTCACCACGCAGATCGAACTGACGATCACATGGCAGCCAATCAGCTGTGTTTACAGGATGACATCACAACACAAACACAAAGGAGTTGACAGCTTCTTTTTATTTTTTTCTTCTCAGCGTTTCCGATCGAACCACCGTCGCATCCGAGCCAATCAGAGCCGCGCTGCCATTGGTCGGTTCGGTCGGAGGCAATAACAGGAAGCCGGTTGGTTGACTCGTCGCAGCAACGAAGCACTTTTTGCCAAACCTCAGGGCTCAGAGACGGGAGGTTTCGTTTTCTCTTTTCTTCTAGATTCTCAGTTCTGTGTTTGTACAGCTGATCACCTTATATTTACTATCATCATAATAATAATAAATATAGTAGAGTTGTTGTTTTGCTGCTGTGATCACCACCAGGTCTGAGACCCGGTCTGAGACCAGCCTGAACTCGGACTCTCTGGTCCACCGGGTCCTTCGCACCGAAGAGTTTCACCTCGTTTTAAATGCTTTATTTCATTTGCTGAAGACGAATATTTAGAGGAAGAAGGTTCCACGTTAAAATAGATTCAGAGGGAAACTTAAATTAAAAATAAACGATGTTATGATGTTTATGTTTAAGTTTCACAAAGTGGTGACTAAAGTCGTAATATTTTGAGATAAAATTGAAATATGAAGATTCTTTAGCGTCGTTATTTACAGTGAGATCAATAAAGTTTTCATTGCCTCGTCGTCACCAGGCAACTAAACACTTAAAACACAGTCTTCCAGCTGCTCACAAACTGATTATATATCTGTTATAGTTCAGAAAGTTCACGAAGATGTAAAAAAAAAATATATATATATCAAAGTCAGTAGTTAATTCGTAATCAGATAATGTCGTAATTTAAAAGAAAGATCGTACGTTGAGATTCAAGAATTTAAAGTAAAACACAGGACTTTCACCCGGAGACCGACGTGAGCGTCTACATCATTATGTGGCGAGTTCTTGTTCTTTAATCACACGTTTCAAACGGTCCAGAAAGAAACCCGTTTCCGTGGCAACGTGAGGCGTTGACGTTCCCGTGAGACTCTTCGGTGCGTCCGGATGCGTCGCGTGTTTGTTTACATAAAGTCGTGAGCGGTTTGAATAACGTCACCTCCATCTGTACCATAACATCCTGTCTGTGAGAGCGAGGCCGACCCGTCCAGAGACAAGTCCACTTCCTGTCCACGTCAGGACAAGACCAGGTCCAGAAACCTTCAGCTCAAGGCTACTTTATTCTGGTTTACAACCCGACTCTTACTTTGGTAACTTGACACGCAGCTGAGAGTCGTTCAGGTTTACAGGATGTGAACGGAGGCGACTTGTTTCAGGAAGAGAACCTGCAGAACGTCTCCGGCCAGACAAGAACTTCTATCTGATCCTGAATCCTCAAGTCTGTCTACTCGAAACAGACGTGACCCAGAACTCCCCCAAAAATACTAGTCTAGACTTACAACTCGGGTTTAAACTCCCAAGAACACTAGAGAACCCAGATAGACCATTTAGACATCCGGAGAACACCAGTTAGATCTCGAAGAACACCAGTTAGAACTTGAGTCAAACCCAGAAAGACGAGTTCAAAGTGACTTGCAGGGCTTCTAGGCGACTTGCAGGGTTGTGTAGGTGACTTGCAGGGTTCTCTAGGTGACTTGCAGGGTTCTGTAGGTGACTTGCAGGGTTCTCTAAGTGAGTTGCAGGGTTCTCTAGGTGACTTGCAGGGTTCTCTAGGTGACTTGCAGGGTTCTGTAGGTGACTTGCAAGGTTCTGTAGGTAACTTGCAGGGTTCTGAAGTGACTTGCGGGGTTCTCTAGGCGACATGCAGGGTTCTCTAGGTAACTTGCAGGGTTCTGTAGGTGACTTGCCGGGTTCTCTAGGTAACTTGCAGGGTTCTGTAGGTGACTTGCAGGGTTCTCTAGGCAACATGCAGGGTTCTCTAGGTAACTTGCAGGGTTCTCTAGGCGTCATGCAGTTTTTCTCTAGGTGACTTGCAGGGTTTCTGTAAGTGACTTGCAGGGTTCTCTAGGTGACATGCAGGGTTCTCTAGGTGACTTGCAGGGTTTCTGTAGGTGACTTGCAGGGTTCTCTAGGTGACTTGCAGGGTTCTCTAGGTAACTTGCAGGGTTCTGTAGGTGACTTGCAGGGTTGTGTAAGTGACTTGCAGGGTTCTCTAGGTGACTTGCAGGGTTCTGTAGGTGACTTGCAGGGTTCTCTAGGTGACTTGCAGGGTTCTGTAGGTGACTTGCAGGGTTCTCTAGGCGACATGCAGGGTTCTCTAGGTAACTTGCAGGGTTCTCTAGGCGACATACAGTTTTTCTCTAGGTGACTTGCAGGGTTTCTGTAAGTGACTTGCAGGGTTCTCTAGGTGACATGCAGGGTTCTCTAGGTGACTTGCAGGGTTTCTGTAGGTGACTTGCAGGGTTTCTGTAGGTCACTTGCAGGGTTCTCTAGGTGACTTGCAGGGTTGTGTAAGTGACTTGCAGGGTTCTCTAGGTGACTTGCAGGGTTCTGTAGGTGACTTGCAGGGTTCTCTAGGCGACTTGCAGGGTTTCTGTAGGTGACTTGCAGGGTTCTCTAGGCGACTTGCAGGGTTTCTGTAAGTGACTTGCAGGGTTCTCTAGGTGACTTGCAGGGTTCTGTAGGTGACATGCAGGGTTCTCTAGGTGACTTGCAGGGTTTCTGTAGGTGACTTGCAGGGTTCTCTAGGCGACATGCAGGGTTCTCTAGGTAACTTGCAGGTTTCTCTACTCGGCGTGTGAAGTTCTTGTCATGTCGGTGGTTTCGGTTCCGGTCGCATACAAAGTGTGAAACCCAGTGAAGATGACATCATCACTAGTCTGCCGGGGGCTTCTCAGGACCACTTCCTGGGTGCCGGGCACTTTATTACCGATCCCACCGTAGTTCTGGGCAGAACATGAGTCCCGAGTCTCAAATCTCCACGTTACACCTGAACTCAACCCCAACTAACCCTTCCAATGTTCCGACCAATCACAGCTCTGCCTGCTCTCCGGCTGGGATCCGTAATCTGGGGGGGGGGGGGGGGGGGCGGTCTCTTGGGTCGAGGTCGCCCCGGCGACGCCCGTGTGGAAACGTCATGTACATAGTGCAACCGTGTAAATAGCAAATATTAACGGAGATCTATTTTACGTATGAGAGCGACGGCAACTTGGAAATCTTTGATGTTTTTTATTTGTCAGACAGGAAGTTGTATAGACGGCGAGGAAGACGCCATGTTGGATTGTACAGTTGAATCTCCTCAGTTTGATTGTTCTGTTGTTTTCTATCTGCAGCTCGTTTGTTTCTTCTTTTGTACAGAAGTTGGTTGTTTACATGGAAACTGAGTCTTGTTTTTGTTCGACGGCCCTGTGATTGGAGCAGAGGTCTGGAGGGGGCGGGGCCCAGATTCAAATATTCAGGGGGTGGGGCCCAGAGTCATAGAAATAAAACATTTATAGTTAGAGGGAAAAAGTCATAACGTTTATTGATAATAATAACAATGTGTTGGACTAAACAGTCGTACAGTCGTGTGATCTGACGAAGTCATTTTATGAGAAAAAAGTTGAATTATATTTATCAAAATAAACTGATAATTTAACGATAAGCAAGCGTGTTTTAATTTGACAAAAAAAGTTCTAACATTTATAAAAATTCAAAATGTTGTAAGAAGCAAATGTGAGTCTTTTTTTTAATATTTATTATTATATTTTCAATTAAAGTTATAATCAATAAAATGTTGGAATTTGAATAGAAATAGTTGTAATATTATAAAAAAAGCATAATTTTAGTCAAAACATGAGAGAAAGTTATAATTTAACAAAAAACAAGCTGTAACATAATTAAAATAAATACATTATATTGCAAAATTACAAATCTTGAAATATTTAGATTTTCATGGTAAATTATCTCGTAATCCTATTGTTCTATTACATTTACATTATTAATTAATAACTAATATTAGTACTAGCATTCCAACCTTGTGTTGAAATGTTAACAAAATGACAAATTTATCACATTTTATTATTTATTTATTTATTTTTATGACTATCACCAACATGTCTAAATTATGTTTTTATTATTATTGATGAACTTGAATTGTTAAATTGATTCTAATCGATTTTATTTAGTTTGAAGTCACTGAGATACTTCAGGTGTTTGTGATTTCATTAAAAGTGACAATAAAAAAAACGAGATGAATCTTTGAACGTTGAGTTGAACCAGTGAGGTGTTTCTATTGATCACTATTGATCCCTATAGATGGAGCTGTGAGTGTTGACCTCTGGCTGTTCCCTCCGGACCGCTCCTCCCTCTGCTGTCCCTCTACCAATGCAGACACTGAAATAAAGCGTCCTGACGATGAGTCCGAGTCCGAGTCTTTATTGAGAGTTTGGAGCTGTGGAGTGATGGAAACTATGCCTGCCCTCGACGTTCTGGCAGGTTTGAGTCTGAGAACTCTTGTTCTGCCGGCGAGGCAGGAACCAGAACCCGCAGGAAAAAGAACCGGCAACAGGAGACGGCCCACAGCTGCCTCTGGGCTCCAAAAGCGCTGCAATGCAAGATGGGTAAACGTGTCAAGTATGTGTGTGTTTGAGGGGAGGCGTGCTTGGATTTCAGCTGATAGGGTCCCTGCGCCCCCCCTTCTCCCCCACCGACCCCCTCAGGAGAGTAGTCTGGACCAGCATCCCTCCTGGACCTCTTTCCATCCCTGATTAGGAGACGGTTTATATTTAGGGCCACATTTAGGGGAAGGGTGAAGGAGACCACAGACCTGGTGTAGGGTCTGTTGGCATGACGACAGCACGTTAGCTCCAGCTGGACATCTCGCGAACAGCTGCGGGTCAAGGGCCGCGTCACGCATCACAGCTGTTAGCGCCGGCGTTGCGGTGCTTGATGAATCCGGGTCCTTGAAAGTACAGAAATCATGTAACCTCTAGTCCTGCAGGGTTCTGTTAAAGGGCCAGTTCAGATCTTTAGTTCTGACGATGGGAGTTCTACTAGCACTGCAGCAAATCATGCTGCTAGCACTGCAGCTAATAACGCTGCTAGCACTGCAGCTAATACCGCAGCTAGCACTGCAGCTAATACCGCAGCTAACACTGCAGCTAATACCGCAGCTAGCACTGCAGCTTATACCGCAGCTAGCACTGCAGCTAATAACGCTGCTAGCACTGCAGCTAATACCGCAGCTAGCACTGCAGCTAATACCGCAGCTAACGCTGCAGCTAATACCACAGCTAGCGCTGCAGCTTATACCGCAGCTAGCGCTGCAGCTAATACCGCAGCTAGCGCTGCAGCTAATAACGCTGCTAGCGCTGCAGCTAATACTGCAGCTAGCACTGTAGCACCATCTCGACCACGTCATGTCCCCAAAAGGAGCTAACCCTAACCCTAACCCCCGGATAAGTGGAGGACGATGGATGGTTCCAAAAGGCCCCAAGTGATGTGATAAACACATTGACCCCCATGTTTTGGGGCCCAGACCTCCATATGTTAGGTCCTTGGGACCCAGACCTCCATATGTTGGGACCTTGGGACCCAGACCCCCATGCTGGGACCAAGACCTCATGTTGGGACCCAGTCCCCCATGTACTTGATATCCCACAGAGTGAAGTACTATAAATAGTCACACATGTGAAGTACATTCATATCTGATCTCATGTCAGTTTGAACGCATTAACCTGCTGCCTCACTCTGTTTATAAATGTGTTGATTAATGTGTTTATTAATGTGTTAAGAGAAAACTTCTCAAGAATCCGTTTGGACATTGAGGACGTTTTCAGATTTTATTTCCACATATTTTACTATATTTTATTTTACTATATTTATTTCTAATTATTTTACTATATATTTCTATTTATTTTACTATATTTTATTTCTCTTGTACTATATTTTATTTCTACAAATTTTATTTTATTCAATTTTATTTTACTTTATTTTATTTCTATATTAAAAGTTCTGCTTTAGTTGTCATGGAAACGAAGGGAACCAGCAGCTGCTTTATGTATAAAGATTTTTCATATTTAAATAATGAAGGAGTCGTCTAAGAGGTGTCAGGACAGTGATGAAATAAAATCATTATACCACAAAAGTTACATTATTACATTTAGTTTAACATTAATCTCAACACGTGTTCTGATAGTTTATTTGATGTTTTATGTATTTTACATTGTGTAGTAAGACTGAAGTACTATAAATAGGCCCACATGTGAAGTACATTCATATCTGATCTCATGTCAGTTTGAAAACTGCTCATGAACATATTTGATCGTTTTAACGTCTGCAGCTGAATGTCCTCATAAAGACACATAAACACACACAGAGTGTTGAACATGTCTGTCAACCAGCGACTCACATTCAGACTGGACACACACACACGCCCCCCTCTCACACACACACAGACACACACATCCCCCCCCCCCCACCCTCTGCCTTTAAATACAGCTTGTCTGCAGCTCTTCGTCCTCGGTGATCGCATCCCCGCTGCTCTTCTTCACAAGTTCTCCTCCACCCTCAACCAAGGTAGCTATGAACACACACACACACACACACACACACACTCAGAGATGAGTAGCGTCGTATCGTCAGCGTACGGTGGAACAGTCGTGATGTGTTCAAAGACCAAACTAGAGACGCCGGATGTGTTTAAATTAACATTCAGAAATAATAATTCAGTTAAACATTCTGGATTAGAAACTCAAACCTGTGGAGCTTCACGAAGCCGTCGTAGTTTGATATATTTATATTTTACGAACGTACAAACACTCGATTTTTCAACATCTGCAAATTTAAAACGGAAGAAAGTTCAACTTCAACTTATTTAAACTTTAAATCTGAAAACAGATCTGAAGTTCATCTTTTCATAAGTGGTTGAGTTGAGCACCATGTGCTTCCAAACAGCTGTCCCCCCACCCCTCGGTCGGTACAGTCCTGATTGGTTGACTGAAAGGGGGTGTGTCTCACTGGTGTTTCTATAAATTACCTGTTAGGAAACAAAGTGTCATTTAGATTCGATATTATTTAGATTTTGCATTGTGTCACCTTCAAGGACTCGTCAACATTCAGTTTTTGTGAACATTCACCAAAGTATTTTTAGTTCTAACTTTCTGAATTGTATCTTTGTTAGCATTTGCCTCTGCTAGCTTCCAAACCAAGAATCACACAATTAACAACTTTAGTGAGTTTTGTTTGATTTCAATGCAACTTTTGTTTTTTTTCTGAGATTTTAATTGTAATGCTGAGTCATGATTAAACATAATGTTAACCGTCACGCTTATATGACACACTGATAAAAATAAAAACAAAATAAGGATCACTTTCATATCAAAAAGATTGACGACGCGTGTGAAAAAGAAAAAAAAAACGGATTTATTTCATGTAAAAATACTTTGAGGGTTCGTCCTCTAGCATGAATGTTATGAGAATGCAAGGAATGTTTTGATGCTTCTTCAGGAAATGTTGCCTGAGGGTGGCGCTAGAGGAAAGATAAGGAGGATCCCCTAATGTATCAGGTTCATCCTCTGGGGACCATGAATATTCACAGTGAATGTAACGGCAGCCTGGTCAGTGTTTGTGGAGCTATAATGCCGACCTCATGCTGCTGGACACGTTGCATGACTCGACATGTGACCCTGAATCCTAATTATACTCAGGAACTTCAGTCTCCCCTGGGGATTTGTTTTCCTGCCTCGCAGCCTGAATCCACGAGCCAATCAGATCGCAGCCGGCAGTAAAATTAGAAAGCAGCCGCGGCTTTTGTTGGCCGCGCAAGCAGGTGCAGTCTTTCAGTGAAACCATCTCCGAGAGAAGAAAACGGCGTCCAAACGAGTCGAGAGGCAGATTGTGATTTCCCATTCAGACATTTCCTTAACGAGGAGAAATGTAATATTCATATAGGAACCACGAGGCGAAGTTCCCACACGATAGGAAAATATGCAGAATCACCCTTTAAGACTTTGTAACAGGAGAAACATCAACACGCCTGTGAGGCAGAGCGAAGGGAAACATGATACCCTCAGTGAGAGTATATTTTAGTTCTACATATTTTCGTTCCTGAACTTAGTTTAACATAAATCTTAACATGTGTTCTGAGAGTTTATTAAATGTTTTATGTTTATTTAAATGAACCATTTCACGGTGAAGCTCTTATCATTTCCTGCTTTTATTGTCTTAAATAAACTGAGTTCCCCGTCAGAATAAATGACCTTGTTATCAGAGTGTCATTCTGTCTTCTTTGTTGGTGTCCTGCAGCCTTTTCCGTCGACATGGAGCGTACCTTCATCGCCGTGAAGCCCGATGGCGTCCAGAGAGGTCTGTGTGGAGAGATCATCAAGCGCTTCGAGCACAGAGGCTTCAGGCTGGTGGCGGCCAAGTTCATGCAGGTCACTTTACACTTTACACTCGACACTTTACACTTTACACTCAACACAATAAATATGTTAATGATTAAATAGGAAAAATACATCATTTGTTTTGAGGGACTTGTTTTAAAATGTGTCGGCAACATTTCTTATTGTTTATTCATTTTATTTGGGATGATTTAATTGCCTGATGTCATAGAAATATTATTGTGTAGTTTATAAACCTTTTTGACGGTCAGAAAGGACAGGCGGTGTTTTTGCCGTTAGTTTGAAATATTGTTCCGGTCCCCACAACGATAGAAGTACAGGAACACACACACACAGCGTTTAGATGACAGCTGTCAAGTTAAAGAATTTCGCAGCTACTCTGAAGGACACACACTCGTATCACTATCACACACTCAGTGAAGTTATTCACAGCTGTTGTGTGTGTGTGTGTGTGTGTGTGTGTGTGTGTGCTGTTAATCCCTCAGTTCCCTCCTCTGTCTTCGTCCATGTAGATAGTGTAATCTTAGTGTAGGAGTTCTACTCTGTTACTTTGCATTTACTGTGTGTTTTGTGTTCAGTCCTCTGAGGACCACATGAAGAACCACTACCTGGACCTGAAGGACATGCCCTTCTATGGTGGACTCTGCAAGTACATGTCCTCCGGACCCATCTTCGCCATGGTAACAGACATATATGTTTATCTATATATACTGTATATTATAGGACGTGTAGTTTTGTCAAACTTGGAGATATAGAGTCATGTGTCATCGGTGTAATGATGGATAAAAGAAGACATGTTTACTGATAATTTTGTGTGTGTGTGTGTGTGTGTGTGTGTGTGTGTGTGTGTGTGTGTGTGTGTGTGTGCAGGTGTGGGAGGGTCAGAACATTGTGAAGCTGGCCAGGATGATGCTGGGTGAGACCAACCCCGCCGACTCCAAGCCCGGTAGCATCCGTGGAGACCTGTGCATCAACATCGGCAGGTGTGTCAACCGCTAACCGCTTACTGCAACGTGGTGGCCGAGTAGTGTATTAAAGCTAAGCTCCTGGCTAATTCAGAGGTTGTGGGTTCGAGTCCCACCGGAGCGGTATGACTGCACACGACCCCCTCGTGGGATTCACGACAGCTTGGCTCATCTTTTAGGACTTTTATTTTGCTCCTTGAAAGTATTAAAATGGCCGATTTACATAATGCATCTTGCATGCCCTGTACTACATCTCCCATGATGCCACTGACCTCCCTGTGTCGTGTCTCAGGAACATCATCCACGGCAGCGACACCCTGGAGAACGCCAAGCGTGAGGTTGGCCTGTGGTTCAAGGCCGAGGAATTCGTCACCTACACCCCCTGTGCTACACCCTTCCTGTACGAGTAGGCCGGACCCCCATCACCCCCCCCCCCCCCCCCCCCCCCTCGGACTTGGTCTCCACTTGTTAACCATAAACATGTAGCACTTATCAATAAAGTCTCGTGTTTACAACAACTTCACTGTTTCTGTTTCTATGACGACAACCTTCTGACCATAAAGCCTAATTAATTAGCCTAAAACGTAAACTTTCTTCTGCAGACACGGAAACATCAAACAATGAATCATTTATCGTTTGATAACTTTTATTACATAAAAATGTAAAGTGAGTCATGGAAATGTAATCGTTTACAATCATGCTGCCATAAACTACACACACACACACACACACACACACACACACACACACTACAGACACACACACACACACTCCTGAAAGAGACATACATGTAATAAAACAGTATTTACACAACAGAAGTAAAATGATTCAATCTTAACGGCTGAATGTTAAAATCATTTAAATTCAATCTAAAATGTGTTTAAAATAACGTTAAAGGGATAGTTCGGAATTTTGGACATAAGACCTATTTTCCCAGTGAGCCGGTGTGTTTGAGACGTCTGGAGACGTTTTCAAGAAATTTCATTCAGTTCTTCTAATGGCCGAGTTCGCTTGTGCTATGGCTAGCGCAAGTCATTTAAAACAGTCCTGCCCACTCCACAGTGCACCCGAGGCAAATCCATTGTAACGGCAGACTATCGATGTACATATCTGTGTTGATAGAATGTTTGAAATAAAACCAACCTTGCATTTTTAAGGATTTATGTCTCAGCAGCAGCGTGTCATACTTCCTAGTAGGCTATGGCAGCGGCGGAGTGATATCACCTAGCACTTATAAGGTACCGGTTCTATAATAGTTTGTTTACCTGCTGTCATTGCTACAGACGCAGAGTAGCCTGCAGTGCTAGTTTCTTCAATCTCATAGAAATGGACACTTTTGGAGAATAAAGTGAAACTTTTGAAGACTCTGATGAGTTTTTTTCCACCCAAACCCAACCGTACCTGTACGAGCCTGAATATACAGAGGAAGAATTGCACGAGAGGGATGCTCAAAGGGCAGAACGTGAACGAGCGTCTGTGGAGACCGAGATAGCCCCCGCTGGAGCTGAGAGCCGGGACCGAACAAACGGAGACTGGTGGTGCCAGGAGGGAATCCCCTGCAACGCGTCCGAGGGTTTAGGGTCTACGGACGGAGCAGAGGTCCGGCTTTGCGGTGCGTAATTGTGGGTTCGCGTGGCCGTGGGCTGCCCGGTGTTTGCGTGAGGTCCAAGGGCTTTTCACCCAGGTCTGAGGGCATGAGGCCCGACAATTCGTCCTGGTTCGATTGCCTATTTACGGGCAGTGTTTCGGGTGGCGCGTCTTAGAGTTTTGAGTCCGACGGAGAGTCCGCATGTGTGGATTCGCGGAGCCGCCCGCTGCCCGGTGTTGGTCTGCGGTCCAAGGGCTTTTCACCCAGCTCTCAGGGCACAAGGCCCGACTATTCGGCGGTGTTCATGTGTCTATTTACCGGAGGGAATCCCCGCAACGCGTCCGAGGGTTTACGGTTCTCCGGACGGAGCAGTGGTCCAGGTTCGCGGTGCGTAATTGTGGCTTCGCGTGGCCGTGGGCTGCCCGGTGTTTGCGTGAGCTCCGAGGGCTTTTCAGACAGCCTTGGGGGTATAAGTGCCGACAGTTTGGCCCGGTTCGATTGCCTATAAAGTAAAGTTCTGCTGCTGCTGAGAAACTAGTTCCTCAAAAAATGGATGATTCATGCGATGCGAGGTTAGTTTTTAATATTATTCTATCAACACAGATATGTACATCGACAGTCTAGTGTTTTAATTGATTTGCCTCGGGTGCACTGTGGAGTGGGCAAGACTGTTTTTAATGCCATGCTAACTAGAACCATTGACTTGCGCTAGCCATAGCATAAGCGAACTCGGCTCACTTGGAAAATAGGTCTTATGTCCAAAATTCCGAACTATCCCTTTAAGGTGCTAATTTTAGAATTTTATAAATCAAAGTATTTGCTTGTTTTGGTGTTAAATTTGTATTGAAAACATTTACTGTATTAGACGCTTGTTATGTTTTACTTCTTCTAGTATTGTGATTGTCTTCATTCTTACAATATGTTAAATCAAATATACGCCGCGTATCTGTTAAATAACTGGTTTACAACGTTTGGAATATTTTAATCACTATTCAATAAACTTTTTGTGAGGTATCAAACATTTCTCTTTTAGCTTATTGAACACACACACACACGACTGATAATCTCAACATGACATTACACAGCATCCGGTAATATTATTATTAATAATATTATTAGTAATATTATTATTCATATTATTATAATGTACGTAAGAGTTCTGATGTACAAAGATGTTGGCGTTGAAAAAAATCATTGTACAAAAAGTTTTCTTTTCTTTTTCCTCCAGATGAGGATGTAACCCTCTCAGAACCAGAAGGGGGCGGCGGTCAGACCAGCATCATAACCCTCTTAGAACCAGCTCTTAAATAAACCCTTGTTTGGCCTCCGAGTCCTCGTCCACACGTAGAGTCTCAAACAAATACTACAATCAGCTTAGAAAATGTGCAGACGGGAGAACGTGAACCCCTAGAGGCCACACGGAGGACTTCGCTGACTTGGTCCTCATCAGTGTGGACGAGGAGGAAGATCATGAGCGAAAGCACATAAATAAAGAAAATAAAAGTAAGGAGGATCAAGAGTCAGAGTAGAAGTTTGATGATGATGGAAACAGTAGAAAGAGATGAAGGTCTGATGAGGCCTACTGGTCTGACAAGGCCTACTGGTCCTGGGGGGTGAAGAACCCTCCAGAAGACCCGTTGGTTTCCGCTTCAGACTCTTCCAAGTCTTTGTTCTTTGGACCTGCAAAAAGACAAAAAACACAAAGTACTTTAATGTACTTCTACTTCACTACATTTATCTGACAAGTTCTTTACATCCAGAAATCCATATAATTAATTATAACCAGCCTGGAACCAGCCCTAAGTTTTGCTTAGTTAAGCAGTTTGATAGTGTGTGGTATTAGTACTTTTACTTCAGTAAATTATCTGAAAACACCACCGCATAGATTAGTTGTGTTTGTGTGTGTGTTTGTGTGTACCTGCCCCCCCCTCACTGCTCTCTGGGTCAGCTGATGGCGGCTGGGCTGCTGAGGAAGGAGTGGGGGGGGATGGGTAATCGGGCGGCGTTTCATTCTCGTCCCCTGATAGGCTGCTGGGGACGCCCGTTACCACGGCACCGGAGAGGCTGACGGGTCGCTTAGTGACGGGCAACTTTCTCTCTGAAAGAAGAAGACAACGATGGAGTCAGAGAAAGTCTTCACAAGTAATTACACTCAACAAAAATATAAACGCAACACTTTTGTTTTTGCTCCCATTTTTCATGAGATGGACTTAAAGATCTAAAATTCATTCCAGATACACAATATTACCATTTCTCTCAAACATTGTTCACAAATCTGTCTAAATGTGTGATAGTGAGCACTTCTGCTTTGCTGAGATAATCCATCCCACCTCACAGGTGTGCCACATCAAGATGCTGATCTGACATCATGATTAGTGCACAGGTGTACCTTATACTGCCCACAATAAAAGGCCACTCTGAAATGTGCAGTTTTGTCTCACAGCAAAATGCCACAGATGCCACAAGCATTGAGGGAGCGTGCAATTGGCATGCTGACAGCAGGAATGTCAACCAGATCTGTTGCTCGTGCATTGAATGTTCATTTCTCCACCATAAGCCGTCTCCAAAGGCGTTTCAGAGAATATGGCAGTACATCCAACCGGCCTCACAACCGCAGACCACGTGTAATGGTAATATTGTGTATCTGGAATGAATTTTAGATCTTTAAGTCCATCTCATGAAAAATGGGAGCAAAAACAAAAGTGTTGCGTTTATATTTTTGTTGAGTGTATATCGCGTGTCAATCAAAGTCTGAGTGTAGTGAGTGCAAAATAGTCATAAAAAGGCTTAGTCATACCCCCCCCCCCCCCCCCCCCCCAAAAAGTCATACTATAGCATGTCGAAAATTCATGAAAAAGTCAGTCCACATATATTCATAAAAAAATATTTAAAATTGTTAAAAAGTCATAAAAATCTCTCATATTGCTTGACATGCCAAGTCTCAGTGTAGTGAGTCCAAAACAGCCATAAAAAGCCATGGTCAATATTTATAGGGGAAAAAAAAGTCATACTATAGCATGTCGAATAAAAAGTGAAAAATCGACAAAATTCATAAAATGTTGTAAAAATGATTGAAAAGTCCTAACATATGCTTCTACACTCAACAAAAATATAAACGCAACACTTTTGTTTTTGCTCCCATTTTTCATGAGATGGACTTAAAGATCTAAAATTCATTCCAGATACACAATATTACCATTTACCAGATCTGTTGCTCGTGCATTGAATGTTCATTTCTCCACCATAAGCCGTCTCCAAAGGCGTTTCAGAGAATATGGCAGTACATCCAACCGGCTCACAACCACAGACCACGTGTAACCACACCAGCCCAGGACCTCCACGTCCAGCAGGTTCACCTCCAAGATCGTCTGAGACCAGCCACTCAGACAGCTGCTGAAACAATTGGTTTGCATAACCAAACAATTTCTGCACAAACTGTCAGAAACCGTCTCAGGGAAGCTCAACTGCATGCTCGTCGTCCTCATCGGGGTCTTGACCTGACTCCAGCTCGTCGCCGTAACAGACTTGAGTGGGCAAATGCTCACATTCGATGGCGTCTGGCACGTTGGAGAGGTGTTCTCTTCACGGATGAATCTCGGTTTACATTGTTCAGGGCAGATGGCAGACAGCGTGTGTGGCGTCGTGTGGGTGAGCGCTTTGCTGATGTCAATGTTGTGGATCGAGTGGCCCATGGTGGTGGTGGGGTTATGGTATGGGCAGGCATCTGTTATGGACGAAGAACACAGGTGCATTTTATTGATGGCATTTTGAATGCACAGAGATACCGTGATGAGATCCTGAGGCCCATTGTTGTGCCATACATCCATGAACATCACCTCATGTTTCAGCAAGATAATGCACGGCCCCATGTTGCAAGGATCTGTACACAATTCTTGGAAGCTGAAAATGTCCCAGTTCTTGCATGGCCAGCATACTCACCCGACATGTCACCCATTGAGCATGTTTGGGATGTGCTTGACCGGCGTATACGACAGCGTGTACCAGTTCCCACTAATATCCAGCAACTTCGCACAGCCATTGAAGAGGAGTGGACCAACATTCCACAGGCCACAATTGACAATCTGATAAACTCTATGCGAAGAAGATGTGTTGCACTGCATGAGGCAAATGGTGGTCACACCAGATACTGACTGGTTCTGAGTCCCCAGACCCCCAATAAAGCAACAAAAATGCACATTTCAGGGTGGCCTTTTATTGTGGACAGTCTAAGGCACACCTGTGCACTAATCATGATGTCAGATCAGCATCTTGATGTGGCACACCTGTGAGGTGGGATGGATTATCTCAGCAAAGCAGAAGTGCTCACTATCACACATTTAGACTGATTTGTGAACAATGTTTGAGAGAAATGGTAATATTGTGTATCTGGAATTAATTTTAGATCTTTAAGTCCATCTCATGAAAAATGGGAGCAAAAACAAAAGTGTTGCGTTTATATTTTTGTTGAGTGTATATCAGAATTTTTATCAGTTGGTTAACTTTATACAGAAGTGGCCCGCTACAACGGTCGCTAAGGCAACGGTAGTCGCTACGGAGACGAGACCAGGAAGGTCTACTGGGTTTATTTCTACGACGTCGCATAAACACTCGGACCTACTTTTCTTCTGGCCCTTGTACGTCTGAGACTTCTTCCTCTGGCGGGTCTGGAGGTCTCTGGAGCCTGAAACACAAACATACTCACGCTGGCTGGTTGCTAGGTAACCACCGATGGGGGGGCTCTGTGATTGGCCTTCCCTCTAAATATATTATGTATATTATAGTTACCTGCGTTGGCGGCGGGCGGCTGCAGCTGGTAGCCGGTCAGCTGACACCAGCCCACCGGGTACAGGTCAGGTGACTCACAGTCCACCCACTGGTCGTACTCGTCCTCCCAGCCATCAAAGTGTATCCGTAGCAACCGGTGGACGATGCGGGTCACCGTGGCGACGCAGACCAGCCTGGGCTCCATGAGGTCCACTGCCTCCAGCTTCATGCCGGGACGGAAACCGTGATCGGGGACGTGCTGCCGGGGGAGACGGGACGGATCACATGACCTTTACATGACCTCCACAGGACCTTTACATGACCTCCACAGGACCTTCTGGGTCAGAGGTCACAGGTTTCATACAGAAATACAATATAACACAACATGGAGAGAATATAATAATACTACTAAGAAGAAAGTACCACAATAAATCAATAAAATGATCCGAAGGAAACCTGAGACACAGACGGAGAATAAAACCTCAAATACAAACTAAGCCATTAATAATGCTTCACATCTCAGAGACTACGATCCGACAGTATGAGACCCGTACCAGGGTCTGGTCTCACCTTGTTGAAGAGGGTCACGGGAGCCGCCACAGACCTGGTCTCCTTCAGGTACTCGAACCACCTGAAGGGAAGGCCGCTGTAACCTGAGGACAGGAAACAAGCAGACGAGTTCCTTCATATCCTTCTGGTCTTTTTTTTAAATGTTGCAGTTTTTAATTCTGAGATATTTTAAGGCCTTTTAAAAAAAATGTGTTGTTTTATTTTTTACATGTTTTAGTTTTTTTTTTTTTAATTTGAAGTGTTTTACATTTTGAGGGGTTTTAATTTTTACGTATTTCAGGGCCTTTCGTAAATTTTAAATTTTAGAGTTTTTGATTTGTGACGTGTTTTATTTTTTAATTTTAAGTTTATTTTTGTTTAGACGTGTTTTAGGTCTTTGTTTATTTTGAGGTATTAAAAACGCATCAAAATAAAAACTCGATTAGAAGGAGTAACTAGATGAGACCTCTAGGGGGCGTCAGCTCGATGTGGTTGATCTCACAGAAGCCGGCGGGGAAGATGGACGGAGACGTGGAGTGATAACAGAACCAGTCAGATCCGTCGGCCGCCTCCGAGCCGGCGATGCCGATCATCAGAAAGCCGTCTGCCAGGACCTGACGAGGACAGACAGGTGGTTAGACAGGTGGTTACTCTGGTCTGTCTTCACCTTGGCGGTCCTCAGCCGGGTCTCACCTTCCTGACTGTGGCCACGCAGATGGCAGACAGGTTCAGAGGGTCGATGGCTTCCAGCTTCATCCCGTCTTCAAACCAGGACCCGGTCTGATCCACCTCCTTCACCTGCACAGGGTCACAGGGTCACTGATCAGGGAACGGATATGAGCACAGACAGGAGGACAGACAGGAGGACAGACAGGCTGTCTCACCCTAGCAAACAGCTGTCCCGGAGCGTCCGTCTGAGTGATCGGCTTCTTCGTCACATCTGGAAACACAAAGTAGTTCTTCATCATCATGTCAGCAAAGAGCTGCCGGCTTAAATCCAGCGTTTTCTAGATGGAGTCTGGTGGCGGGGACGTGGGGGACATGGGGGACGTGGGGGACACAAGGACGTGGGCATCAACCCACCGGAGCGCTTGAAGCGGTGCCCGATGGACCGGGACCAGCCGATGCGGTGGATCAGAGGACTGTACATGTGGCACCAGAAGTCGTCGGAGCCGTCGTCACACTCCTCGTAGACCAGACGCAGGCGCCCCCCCACCACCTGCACCGCCACACAGGACACACATGAGACCACATGACCCCCCAACAACACAAGCAGACCGCTCAGGTGCTGAAGACCGGCCGAGTCAGATCCACCTGTTCCACCAGAGCCACCCGGGTCCGACACAGGTGGGTTTTATCCACCACCTCCACCCTCATCTGCCTCTTAAAGGGGACCTGCAGACTCTCCTGGACCTGGGGGGACACGGGGGGACCATTAGCTTGTTACACGGTTGGGAGATGGACCACAAACATGACGCTGGTCTGACCTTGGTGGGGAAGTCTGGTGGCAGAGTCTTGGACCCCGTCAGCCTCTTGATGAGGAACGTCTTCCAGTTGGTGAAGCGGTGCAGGATGGCTGAGAACGTCACAATACAACCTTTCACAATAAAGGCTTTCCACTGATCGAGCACACAGACTTTTATTGTGAAGGGAAACTCTTACTCTGAGGTGGGACCAGAGGTTTTCCTCCGGCAGCACACCAGCCCACCGGGTGGATGTCCGGCACGCACAGGTTCAACCAGAAGTCTCTGGTGGAGTCGCTGTCGAAGCCCTCGTACCGCATCAACGCCTTGAAGCCTGCACCGATGACATCATCATCACCACCATCATCATCATCATCATCATCTACAAACACAGATCTAGCTACTCTACTAAAAACCTCATCACTATAAAAAGTTTCAGCTTTATTTGTACTTTTATTGTGAAAATCTCACAACAATAAACCAATCGGGACGATATTAAGAGATCCATCCAGATCACTCAAACCAGAGAGAAAGAACAGAAAGACCTAAGGATGATGCTGTTGTCTCCATAGCAACCAGATGAAATATGATCAGTATGATCACCTGCCAGTTTGATGATGCCGGCGATCCAGTAAACCTTCATGGGCAGAACGCTGTCGGTGTTGGTGACCTCGACCCGCAGGCCCTCACTGATGTCAGCCCACGACCTCCCCATCGGGACCTCCATCACCACCACCACAACAACAACAACAACAACAACAACAAACAACACCAACAACAACAACAACAACAAACAACATCTCACACACATGGTTTCATATCTAAATATATATAAACATATTTACGTGTGTGTGATGCACCCACATGTTTGAAGCAGCTGACCGGTGCTCCCGTCACATCTCCGTCTCCAAGGTAACCGCCCCAGTCAAACATCTCCACGGTTACTGCAGCAAATATTATGTTCTATTTTATAACTCTTTCGTATTTCCATAGAAACACTCGCTGTCGTTATGAATCAGATGATGTATTATTGTGTTATTAGTCTTGAGAAGTCATGTGACCCGCCGCCAAGACTCACCGCTCCTCTTGACTCCGCCCTGCTGACTCGCCTGCTGCTGATAGGACGGTCTGCTCATCAGAGGCTGTTTGTGCAGAACCTTGGTCTTCTTAGTGGGAGGCTTCCCCTTTAAGACAAGGAGACACGTTAGACTTCCCCTTTAAGACAAGGAGACACGTTAGACTTCCCCTTTAAGACACGGAGACACGTTTGACTTCCCCTTTAAGACACAAAGACACGTTAGACTTCCCCTTTAAGACACGAAGACACGTTAGACCTCCCCTTTAAGACAGGGAGACACATTAGACTTCCCCTTTAAGACACGAAGACACCTTCCCCTTTAAGACAGGGAGACACTAGACTTCCCCTTTAAGACACGGAGACACGTTTGACTTCCCCTTTAAGACACGAAGACACGTTAGACCTCCCCTTTAAAACAGGGAGACACATTAGACTTCCCCTTTAAGACACGGAGACATGTTTGACTTCCCCTTTAAGACAGGGAGACACGTTAGGCTTCCCCTTTAAGATAGGGAGACACTTTAGACTTCCCCTTTAAGGTCTGTACTATTCTGTCTGCTGAAACTAAATGTGATAAGAACGTGTCATGTTCGCTTCAACGAACGAAGCACACGACTCAACGACGACTTACTGAACGATTTTACCCAGGAGTCAACAGGAAGTCAGCGAAGGACTCCTTAGACACCGGGGACAGGGGGGACACCGGGGACAGGGGGTCTGGTACCTGCAGCCGGGCGAGGATGCTGGCCTTCTTGGAGTTGGAGGAGAAGCTCCTGGAGCAGGAGACGCTGCAGAAGCGCTTGGTTTTACTGTAGAAGGCGTCTCGGACTCCCACCATGCTGCACATCTCACAGGTTGCTGCCACGACACAACAGACATCAGGATGAAAGACCAACAACATGGACATGATTAGTGAAGTTATACATTCCTGCTGTGATTGGCTCAGAGATGTAACGGACTAACAGTCTACCAATCAGAGCCTCACATGGCGTCTTCCCGTCCGTCCGGACAATCAAACCACAAATTTTGCACTTCTTTTAGTTCCTGAACGCACCACAATCGTCAGCAGGTAAGCCCCGCCCCCTAAAGCATCCCCTGCTTTCTGGTCTGGTGGACTCTAAATGGACCATAATGTACTAAATGAACATCATGCTGGATTGAAGAAGACTTGAAACTAGAGATTGAGACCATAAACTCATGTTTACAATGTTTACTGAGATAATACATCAAGAGAGAAGTAGGACCATTTTCTCATAGACTTCTATACAACCAGAGAGGAGTCGCCCCCTGGTGGCCAGCAGAGAGAAGTAGGACCATTTTCTCATAGACTTCTATACAACCAGAGAGGAGTCGCCCCCTGGTGGCCGGTAGAGAGAAGCTGACCCATGCCTATCTTCCCGTCGGGGTAGGTGTACAGCTGCCCGTTGGACTTGATGAGCGTTAGGGAGGAGGGGGAGGATGGGGGGAGGTGAGGCTCCTCCTCCTCACTGTCCTCGGGGCTGGAGGCTCCGCTCCCCCCGCTGGACTCACTGCTGCAGCTGCTCCGGTCCTCCTCCAGACCGTCCAGCATCCCGAAGGAGTCACAGCGCTTCCTGTTTGGACGCTCCACCTGAGGACGAGGATGGGAGTCAAAGAGTCAGAGACGGGAGTCAGAGATTCAGAGATGAAGGTCAGAGAGTCAGAGATGAAGGTCAGAGATGGGAGTCAGAGAGTCATAGATGAAGGTCAGAGAGT
The DNA here is from genome assembly GCF_963514095.1 of Eutrigla gurnardus. Taxonomy (NCBI): domain Eukaryota; kingdom Metazoa; phylum Chordata; class Actinopteri; order Perciformes; family Triglidae; genus Eutrigla; species Eutrigla gurnardus. The sequence goes on from NC_139931.1 coordinate 2,632,570, forward strand.
CAGAGATGAAGGTCAGAGAGTGATAGATGAAGGTCAGAGAGTCAGAGATGAAGGTCAGAGATGGGAGTCAGAGAGTCATAGATGGAGTCCTGACGTATTTTCTACTTCCACTCTAATCGACACACAAACATCACCGCTCATTAAATATGATGATTTGTTGTTGATGAAACCGACCAAAAGTATTTTAGATCAGCAAAAAGAAATAATGCAATCATATAATAAATATCACATTCGTAACGGAGTATTTCTACCGTGTACTACTGTAATAAATACATATGATCGTATCATGATTGATCGGAATAATGATTATAGCCTCAGAAATATGAATACAAGTCAGTCATCAGTAATCTGATTTTCAGTCCTGCAGCCTGGTTGATGGTGCGTTCAGGGGACCACGGACCAGACGGTTTGGTGGAGCGTCACCGCACCACCGCAGTGCGGTAGAGAGAGAGAGAGAGTAGGAGAGAGAGAGGGATGAAAAGAGAGAGAGAGAGAGTAGGAGAGAGAGAGGGATGAAAAGAGAGACAGAGACAGAGAGAGAGAGAGGAGAGAAAGAGAGAGAGAGAGAGTAGGGGAGAGAGAGAGAGAGAGAGAGAGAGAGAGAGAGACTCGTAGCCACAGCTGACGAACCGAGTCGGCGCGAGACCACCACACTGGATGAGACGCAAATCGGGTTTTTTTCTCGGACTGCAGACACCCGGATGTGTCTCTTAATAAAATTCGGGGCTCGTGTGACTCGCATGAAGCCCCAATTAAATTCGGCATACATGCCATGCATCTAGCACCGCGGTCTGCCGTAGAGACGGCATGTTTGTATCCTGACGGATCCACCTCGCCGACCCCCGCTGCGGTGACCCGGGACGGGGATCTAGAGGGGAAAACAGCAGCGCGACAGTCAACGGGACGTTTCACTGAATTAAAAGCTGTCCGGTTGAGTCCACTTATGCAGAATAAAGGGGTGTCTCGTGTTTTTATTCACCGTGCGGGTCAGCGAGAAACGTGCCTCTTGTCAACAAGAATGGAAACCTTATATCGCGGGGTTTTTGAGTGCAGTTCAGTGGACGGAGATAGAACGGCGGACGAAGCAATCATATAATATTACGATTTGGGCGAATTAAGCAACACTTTGCGCAAAATATCTGCGCCGAATGAAGGTTAATATCCAGCTCCGACGTAAACACGTGAAATGGAATTTTATTGAGGTGTTTATTGCTTATCAGAGAGCGAGACGTCCTAAAAGTAGAGGGTTTCTCAAGGGAGTCTGGCCTCGACTTTCTGCCTGAATCAGCCTCTAACGCCGCTATGTCAACCGCAACAAAGGGGGGCTACCCGCCGCACGGACAAGCCTCGGCACTCACCAGGTCTCTGGGGGGCTCCATCAGACCGGACCACGGGGGGACGCGCGCACCGGGACTCTACAACCCGCAGGAAGAACCATTAAAACCCAGCGGGGACATCAACACATAACCAGACTTCTTGTGCGCACGCGCCGAGATCGCAGCTGCTCATCTGCCATTGGCTGCCGTGTCTGCTTCGTGTGTGGAGTTCAGATTAGGTGGCGAGCCCGCTAGCGACCTCTGCTGGCCAGAGACGGAACCGCAACCATATCAGGACCTAAATAACGTGTTATAATAATAATCATCATAATACAATTATAATGATAATTATCACATTAGCTTTATCTGGCAGTGTTGTAAGACATTTAAAGATGATTTATTGAAATAAAAGTAATAATATTACAATGAAAAGATATTCAGTTTAAAAATACAGAAACATTGGGAAATTGTGTAAGTATGGAATTTAAAAATCCTGCTTAAAAAGACCCACATCCAAAATCCACATCCACATAAATTACATTTCATTTTAAATATCAAATATTTAATAAAAGTGATATCAAAGTACTTCAGGAGCCTTTTGGTCGTGTTTAAACAACGAGCAACACATTAAACTGACAGTATTGATGAAATGATAATGATGTCCTGGACTCGCATCTGTATTTGTGATTCAAGTGTTGATTAAAAAGCAAGAAAACATAAAAGTATTCTCAATAGAGATCTGTTTGTTTTACCGATTCTATGATTCTTCTTGGGTTTTTATTCTAATAAAGAAGAGCTTGATTACATAGTCAATAAAAAATGCAGTGTTTTATTGCCGATGACTCATGGGGAGCATCATATAAAAGATGCATTGTGCTCTGGCCCTCAGGTCCTGGAGAACCTCTGCAGAACATGTGAGAACCTGAAGGGCTCTGGTCTCCTGCAGCAGAGGGGCGGCGCTGCCATCCTGCTGAGACATGCAGCTGCTCAAAGGCTGATGCTGATTCAACCTGAGCTCCATCAGGTCCCAGACAAACCCAGCGGGACACCTGAAGGGAGCTCAGACTGCTGCTCCAGGATCAGATTTAGGAATGCAACACAGACAAGGACCCTTTAAAGGAGTGCTGTGATGTCACCGTGGCAGGTTCTCCGTGCAAGCAGGGCGACCCGGGCGGGTTCAGGTTCCCGTGGTCGTCGTGGACCTGGAGACCTGGTGCAATACGGCAGGAGCTCCCGTCTGTACCTGCAGCAGGTAGACAGGAGACAGGGAGACAGGAGACAGGTAGACAGGTAGACAGGAGAGCGGACTCGTACCTGCAGCAGATAGACAGGAGACAGGTAGACAGGAGACAGGGAGACAGGAGACAGGTAGACAGGGAGACAGGAGAGCGGACTCGTACCTGCAGCAGATAGACAGGTAGACAGGAGACAGGTAGACAGGAGAGCGGACTCGTACCTGCAGCAGGTAGACAGGAGAGATTCACGAGTGATGATTAAGAGCAAGGGAACGTTAAAAGTAGCAGATTTCTCAATGGAGTTCTGTATGTACGGATGTACATTCTTCTCTCCACCTGACCCATAAACATCAACATTTAACTGACCTTTATACTTGATAATTCGTAATAGTTTGAAGAGCAGGGGAACATGAAAAAGACAGATTTATAATAAAGTTTTGTTTTGACTGAGCACATCGTTTGTATTAAGATTCCAAAATTAAATGATACATATAAAACAAAGGGTTCTCCTATGGAGTTCTGCATGGACTGAGATCAGGAGGATCCATGGAGACTTCACGTCTGATACTTGATTGGTTGTCCTCCCCTCTGATTGGTGGATGCAGGTTCAGTGTCTGGAGATGACCAATCAGAGGCTGCAGCATCAGATCCAGGAGGAGCTGAACAGGAAGTGTCCCCGGTACCTGAGGACAGCGTCCCTGCTGCAGGACCAGGTGAGCCCACTAACCCCAGAACACAGAAGTCCAGGTGTTTTATACCAAAGTCAAGCTACTCACCTGGATCAGGTAACACCTCTCTCTCTCAGATCAGTGAATGTCTCTCGGCCGAGGCTCAGCTGAAGCTGCAGCTGCTCGCTGCAGAGCTCGCCGTCTTGGACTTCGGTGTCAGGTAGATCCACACACTTTAAACACGCTACATGTGGACACTTCCCATCATCCCCTGCTGTGTGCACAGGTGTGAAAAGGAGCGTGACCATCGTGGTCGTGTGGAGGCGGAGCTTAGTAACCTCAGGATGCTGCAGGAGGCGCTGATGGGCCGCGAGCTGCCGGAGCTCCACAATCTGGCGACCAATCAGATGCAGCGGCTGATGGAGCTGCAGGTTCAACACCAGCAGGTAAAACCAGACACTCACCTGGATTATTCAAATGAACCTCCACGCCATGCTTCCTGTCCACCTGTCCAGGACGCGCAGGGTCTCCTGGCCCAGATGACAGGGGACGTTGTCATGGAGATGCGGACTGCTGAGTCATCAGACCTGATCCAGCAGGTGGAAGACCTGAGACAGACGGGTGTGATGCTGCTCATCAAGAACCAGGGTGAGCGCTGGTTCAACGCCCAGGTACCCCAACACCTACAGCACGCTCTTAATTTTAACCCAAGTTGGAAGTCTTGAATGTTCGATGACCACGGTTCTCACTTCAGTGGGTTTTTAAATCAGCAACGTGTCATCAGATGTGTTGTGTTCAGGTGTCCATGTTTGGTTCCCCGGAGGTGACCTTTGACCCCCCAGGTGAGTCTGAGGTGGTCCAGGCCCAGCTGGAGGACCTGAGGAGAACAGCAGCGAGTCTGGAGGAAGAGTGGACTCACCTGTGGACTCAGGTGAGACAATAAACACAATCAGCCTCAGACCACCAAAAGTCTCTGGTACTGATTCAGGTCCATAGAGACTACCTCTAGACCACCTATAAACCACCGTCCCTGCAGCCTGTGGACCAAGGAGCCTTTCAGTTAGCCTGGGCTTTGCTTAGGCTAGTTGTTAATGCTAATGCTAATGACTACCGTACACAAATCCAAGCCTCGCATGTAAATTAAAGAGGTTGAACTCGACTCTGTCACTATAACAGACCTGGTCCAGACCTGGTCCTGACAGACCTATAACAGACCTGTCCAGGTTCCAGCCATCCTCACAACGCTAACATGTCAAAACCGTGTGTCTGGGTAGAATGTGGCGTTGGAGGCCTCCGGTCTGGAGCAGACAGAGTCCTGCAACCGGCGGCTGGTGGACCTGCAGCAGAGAGCAGACGGCCTGAGCAGAGACCTGGACTCGGAGCTGCAGGCTGCAGCTCAGCGGGCTGCAGACCATCAGGTCCTGCTGGACGTCTGGAGCAGACTGGAGGCTGAGATACAGGACTACAGGAGGCTGCTGGACGGACGAGGCCGACAGGGGTACGAGACCAGGAAAATTATGATTCATGTTAAAACAGCAATATTACAATGTTTATAGTATATCTTGATATAAAGGATAAATTAATTCCCAGGAAATTATTGAAAAATTGCTTTTCTTTTTTACGTTTGTGTATTGAACAATAAGTTCGGCTCTGTTTTCTCTTCTTCGGTTTTACTTGACGTCTGTGGAACAACCAGCGACTGGGCCTTCAGGAGAAACAACCTGGCCCAGGTTCTGGGAGGATGTCATGGGAGGATGGGGGTTCAGACATTCCTGACGGATGGGAGAACCCCTCCAACTGTCCCTCCCTCAGAAACAGACTCCAACGAGTCTGAAGACCAGAGACCAGGAGCTTGTACCAAAAGGCTCAAGAGGGAATCCACCGGTGCAATCATCAGCAGGCGAATCCACCCTGTGGAGGATGAGGTCTACACCAAAGATCCAGATCTGCAGAGCTCATCGATTGTTCGTACTCAGACACTCCGAGGTTCAGGAGAAGGAGAAAACACCACATTGGTTCCTGACACACAATCTGCTGGGAGTCCTGCTGTCAAAACAGAACCACGATTAAGGCAAGGACCACTGTTCACTAATGATCCCAACAAAGAAACTGTGATATCGGTTAAAACAAACTGCACTGAGGGCTCCATCCAGGCTGAGAACCAGGATCCTGCACAGGGTGGATCTTTGAGTCTGGAGACTCCAGCAGAAGCTGATGGGAATGTGGGGGAAGTTGTCTGTGGATCTCTTGGTAGGTCTGAAGAGGATAAGGGTAAGGTCTCTGGTGGGTTTACCCCGATTGATGCCAAGGACAAAGAAAGAGATGGAAAGAAGGGAGAAGAAGGTATTTTGTCCGATGCACCCGATAGTGAACAAGACAAAGTCCTGAAGGATGCAGGTATGGGAGCTGCAGCTGCTTTAGGCAGCAAGGACGACTTTGAAAGGAAGACTGCACATACAGAGATGGGAGAGGTAGACCCTGCTGAACCCGACAATGAGATCCTGAATCTAGCAGCTCATGAAGAATGGTTAAGTACAACAAAGTCAACAAAGTCTGTAACAGATTCTGGTGTGGCTTCGAGTTCTTCAGACCCTGAAGAGAGGCTGAGTCCAAGTGAAGCTTGTGTATTTGTGAGTCCAATGGCATACCCAATTCCAGAACCCTGTCTGAGCCGAGTTGAGACTGAGGTATTAATGAGCGTGACACATCAAGTATTTTGTCCAGTTGATCCAGAGGAGCAAGTTCGAAGTCCTGATTCTCTCCTAAGTCCAGACAAGTGCTTGAGTCCGGTCGAGGCTGAGGGGTGTCTGAGTCCAGTCGCAGCAGAGGGGTGTTTGAGTCCAGTCAAGGCTGAGGGGTGTCTGATTCCAGTCGCAGCAGAGGGGTGTTTGAGTCCAGTCAAGGCTGAGGGGTGTCTGATTCCAGTCACGGCTGAGGGGTGTATGAGTCCAGTGGAGGCTGAGGGGTGTTTGAGTCCAGTCAAGGCTGAGGGGTGTCTGAGTCCAGTTAATGCTGAGGGGTGTCTGAGTCCAATTAATGCTGAGGGGTGTCTGAGTCCAGTCGATGCTGAGGGGTGTCTGAGTCCAGTCGATGCTGAGGGGTGTACGAGTACAGTCGAGGCTGAGGGGTGTCTGATTCCAGTCACGGCTGAGGGGTGTATGAGTCCAGTGGAGGCTGAGGGGTGTCTGAGTCTGGTCGAGGCTGAGGGGTGTCTGAGTCCATTAGAGGCTGAGGGGTGTCTGAGTCTGGTCGAGGCTGAGGGGTGTCTGAGTCCATTAGAGGCTGAGGGGTGTTTGAGTCCAGTCAAGGCTGAGGGGTGTCTGAGTCCAGTTAATGCTGAGGGGTGTCTGAGTCCAGTTAATGCTGAGGGGTGTCTGAGTCCAGTTAATGCTGAGGGGTGTCTGAGTCCAGTTAATGCTGAGGGGTGTCTGAGTCCAGTCGATGCTGAGGGGTGTACGAGTACAGTCGAGGCTGAGGGGTGCCTGAGTCCAGTCGAGGCTGAGGGGTGCCTGAGTCCAGTCGAGGCTGAGGGGTGTCTGAGTGTGAGACCAGTGGTGAAATACGTTCTCTGTACGAAGGAAGAATGCCGGTTGCGAGATGAAGAGGACTCAAACAGGAAGGTCCGGATCTCAGCGAGAGACAGGGACAGTTTGGGTTTTGGATTATTTGAAGGTAACGAAGGAAGTAGAGGTATACACAGGAACCCTCGACCATCCAGTGGAGGGATCGGCCTTCGGCTGGGCAGCAGCAGTCTTGGGGGCTTTGAGGTCGGAGGTCACCTTGGTTGTAGGATCAGAGCAGACGAAAAGGTACAGCTTGGCTTTGGAGCCCTGCATCCAGAAAGTGTGAGTAATGAAAGAAGTCCCAGAGACCGGTTCAAAGATACGACGGGCATTGCAGACAGCAAGGATGTCCAGAAACCTGCTATCAGTTCAGGAAGCAACAGTGAACAAGTGTTTGTTAAGTCAGCTAGCTCTGAAAGCGTCCCAGCCGATGGAGGAACTACCTTTAACAGCGTGCCAAGTAACACAAGTATGACCTTACTCGGCACAGAAAGTGAGGAAAGTCCATCAGGAGGCAAGTTGCCCACAACGAGGAGGTTCAGCAGTGGAGGAAGTGGGGAGTGGACGGTTTATGGCGGCTATCTTGGACGTAAGAGAAGCCTGGATGGCAGCGTTACCTCCCCCAGTGATGGGATAGCAGAAGGTCCATCAGTGGCCAAGAACCCTGCAACAAGCCCACAAGAAACGGGGAGGTTCAGCAGCAGAGGGATTGGAGAGTGGATGGTTTCTGGCGGCAGACTCGGACGTAGGAGCAGCTTGCCCAGAACAGGGAATGAAGAAGGCCGGTCAGGGGTCCTGCTCCTTGCAACGAGCCCACCGGACACCAGGAGCTTTGGTAGCATCGGCAGTCTAAAACGCAGTGATAGCTTACCCATCACAGGGAGCAGAGAAAGACGGCCGGCAATGCAGCTAGCAACAAGCCCCCCAGAAACCGAGAGGTTCGGTAGTAGAGGGAGTGGAGAGTGGAGAGTCTACGGTGGACGATCCGGACGTGTGAGCGGCGTGGCCGGCAGCGATTGCTTACTGAATGCAGACCGGGAAGAAAGCCTGTCAGCAGTCCTGCAACTAGCAACAAGCCCTCCAGGAGGACCAAGAGGGTTTGGCAGTGGAGCAGGTGGTAATTATGGCCAAGTCATCAGCCCACCAAGTAGCTACACCAGTAGTGGACCAAGACTGAACTGTGCTGGTAGCGGGGGCAGGCTCATCCCTGGTGGGGTTGTCAGGCGCAGCAGCAGCGTGGGCAGTGGTGGGAGGTTGAGTAACTCAGGTAGCAGCAGCAAGATCGGCAGCTCACCTGGTAGCCGCAGGGCTAGCAGCTCTGGTAGATCCACCAGCGCTGGCAGCAGGGACTCGAAGCCCGTTTACAGCTCAGCTAGCGGATGGAGGAGCACTGTGGGGGGTACAGGGGGGTCTGGTGGAGGGGGGGCAACCGGCAACCTGAGATCCCCGAGTCCTGGAGGCAGGACGGGCGTGGGTGGTGGAGGGCGGCTGAGCAGTTCAGCAGGCGCGAGCCGCATTAGCAGCTCCTCTGGGTCGGGGAAGACCATTAGCACGGGGAGGCGGGTCATCAGCAGCAGCGACCGGCAAATCAGGAGCACCGGCAGCAGAGAGGGAGGCAACAGGGAGAGAATCAGTGTCTGTAAGATGGCGGCGCTGTCGATCTCTGCTGCAGGGAGGGAGAGAAGTCAGGACCAACAAAGACAACAACAACAACAACAGGCTGCAGGTGAGAACAGCTGCGTCACATTCACAACAACAACAATCAGAACACCTGCACATAAGATACAAATAATAATAATAGTTGTCTTGCAGCCGTCTCCTCTCGTCCGGCGGTGGCTGACCATGGGGGACTGTGCCAGACCTGACGGCCTCGATGACATCATCACACAACTCCGATTGGCTCACTGGGGAGGGACAGGGTGATGGCATGCTTAAAGGGACAGTTCACTCACAAATCCAAAATACATGTTTGTCGTCATACTGACTGTTCATTTTGTTTAAAAATGTTTTAAATCATTTTTTAAAGAATAAATCAGGAAAAAACATTTGGGTGAAAACTGACATTAAGAGACTCGTAAATATAAAACCTTTGACATGAATCTGTGTTTCCTTTTAGGTTTAACTGCTTTGAAATGTGGTTTATTTTTAGTTTTAATGTGATGAAATTAAATAAACTTTAACTTTAAAATCACTTTTCTCTCTGTTGATGTTTTAAACTCCAGATCTAAATAAAGACGATTAACAATCAGACTTCTGTTTGCATTACTGATATTATTATTATCATTGCTATTAGCATAATTTTTTTATAAGATGTAGTAGTATCATTAACATTATTATCATTAATATAATAATTACTATTAGACAATATTTTCTATGAGAAGAGTACCACTGTCGATGAGTTTTGTCCAGCAGGGGGTAGCAGAGTCCACCCTAAATCTCACAGTGTGAATAGGGAGTTCACTATTGATGATGATCTTTCATTCAGATGATGGTTTCTCCTTCTAAACGTGTGTTGAGCTGAAAAGTCTCGTCTCGTCTTGTTTCTGCAGATGGCGACTTCAACAAAACAAGAAAGTTGTATTTGAAAGCATCCCTGATCCTGAGGATCACCATCAGGTTCCTCTCTGAACCAGAACAACCACCAACCAGCTCCACGTCTTTACTTGTCCCTTTGGTTTATGACCAGGAACAACTTTCCCATCAGCCCCGGCTCTTTGTGCCCGTCGCCCTCTCTGCAGGTTTGATTGACAGGTGGAGACAGACAGCCAGTCTGACTGACGCAAGTCTCAGAGAAAGTGAGATGGTGGAACCGGTCTGGTTCCAGGTCTAATTCAAGGGCTGGGTCCAGGTCTGATTCCAGGGCTGGGTCCAGGTCAGAAGCAACTTTCATGTTTACATATAAGATAAACATTGATGAATGATTTAAATTAAATTTTGTGAATATTGAATGAAGTTTGGTGTAAAAATGCAGCACGTTTGTTTTAAAAAAAAATTAATTTATGATGTTAAAGATTTGAGATGCGTTGCTTCTAGCGGCCTCTCTGGCGGTAGATAGAACTGCAGGCGAGCCTCTGGGACTCATCTCCCTCACCCAACAGTGTGGACTGTCTCTCATCTGCGTGATGCCTTCAAATGCTCCACACTGAAAGGAGGTCTGTGGTTTCCCCTCGTTGGCGTCACTTTGCTTCTTGATGACTTTTCTTCTTCACTTCCTTTAGTTTGTTGTTTCTTTTTCTTGGACTGGAAGTTGAATGGTCTTCTTTCTCTGCCTGTTGATCCTCCATTGTGAGTCAGCAGGAATGAAATGTACCAAACACTTCAGACTAGATGGAGCCTGATTCAGCAGTAGGAAGTTACAGATTTCCCATTACAAGTAAAGTAGCTCCACCTGGACAGACCAACCTGCTGCTGACTGACGGAAAAAGCTAAAAATCATTTTTAATTTTGCACGGGAATGTGGCCACAAACACGGAGATCCTAATTCTGGTCAAAGCAGCAAGTACTTTCATTAGTGGGTCACATGATCAACCACCATTGTTTTAACTCACTCTTTGATAGACCGTAACTTAAAAGACATTTAAACAGATAAAAATTGTTACGGACTGACACCTTAAATAAATACTTTGTTACTCATTTACTATTTGGATACTTGTTACTTCTAGTGGAGTCTGTTCTTGTAAAGTAATACTGTTAGAAGAGTACTTGGTTGGAAGTATTAAGTGGGTAATCCTGGAGTAGAACTTCTGTATCGTATTAAACATTGAATGATGTCGATCGTCTGCATCCTGATGACACATCGAGAAGGTTCTCCTTCATTCAAATCAGCACATAAAGACGTTGATCGACGGGATAAAGACTTCTTCTCTCATGACCTTGTTACCGCTCAAATAACTGTAGAAGAAGAAGAACGGGGATACTTCACTGCAAGTAGAGTACAACTACATTTAAATGCATATATTTAATGGTGTGGAGGCCACTGTTATGTAACCAAATACTTAACACTGGGAGAGGCTGTGCGTGTGTGTGTATGTGTGTGTCTCTCTCTGTGTGTGTGTGTGTGTGTGTTCGTGTGTGTGTGTGTGTGTGTGTGTATGCGTGTGTCTCTCTCTCTGTGTGTGTGTGTGTGTATGTGTGTGTGTGTGTGTGTGTGTGTGTGTGTGTGTGTGTGTGTGTGTGTGTGTGTGTGCTCTACATGTGTGAACCTGACTCTGTTATCACACGTATTTCTCAGAGGCCTGTTGGAACGGAGATGCAATATGTGAAGAATGAAGGTGAAAAAAACTGAGTATTTTACCTGTCACTCACACACACTCACACACACACTCACACACACACACACACTCACACACACTCACACACACACTCACTCACAAACACATACACTAACACACACACGAACACTTACACACACACACACACGAACACTCACACACACACTAACATACATGCACGCACAAGCACGCACACACACACACACACACACATACACACACACACTAATACACATGCACGCACATGCACACGCACACACACACTCACACATACACACACACACACACACACACACTCACACACACACACACACTAACACACACACACACACACACACACACACACACACACACACACACGAACACACACACACACACACCTGGACCAACCTGAACCACTTCCAGCTCTCATTGAACCAGATTGATGGAGCATTAACGGCTCTCGTTAAACCAACAACTAAACTCTGGTCAAACATTGAGATTATAATAATATATAATTATCTAATAATATAATAATCACATCATTACATTATAATAGGCAGTGGTTTCCTGCTGGGACGTTTTAATGCTCAAATTAACAATTTAACCTGCAGGGAGATTTGAGGGGAAATTTATTTTTCACAGATTTTACTTAAATTTGGTGAAAACTGTTTGGCATAAAAATGCAACTTCTCAAAAGTGGAGCATTTTCTGTGTTTTCTCCAACACAGACCATAATATGTTAACGGCTCAGAAGACCAGATATTATAACCTTCATCTCCGTTACAAACGGAGCTGAAGTCTTTGTTTCAGCAGATAAAGACACATTTCACTAAATCTGGTCAAAACTCTTGTGCAGAGAGCGGGTGTGTGAACATGTGCGGCCTGCAGGAACCCTCCGGCGTGTGACGGGGAGAGCAGATCTGTTAGAGCTTCACTCCCCGCCTGCAGGAAGTTGGCAGCAGATGAATAGAAGCTGATCTGCTGTCGGTTCTTATTGTGCTCAGGTATGTTAACATGTTGCTGCTCACATGAAGCAACATGTTGGCTCCTGCATGTCAGCCGCTGTGGTGGAAACCAGAATGCTGCTCACCTAGCTGTGGTGGTGGTGGTGATTGGCTGCCTGGCGGCCATGTTTGTTCTGGTCCTGAAGCCCGCCCTCCTCAGAGAACATACCAGGGTATCCGCGGCCCTTTTCACGCCCTCCTCTCTCCAAAAGGGACAAAAAATGACTTTAAAAAGTAATGTATGTGTTGCTTAGATGTATTCTTCTGGCGTGGTGTTATATCAGCCTCATTCTTTCAGCTGCAATATAAAATGTTTTGTTTAAAATACAAAAATAAATATAAAACATAATTCACAGCATACATAAACGTACCCGTGGCAAAGAAACGCAGTGCGATGATACAGTCTGTCACCGCCCGACGTGTCGCCACGGCAACATAAGGCTGGAGGAGCGGACACAGATAGATGAGAATCTGGATCTCTCATATAAGGATCCACGATCCACCGAGCTCCACGGGATCTTTTACAAATACTGATGCCATCTTCAAGAGAGGTGGATTGGTCAGTAGGCAGTGCTTTTCTCTACTTATGCTCTCTTATCAGGAGCATAACCTGCTCCAGAGCAGCTTCAGTTACCATGGCGATATACCCCGGTAAGAAGTGAACCAGCGCCGTGGGACGGAAAACTTGCTAAGCACCAAAACCTGCTTCCTAGTACAGACCTCTGGAACACATGATGGTCTGCGTTCAGACCTGGAACCAGACCCGGAACCAGACCTGGAACCAGACCCAGAACCAGACCTGGAATCAGACCTGGAACCAGACCCAGAACCAGACCTGGAATCAGAGCTGGAACCAGCTTTACCTGAGCTGAGAGTCACCTTGACATTTCCTTTTATGGTAAAGACCTGGAGGTCTGGTGGGGGGGGGGGGGGGTTTATTAAATAAGCTTTACGGGGAGGTTTGCGTGAGAAGACGTTTGACAGGATACGATCAGATAAAAGAGGATTTACGAGCAGCTCGGCTGTGATTAAAAGAAACGCTGCCACACCCTGAAGTGGAGGAGGAACCCGTCATATTTCATATTCATGTCATCTTTTATGACTCAATAAATACTTGCTGCCGTACTGAACTTAAGCATAATGTTGAGGTATTTGTACTACGTTCTACTGCACTACATTGATTTGCAGAACATATCTATGATGCGTTCCAGATCAACTATGTGACGTTTGCGAGGACTTCTGTTGTATTTAGGACGTCAACGTGACGCTCAGCTTGTATTTTTAAATGATTCTTTCATCTAATAATGGTTACAAACGTGATTAAACAGATGAAGACTGAGTAGAATGACTTGCTGGAGGTCATCAGACTTCAGACATGTGATCGTATCCTGACAGAATGTGACCTTCTGTTTAAAGGCTGCATCACCTGCAGGCGCATACCTGCAGAACCCAGACCTGCAGAACCCAGACCTGCAGGCCTCGGTGTGTCCATCACTCTCCTCTGGAAAGACAGGAAGACATTAAAGCAATCCGTCTGTTTGAACAAAAAACTAAATTGGGTCGTGTTGCATAATAACAGAAACTCAGTGTTTCCTACGTTACAGGAACGAGGGTCCTCCAGACCTCTAGTCCTCGAGACCTCCAGTCCTTTGGAGCCTAACAATCCCCATGGATGATGAAGCTACAGTCTGGTCTACACTTCATGTAGAAGGGAAGCCGTCAGCTGTGTGTCTGCTGATAAAACCTGTCAGGGTTTTACCGACGGAGTACAGCCGTAACCACGACAACGCAGCCTTCTGTCTCCACATTTAGAAAAAAACCACCCTTAAAATCTGAGGATGTCTTTTCTTGTAAACATAACATAACAAATTTGTTTTAAACTTTAGCACTGAAGTCTCCTTCTGCTTTATTGACCTTTTAGCGTTGTTAAAGCTGAGACACACCTGTGTACCTGCAGGCTATAAGCCCCGCCCACTGTGTTATACAATGTTTGAAAGGTTCATGGGGGGGGGGGGGGGGGGGGGGGTATGGTATGTAGGCGGGGGGGGGGGGGGGGGCAGTAGGGGTAGGTGGGCGGGGCGGGTCTCCCCGAGGCGGAGGAGGGGATTGGTGTGTGTGTGTGTGTGTGTGTGTGTGTGTGTGTGTGAGACAATAGTTGTCAGTCACTGAACAGCATAGATGCCAACTTCCTGTCAGGGCTTGTTCTGAAGCAGCTGACTGGTGGAAATGAGGAGACCAATCCACAGAAAAGACTCACCCAGGTCACAGAGCAGGAGGGTCAGAGACCACGTCAAGTCCTGGACCCCCCGAGGGTCCCAGCAGAGACCATCAGTGGAGGGTAACGTTAGGAAGCAGAAAGACAGACAGGAACATTTAACATCCTCGCTGTGAACACACTGAAAGGACACAACTACTAGCTATCTAACTAACTAGCCACCTAGCTAACTTCCTGCTGAGCTATGACATCACCTTACCGCCTTACTGGGTGTGTCACCATGGCAACAACTAACGACCACCATGACCTCTGAGAACAGTTCTATGTCTGTTCTGGCTCGACGGTCCTGGAGGCGGGACATCGTGAAGGTTGTTCTTGGCCTCTGGTCTTTGCTGGCTGAGCAGCAAACAGAGCAGCGAGGCCTGAAACGTGGTCCAGAAGGACCCAGCAGGACTCCTGAACAGGTTCTCATCACTACTGGTCACATCGGGGTAGCCTCATCAGACCCCCCTGGTGTCTCCTATCAGACTGGGAGACCAGAACACTACAACGTACTATGTAACATAACACGGACACAGGTCTCCTGGGTGAAAGTCCTGTGTTTCTGTGGATTCTGGTCTGAAGCTGCTAACAATCTTAGCTTCTATAATTCAAGGTCAACTTCACAGCTGAGTGTTTAAGTTATCTTAGTAGCTAACTAGCATTAGTAGTATGGAAGCGACCTGTCAATTAGCAGGTAAGCCCCGCCCCCTAAAGCATCCCCTGCTTTCTGGTCTGGTGGACTCTAAATGGACCATAATGTACTAAATGAACATCATGCTGGATTGAAGAAGACTTGAAACTAGAGATTGAGACCAGAAACTCATGTTTACAATGTTTACTGAGATAATACATCAAGAGAGAAGTAGGACAATTTTCTCATAGACTTCTATACAACCAGAGAGGAGTCGCCCCCTGGTGGCTAGCAGAGAGAATGCAGCTGTGATGACCTTCAGCTTCAGAACCGGAGGTTTTTGCTGGTCTGGACTTGGTTTCACGGCTCTGGGTAAGTAGCTAACTGCATTGGTAGCGACGCTGTGAAGCCACATGAGCTGATGAAGAGGGTCTCGGGGTGATTCTGGTTCAAGCTGGTCTGAACAGATTCTCCCGTAGAAAAGTATTCAGAGGGATCAGAATGATTTCAGTGTATAACGTCGACTGTGACCTTTAGAACAGTAGAGCTGTTTGTCAGCGTGCATCGTGTTTCCATAACGCATTTTTACTGTTATCACCTGATCAAACCTCTTCAGGTTTTGTTGTTTTTGTTCCTTTCAAAACCAAATAAATGAAGTTTGTTTTCCACCTGCTGCACAAACACAGAGCAGGCGGGCGTTGCACATAGCTGGCGTTGCCCTGCAGGCTGAGCAACTGCACACGATGGGAACATGCCTGCAGCAGAATACCACGCAGTCACACCCACCGCCCAGAACACACCATCATCACAACTAAACACAGAGTCGCTGCAGGATGCATTTATCTTCCTGCTCAATACATTGATGTATCTGCCGGGTTCTGACACGAGAACACTGAAGGATTAAACTGACACGAACTCTGTGTTTGTAACATGAACCCATATGATTGTTAATGAGTGTTGATGGAGCAGCTACAATGTTAGCATAGCCTAGCATCCAACAACCAGGCTCCATTCAGAAAACCAACATTTTAAAAGTAGTTATCTTGTGGTCTTGCAGACCTAACAAAGCATGACTCAGCACTTTTTACTGATCACCATCATTATGGAGTTATTTCAGAATCCTTTTCATCTGGTTATTGATATTAAATCACAGATCAATACGTTATTCTGGTTCCTCCAGCTGTGGTCTAGATGGAGGGAACCTGGTCAGGGTCTAGGTTGAGGGAACCTGGTTGGTGTGCATGTGAGCGTGCATTTAATGTGCATGTGTGCGTGCATTTAATGTGCATGTGAGTGTGCATGTTAATGTGAATGTGAACCTGCAGGTGAGCGTGCATGTGGGCGTGCATGTTAATATGCAAGTGAAACTGCAGGTGAGCGTGCATGTGGGCGTGCATGTTAATGTGCATGTGAGTGTACATGTTAATGTGAATTTAATGTGCATGTAACGGTGCATGTGTGCGTGCATGTAACTGTGCATGTGAGCGTGCATGTTACTGTGCATGTGAGCGTGCATGTTACTGTGCATGTGAGCGTGCATGTTAATGTGCACGTGAACCTGCAGGTGAGCGTGCATGTGGGCGTGCATGTTAATGTGCATGTGGGCGTGCATGTTAATGTGCATGTGAGTGTACATGTTAATGTGAATTTAATGTGCAGGTGAGCATGCATTTAATGTGTAGGTGAGTGTGCAGGTGAGGGGCGGAGCCAGACACACCCAGAGCCACGTACCTGCAGCAGCAGGTGTCTCCCTCCTCCCTCCATCTGACAGCATAAAATAATCGGCGTGTCCCTGAACTCCTCACTTCTCCCCCTGAAGCACAAAGCGACTCATCACCATGTTCTCCTCCAGAAGCAGCATGTCGGGCTCCCGCAGCTACGGCGGCGGCTACAGCAGCAGCTCCATGCACGGCGGCGCCGGAGGAGGCTCCGTCAGAATCTCTGGCGGCTCCTCCCTGTTTAGCAGTGGCGGCGGCGGCGGCAGTAGTGGCTTCGGCTATGGTGCAGGAGGTGGAGGAGGTGGTGGTGGTGGTGGTGGTGGTGCCGGGTATGGCTTCAGTGCTGGGTTTGCTGCTGGCGGCGGCGGGAGCGTAGACATCTCTGCCAACGAGAAGGCCACCATGCAGAACCTGAACGACCGCCTCGCCACCTACCTGAACAAGGTGGCGGCGCTGGAGAAGGCCAATGCAGAGCTGGAGCTGAAGATCAGACAGTTCCTGGAGAGCAAGGTCGGGCCCAGCACCAGGGACTACAGCGCCTTCTACGTCACCATCGCAGAGCTGCAGGGGAAGGTAAGACCCACCTGGTGTTCATGTGAAAGTTTAATCAGCCGATGAGAAGTAGAAACACTGTAGCCTCTGATAAAGGAGTCTAATCTTAAGATAGTAGTTTGTTATGTTCCAGGTTTGACCTTTAATCACCTTTGACCTTTGCTCTGATTCAAATTCAGCATTAAGCTGCTCTATAAATCATAAAATCAGAAACCAAAAAGGGACAGACATTTAAGATGAGCTGGTTTCTCTATGGATGAAGACTCTCCCTCTCTCTCTCTCCCGCTCTCTTAGATCCAGGACGCCACCAAAGTCAACGGGGGCATCTACCTCTGCATCGACAACGCCAAGCTGGCTGCCGACGACTTCCGGGTCAAGTAAGTTTTCGTTTGTTTAGAAAGTAGTCGCCGGTCCGTCTGCTTCGAGCTTCCGTCAGAAACGAACACGTTGTCGTCTGCAGGTACGAGAACGAGCTTGCCATGCGTCAGTCGGTGGAGGCCGACATCGCCGGTCTGAGGAGAGTCCTGGACGAGCTGACGATGAGCCGGTCCGATCTGGAGATGCAGATCGAGGGCCTGAAGGAGGAGCTGATCTTCCTCAAGAAGAACCACGAGGAGGTCTGTGGCGACTCTGATCTCAGTCAACAAAACCAGGTTTAGGTTCAGGGGTCCGAGGTTCATGTTGCCCTCTCTCTGGTCTCTGCAGGAGCTGCTGGCGATGCGAACTCAGATGAGCGGCCAGGTGAACGTGGAGGTGGACGCCGCTCCAGGACAGGACCTCAGCAAGATCATGGAGGAGGTCCGAGAGCACTACGAGGCCATCGGAGCCAAAAACCAGAAAGAACTGGAGGCATGGTTCCAAACCAAGGTAAGGTCACGGTCTGGACTGTGATGTGATGGTCTGGTCTGGTCTGTGATTTGATGGTCTGGTCTGTTCTGTGATTTGATTTGATGGTCTGGTCTGGTCTGTGATGGTCCGGTCTGTGATGTGATTCTTGTCCACAGACAGAAACGCTGAACAAAGAAGTCGTCTCCAACACAGAAACCCTCCAGACGTCCCGATCGGAGATCACAGAGATCAAGCGGACTCTCCAGAGTCTGGAGATCGAGCTGCAGTCCCAGCTCAGCATGGTGAGTCCAGCCCCTCTTCCTCTCCCTCTGTACGGCCCCCGTCGGGTCCGGGACCAACTGAACCAGTTCACTCTGCCCCCCCTAGAAAGGGTCGCTGGAGTCTACGCTGGCTGAAACCCAGGGCCGCTATGGCAACATGCTGTCCGGGTACCAGACGCAGGTGAGCTGCATGGAGGAGCAGCTGCTCCAGCTGAGGGCCGACCTGGAGAGACAGGGACAGGAATACAAGATGCTGCTGGACATCAAGACCAGACTGGAGATGGAGATCGCTGAATACAGGAGGCTGCTGGACGGGGAGGGCCAGAGCAGGTAGGAAGAGCAAACCTTCATTATTATTATTATTATTAGAAATGTCCTGAACACACATGTGGGATCCCATTCTTGGTTTATGAAATGTAACTGTAACCATGGCAACGTCAGGTTTTGGTTAAATATCGCACAACACGTAAGCGTAAAGTGTAAAGTGGTTCAGGTCTGAGATCTTCTCGTTATCGCCTCAAATCGTGTGAAAAATGTTAAAATTGTAATAAAAAAAAATCATATCTTTTCGGCAGATAAACCAAATTAAACTTGATGATTATTTCTGTCCCTCTCCAACAGCTCCACCAGCTCCAGCACCTCCACCTCCAGGACCAAGATCGTCACAGTGATGGAGGAGATCGTAGACGGGAGGGTGGTGAGCTCCTCCACCGAGGTCGTCGGGTAGACCTGAGCACCAGCAGGAGG
Source organism: Eutrigla gurnardus (assembly GCF_963514095.1). Lineage (NCBI taxonomy): Eukaryota > Metazoa > Chordata > Actinopteri > Perciformes > Triglidae > Eutrigla > Eutrigla gurnardus. The sequence goes on from NC_139931.1 coordinate 2,651,623, forward strand.
CGCTCTCACACTCATGAACACCAAATAAACGTCTGCCGAGGTGCTTCACCATAAAACGCTGTGTGTTGTCTTCTGTTCAGACTGGGGGGTGCAGTTCCTCTAATGGCCACCAGGCGCTGCTGCTCTAAATGTTTAAAAATACAGTTATTAAAAGTGTGTCACAATTAATGAAATTAATAAATATTTAAAATAAAACGTGTAACGAGTACAACGCCATATTAGGGCCAGTGTAGAAAAAACCCCCGTAATAAAGTGGCAAATTTGCAGTAACTATGCTAGCTAACTTCCCATGAAGGTAGGCATTTATTTTCTAACTACCGGTAATACATCACAACGTTAAGGTCCTTAGGGTGATGATGTTGATGCTTATTGCCACTTTATAAATATATATAGCCGATATGAACAAGTTGCTTGGTTCCGCTAACACAAGATGTTTGCCGTTGCTATGACAACAATTGAAAGCTACTGCTAGCATCTTAGCCCAACCGCCCCGATCAAAAAACACCTGTAAAATGACAGTTTGGCCTCAAATAAATAAAACCAACAATAACCATAAGGAACGGGTCCCAGAAGAGTTTCCGCCAACAGGGAGGAACGTTGTCAGTAAACACAGTTTGTTGCTGCGTCTACAAACTGAAAACTCGAAGCCGCAGACCCCTCTGGAGTCAGGCAGAGTCCTCAGGACATCGAGTCCCCCTCTGGACGCCGAGTCCCCCTCAGGACGCTGAGTCCCCCTCAGGACATCGAGTCCCCCTCAGGACAGCGACTCCTCCTCAGGACGCTGAGTCCCCCTCAGGAAGCCAAGTCCACCTCAGGATGCTGAGTCCCCCTCAGAACGCCAAGACCTCCTGAGAACACTGAGTCCCCAGGATGCCAGACTGACACCAGACCAGAGACCAAACGAAGCACAACGTACGACAGCGTTTAGTCCTCAGCTGAAGTCGTCCATCCAGCAGGTCCGGGATCAGTTAGTGTCGTTGCTTCCTGAGTGTTAAAGGTGAACAAATTCAACTTCCTCCCGCCGGTTGGCGTCCGACAGGAAGTCACTAAACCCCGGACACAGTGTCAGAAAGGTGACACACACACACTCTTATTCAGAATATATCTGATATTGTTATTGATGCAATCAATAATCTCCAATTATTCATCATAATTCATCTTTAGTTTGAGTAATCTGAAATCTGCAAAGTAAAAGTAGAATATTTACTTTGATGTAGAAGTACAAAGACCAACAAAGAGGATAATAATCATAATAATGAACTTCATCAAAGTGCTCAAGGGAGTGAAAATAAAACACATCAACATTAAAATAAGAGAAGAAAAACAATCAAGAAAAATGCTTCCTGAAACCGGTCCAGGTCTGAAACTGGTCCAGGTCTGAAACCGGTCCAGGTCTGAAACTGGTCCAGGTGTGAAACCGGTCCAGGTCTGAAACTGGTCCAGCAGTAAAGACACAGAGACCGAAACTCCCCCGTCAGTCAGAGTTAATCTTCAACACCGGGAGCCTGGTTACCGTGGCGACGCCCAGTTTCAAACAGCGGCTCGTAAAACCCATCGAGGCATCAGGATGGTTCACATAAATATATAATCCAGACCTGCGGATTAAACCCCACGAGTATCCGGTTTCTTCTTCTTCTAAGTCTGAAATTAAATACTTTAACTGTTGGTTTCATGTACGAGATTCCTGTGATTGGACCTGGTCTGATGAGGATAATTGAATAAGTTCATGTGACCTGGATCACATTTGAACCCATGTTGTTGGTGTAAACCAGCTCTGGAGTTTAAAACCAGAGAGTGTACTGCCTGAATAAAGAGTCTTTGTTTGCTTTCACAATAAAAGCAGCGATAGGGGCGCCATGGAGCTGCAGGGCTCAGAAACCACTGACAGGTCTGGACCTGCAGAGAGGAATCCAGCAGGATAGAAGGGGGGCGAGGGTCTTTGGAGCTAAAAAACCTGAGCCAGATTAGATAAGGGAAGATTCCATCAAGTCAACAGAAACACAGAGCACTTGAGCAAACAATGTGATTGATGTCATTGTTTCTGGACCTGATCCCGTTATGCAACAGACCTCAGAGTCTCGCTGTGATTGGCTGCAGTGTTTGTCATCCTCCCCACTGGAACTGTAGCCCTGAAGCTTCTGTAGTGGGTCGGACCCTGAACCCCTCCCTCACTTCTACGGAGGATAAAAAGGAGCTAAGACCGCACTCTGCCTCACTTCTCTCCTCTCCACCTAAGAGCAGACAGACTCCTCCACCATGACCTCCTACGCTCGCTCCGTCACCTTCTCCGGTGGGAACCGGTACGGCTCCATGAGGGCCCCCAGCGTTTACGGCGGCGCCGGAGGCTCTGGAGTCCGCATCTCCAGCATGAGCGCTCCCAGGAGCTTCTCCTCTGCTGGTGCAGGGTATTCTGCCGGTGCAGGGTACTCTGCCGGTGGCGGTGCAGGGTTTTCTGCCGGTGGCGGCTTCAACCTCTCCGAAGCCATAGACATCTCCGACAACAAGAAGATGGCGATGCAGAACCTGAACGACCGTCTGGCCACCTACCTGGACAAGGTCCGCAAGCTGGAGTTGGCCAATGGCGAGCTGGAGATGAAGATCAGACAGTTCTTGGAGAACAAGACCAAACCTGAAGGCCATGACTGCGCCGCCTACAAGGTCACCATGGGCGAGGTGCAGGACCAGGTGAGACCAGGCTCTGATTGGGTTTTTCAGACTGCAGCAGAGGGACAGGAGTGGTGTGAAAGAAAACGGCCTGCGGCCAAACTCAGCAACACAGCTGACCCAGGAACAGCCTCCAGCTGTAGTTTACATGAACCAGTAAAACTAAAGAGGAGACTTTTCATCTGCATTATAATACTCTGATTTATTTCAAATGTATCTTTTATATTTCCTCAGATCAAATAAAAGGTACACAGCCTAACTCTATGCTTCTGGTTTCAGATCCTTTTTGCCACCCGAACAAACGGATCCCTCTACTTGGCCATCGACAACGCCAAGCTGGCTGCTGACGACTTCAGGGTCAAGTGAGTGATGTCGATTTTCTTCTTATTATGAATAATTAGGAATTGTTTGTGAAGTCGAATAACTCGTTGCACTTTCCGTGTTCGGTTGATGCAGCTGATTTTATCCTTGTTGCAGGTACGAGAACGAGCTCGCCATGCGTCAGTCGGTGGAGGCCGACATCGCCGGGCTGAAGAGGGTCCTGGACGAGCTGACTCTGGGCAGATCGGACCTGGAGATGCAGATCGAAGCGCTGAGAGAGGAACTCATTTATCTCAAGAAGAACCACGAAGAGGTGGGCACAAAACCGCAAAATTAACTACTATCCAATCTCATTCGTTAGAGCTAAAAAGGAAGAATTTCAACCAATAAAATGTCTTTCTTGGATTAAAATTGAACATAATCTTCATTTAGTCCAAAGTCCAACAACTTCAAACTGATGATTTTGTCTTAAGATCCGTCAAAAGAGGAATTAAAATTACATGAAGAAGAAAACAAACAAAAACTGTGTCTTGCTGAATGATTTAAAAATAAATTGTTTGCCTTCATCATCATCTGATTTCTTGTTCCTTCAGGACCTGCTTGCCCTGCGGGCCCAGGTGGGAGGCCAGGTCAACGTGGAGGTGGACGCCGCCCCTCAAGAGGACCTGTCCGTCGTCATGGCCGGGATCAGAGAACACTACGAGACTGTCGCCAGCAAGAACCGCAGAGAGCTGGAGGTCTGGTTCCAGGCCAAGGTGAGCGATGTTACCTAATTCGTGATTGGTCAACAGTAGAGTGTCATCTGCATACAGGGTGAGCAGATTTATCTCAGATGTGCTTCCTGACATTTTGTTTTTTTTGTTGGTTTTGTAGTCTGATGAGATTAATAAGGAGGTCGCCAGCAGCACAGAGACTCTTCAGTCATCACGCTCCGAGGTCACCGAGGTCAAACGCTCGCTGCAAGGCCTGGAGATCGAGCTCCAAGCACAGCTCAGCATGGTGGGTTTCTACAATCTGACGTTTTCTATTTTCACACAAATCAACGTCGTCTGGAAATCTCCTCACTCCGCACTTCTCCTCCGTATCAGAAAGCGTCTCTGGAAGGAACCCTCGCCGACGCCCAGGGCCGCTATGCCAACATGCTGGGGGGTTACCAGAGGCAGGTGTCCGCTCTGGAGGAACAGCTGACCCACCTGAAAGCCGACCTGGAGCGCCAGGGCAACGAGTACCACATGCTGCTGGACATCAAGACCAGACTGGAGATGGAGATCGCCGAGTACAGGAGGCTGATGGACGGGGAGCTGTTCAGGTGAATGAACCATACTGGGATCATACTGGGAGATCTAAACCCTCACACGTCAAACACACCCAGCAGATATAGAAGGCTCTTCTAGTTTTTAGGACTACAATGTAAATTCATGATTATGGAAGACTATTTTAGACAAAGTAGATAACAGTAATTTCATTTTCATTAGATACTAGATAATAAAAAAATGTTTAATCAAAATTATGATTCACCAAGATACGATTATAAGAAAGTCTAAAAGTGTCTTTAAATGATCTTAGAACACACAAACTCCATAACATTAAAAGATAACCAGAATGACAAGAAAATACACAACAAACAACCAGAAATACAGATTTCAGTAAATCTGTTATATATAGTATAAAGAACAAAGCAACCTCAGAGGTCTGTTGAGGGTTTGAAACTGGTAGAACTGGTTATTACATATTTACATATGCGGACAATAACATTCCAAAATGAGGACATTCAAAAATATACGATTGAAAGATTAAATAAATATTTATATAACTAAATGTGTTTGTTTGTCCCTGCAGCCCATCCACCACCACCACCACCACCACCACCAAAACCAAAGTTCTGATCTACACCAAAGAAGTCAGCGACGACGAAGAAGTCACCCATGAAAGTGAGAAGTGAGACGATGAACGTCTGCTGCCGCTCTCAGAAACACAAATAAAATACTACTGAAGAACCGACATATGTCTGGGATTCCTTTGTTTTACTACTTGTACCAAAAACATTTAGTTAAGCATACTGTGTAGATTATTACATTATTTTAAATTGTTGTATGTATATATATATATATATATATATATATATGTCGTAGTGGGGGAAGTATTCAATCCATCCATCCATCCATTGTCTACCGTTTATCCTGTATTCAGGGTGGCGGGGGGGGGCTGGAGGCGATCCCAGCTATCATTGGGCGAAGGCAGGGTACACCCTGGACAGGACGCCAGTCTATTACAGGGCCGACATGTAGAGACAAACAACCATTCACGCTCACATTCACACCTACGGCCAATTTAAAGTCACCAATGAACCTATCCCCATCCTGCATGTCTTTGGACTGTGGGAGGAAGCCGGAGAACCCGGAGAGAACCCACGCTTACACGGGGAGAACATGCAAACTCCACACAGAAGGAACCCGGGCCGACCCGGGAATCGAACCCAGGACCCTCTCGCCGTGAGGCGACAGTGCTACCCACTACACCACCGTGCAGCCCAGTTTTTAATCCCTTTACTTAAATAAGGACTAACATCATCTGCAAAAACATTCTGGAGTAAAAGTTGATCGGTAACCATAGTTACCAACTCTGTGTATGTATGAACTGTAATGTCTTCAGAATTTATTGATCTTGATATTAGACGAGGAAGGCGTCAGTGTCCACATTTTGTATTGATAAAACAAAGAACAGACGTGATGATGCGTTCCACGCTGGAGGACTTGTATAGTAATATGAAGTACAACAACAACAACAATAAATGTGCTCCCTCAGACGGCCGAACGTTCCCAGTTTAAAGGACGTAAAACAAAGCACGTTAAGAAATTACTTGGATCTAATGGAAGAGAAATATGTTTCCATGGTGACGTAGAGTTTAGTTTAGATTAATTTCATGCGAAGACAGAGTTGTCTTAGAATCCAGATTCTGAACTGATGTTCTGAATCTTTGACTGAACCTTAGAAACGCTTCGTTAAATCCTCCGTCACGTGTTACTCTTTGCCTTCAACTTTAAAAAGGTGCCGAGTCGTCGTTGATTTCTATCTTCATTAAAAGCTGAACAGATAACTGAAGGGAGGCTGGCCGACTGACAGCAGGTTACAGAGTCCTGCTGCCAGACCAGGTGATCCAGCCATCAGGCCCCTGAAGCACTCTGAACCAGCTCAACCAGCTGGTCTGCTTATTAAAACACCACCCGCAATTTTACTTATTTGTTTATCCTGTTTGTTTTTCTCTCCCTCTCTGTTCTTGGGGGATGTTCCTCTTTTGGTTACATGTTCTTAATATACAATGTGTGTATATATATATATATAAAAAAAAAAAAAAAAAGGTGGTAAACAGCTAAAATAACTTTATATCTTGTATCAATGTATGTGAAATGCTGGTCTCCAATAAAAAAACTTGGAAAAAAAAAAAAAAAAAAAAAAAAACACCACCCGCCGGCTATGTAAACAAAGTAGGCTCTGAGAACAACACACACAGAGGGATAGTGACTTCTCTCTCTGCTCAGGGAAACATTTTAACGATGTGGATGTAGATTAGAGAACCTTCAATTATTAGGTATTTTATAACAATGTTTTCCTGTAAGAAATGACTTCCTACATGATTCCACCAAAACATATAATATAGAAGAAGAAATCAAATAACATAATTAAAAGAAAAGACATGAACCAGGGAAGCAATGTCAGACTTCATGTTTATTGAAGAAGCTCGGACAGAGTCAGATTTCAGACTCTGATTCTGTTTTTTATTCAGGTTTAACTGCTGGTTGTGATCTCCCTTCCATATTCGTCGATTTCCTTTACGATGGTCACCACCCTGGTGGTCTTGGTGGTGGTGGTGGTCTGGCTGCTGCAGGACGGAACATTGTGATTGATTCATTTTTCTTTCTTTTCTGTCTGATAAGACTTAAAATTATGTTTTTTTAGTTGGAAAGAGAAACATGGATAAATAGCATTAAACAAGTGGAGAAAACTCCTTTTACACTGTGGTTTGTGTGTGTGTGTATGTATGTATCTATCATATATCTTACATATGAAATTTGTTTTTTGTTATTTTACCAAAATTAAGAGATAAAAGTTGAACTTGTGATTTAAAAATCTAAATTTTATAAAAAGAAAATTTAGCCATGCTAACAGCTACGGTTGCTGAAGTCTGTGTGTTTGTGGTCAAAACTGAAGCATGTTGGCAACTATGTGATGAAATTCAACTTTATTGATCCTGTGACTTCAACTTGTTGGTTTACATCCAAACAGCTGCAGAACTAAAGACGTCCAATCAGCCTCAACAGGAGTCAGTGTTCGCGGATCATTAGCTAAAGTTAGCATGCTAACACGCCCAGCTAAAAGCTAAGGACCCTCCACTCACCTCTCTCCGTCCAGCAGCCTTCTGTACTCGGCGATCTCCAGCTCCAGTCTGGTCTTGATGTCCAGCAGCTCGGCGTACATCCCCTTCTGGTTCTCCAGGTCGCCCCTCAGCTGGGCCAGCTGCTGCTCCAGACCCTCCACCTGCCTCTGGTAACCTGCCAGCATGTTGGCGTAGCGGCTCCTGGTCTCCGCCAGAGTCACCTCCAAGGCTCCTTTCTGTTGGGGAGGAAGAGTTCGGACAGGAAGAAGACCCTTTAATACTTTAAACCAACGCCTCGCATTCACATTAAAACTGAAGACCAACTCTGCCAGAAAAGAAACCCACTAATGAAATGACGTAAATATGAATCCAGATGTAAATCTGACTGAGGACATATATAGTGTTTCGTCACCTTGCTGATCTGAGCCTGCAGCTTGATCTCCAAACTCTGGAGGGTTCGTCTGACCTCTCCGATCTCAGTCCTGGACGTCTGCAGGGTCTCAGTGCGAACAGACACCTCTTTGTTCAGCTCGGCCGACTGGAGGAAGGATCCATGATGTTATTGATCAGATATCAAACAGAAGCGTCGTGTCATCTGATAGTATGACAGTAGGGGCAGCAGTGACTACATTCAGGACAGGAAATGGGACTTTGTGGTCTCACCTTGGCCTGGAACCAGGAATCCAGCTCTCTGCGGTTCTTGGCGGTGACACCCTCGTAGTGTTCTCTGATCCCGGCCATGACGGTGGACAGGTCTTCCTGAGGGGCGGCGTCCACCTCCACGTTGACCTGGCCTCCCATCTGGGCCCGCAGGGCCAGCAGGTCCTGCAGGAAGACGGCGGTTAAACTTGTGCCTTTTTATCTTTTTATTTATTTCCTGTCTGGTCTCAGTGGTCTCACCTCCTCATGGTTCCTCTTCAGCTGGATCAACTCGTCTCTCAGACCCTCTATCTGCATCTCCAGGTCGGACCGGCTCAGGGTCAGTTCCTGCAGGACCCTCTTCAGACCGGCGATGTCGGCCTCCACAGACTGACGCATGGCCAGCTCGTTTTCGTACCTGAACAAACGGAAGAATGAGCTCAAGAAACCCGTCTGAAAGACTCACAAGAAGAAGGACTGGATCTGATTACTTTGTGTTGCGTTCTCCACTCACTTGAGTTTGAAGTCGTCGGTGGCCAGCTGGGCATTGTCGATGCCGAGGACGAGGGCGGCGTTTCCACGAGCAGCAAAGTTGAGCTGAAAAGTTCACATAGTTATAAAAAAGGTCAAATGAACCTGAAAGTTAAAGAGCCTTTTGTGCTTTTGTGCAGGTTGTGTCCTCACCTTATCCTGCAGGTCTTTGATTGTGACTTTGAACAGGGAGAAGTCGTGGCCTTCAGGTTTGGTCTTGTTCTCCAGGAACCGTCTGATCTTCAGCTCCAGCTCGGTGTTGGCCTCCTCCAGGGTGCGCACCTTGGCCAGGTAGCTGGACAGGCGGTCGTTGAGGTTCTGCATGGTGGCCTTCTTGCTGGCGGACATGTCCATGCCGTCTGCCAAGTTGAAGCCGCCTCCAGCACTAAATGAGGAGGCAGCCTTGGAGACCCGGACTCCAGATCCTCCGGCTCCCCCGTACACGCTGCCACCCCCCATGCTGCTGAGCAGACGGGAGGAGGAGGACATGGAGGGAGCCGTCATGGTGGAGCTCCTCATGCTGCTGCGGCTGGAGAAGGAGTTCATGTCTGAGGGTCGGCTCGTCGTCGGCTCTGAGAAGAGAGTGAAGAGCTGCTGGGACGGCGGCTCCTTTTATCCCTCCAAACGAGGCCGGGGGTGTGGTGGTGGTCGGCAGGTCGGCATGCCAGACATGCCAGGTGGGTCACAGAGCAGCCCCGGGGCCAGGAGAGCAAACCGGTCCGAGCTGAGCCGGTGAGGTCCAGCAGGTCTGGTTGGTTCTCTGACAGAGCAAGTGTTACAGTCAGACTCCTTTTTATTCAATGTCCCCCGAGGTCACAACTATTCCCACAATATCTCACACAAACATATTATTTTGTGTTTAGAAAAACACTCGTCAAGGTAAGAGATGATGAACAAACACAGGGACAAGGAGTTCAGTTAAAAACCAGACGAGAACCCAGACTAGAACAGCAGCTCCCTCCTCAGTTGCGTTTCATGCTCAACTAATAAACACAGAATTAAAACATGAATTAAGACAAAAACGTAGCCATGATAGGAGCTCCCGGCTGCGGCATGTCAAGGCCACACCCCTTCCAACATGGGACCTCATTTCAGAATAAATATCTATGTAAGTCAACACAAATCTTATTTTTCTTTTATCTCATTTGAATTCCAGAACAGATTTCAGAGTGTAACCTCCCGTCTCAGACATCTGTCCTGTCTCACCATCACTTCACATACCAGCAGGCTGCCTGTGTTGGGTTGGGTTTCAAACGTACGAACACAGCGAGGCGTTTGAGGACCATCGGGTGCTCAGGCCTCTTTGTGGACCGACACAACCAGCCAACCGGGAGCTGAGAAGGAACAGGCCCATCGGGTGAGGCTCCATTCCTGCTGCCTCATCCATCAGCGTTCGACTGCTCCGGGCGATGGGAAGAAACTAAACACCGTCAGGCATGTAAGCAATGTTGCTTTTAGGCAATAAACGGAGTTACTGCAGCTACAATTACTGTCTTTGTGATTAGACAATATTAAGTTAACTTTCTAATCCTTCAAGGGAGGAGTCATAATATTATTTATAAGGAATCTGATTCGAAATACATAGAAAATTATCTCTTTCTTCAATGCTATAAAACTTTTAAACCTTTGCTTTTCCTGCCGCCAGAGACACGTTCCACCAGCCAAACCTGCATAAAGTAAATAATAGGGGTGTGACGATACACTCCGCTCACGAGACGAGACACGATATTGGGTTCACGAGAACGAGACGAGACAAGATTTTAAGTAAACTACAATGACCAAATATATGACTGGACCAACAGACTTTAATTTAACAGAGTTGCACATGCATTTTGAAATATTTTATTATAACTCTTTACATGCATGACGTAAGCATGATCTTTTAATAAACTTCTTTCAAACCAAATCAAAGTTCTACTTTGTCGATACAGAGTGCAAATAGTGCAAACGGAGCCTGACCAAGTAAGTCATGAACAACATGCTGCAACTACAGCATCTTCAGCATCTCCGACATCGCAGCTGTCGGAGAATGCTTCCGGAGTTTTGTCTTAACTCTGGGCTGGTGATGCTGCTATGGCAGCTCGCTGCTCAAGGTAACGAGCCAGCATATCCAACGTGCCCGTCATTAACTTGTGTGATGGTAATTGTAGCCGTTTCTGCTTGGACATTTTCACCGCGGTAGCCGCTGAACTACGATGAAAAAAAGCAGTCACACGTCTCACCCGCCCGAGTAAACGAGCGACGTGGGGAACACCGAGGCCAGCTTGGGTTGCGAGATTTATAGTGTGCGCAAAACAGATGTGCGACTTCAATCCCGCGTCGCGCACGGCCACGTCCATATTACGTGCATTGTCGGTAACAATAAGCGATGCCGTGGTTGGGTTTTTTAAGCTCCCAGTCAGTAACAGCTGTCTGTAAAACCTCAGCTATGTATAGCTCACAAATCTCGCGAGACGGATTTTTAACGCGACGAGAAATATCGTCGACTTTAATCTACGAGATCTCGTCACACCCCTAGTAAATAACTTAGAATTTAAATGATCATTCTCTTCTCCAAGGAATGAATGATTTTATTCATTATGAATTAATGAACTTTTTCTCAGAACATCACTTTAACGTCAATCTATTATATTTTTGGGCACTTATTTAACTGACTGTATGCAGAACAAAAGACAGAAGTGAGTGATGTCGTCATCATAGCGACAATGATGTGACTCACAGGAGGCAGAATCGTTGATTATCTGTTGGTGGCCAAAGCACCAAAACAATATTAGTAATAATACTAAGGACCATGAAGTCCTTCAGTCAGTTTTACATCTCTAACTCCTACAGACAAGATCAGGAATATAACTACGGCTTCCCTCCCCCCTTGTACTGGCGTTATGGTGGAGAACACTCAAAGCCTGTTATTATGACTTATTTACAACGATCAGCCATAACATTATGATAATCCTGTATATCTCGTTAACATGGGACCTGTCAGGATCTATCAGGCAGCAAGTGACGGTTTTGTCCTCAACGTTGGGTGTTAGAAGCAGGAAAAATCGGTGAGCGTAAAGATGTGAGTGACTTTGACAGACTGTGATGGTAGACAACCGGGTCAGAGCATCCCCAGAACTGCAGCTCTTGTGGGGTGTCTGCAGGGGTCAGGTCCTATCGAAAGTGGTCCAAGGAAGGAAAACCTGGGACCGGGTAAAGGCTCATTGATGCACCTGGGGAGCGAAGGCTGGCCCGTGTGGTCCGGTCCAACAGACGAGCTACTGGAGCATGCTGCCCCCTGTTGACAGACCGGTCGGGGTGCCATGCTGACCCCCGTCTGTAAACTAGTTAGGCTGGTGTCTTTATTATCCTCCAGGGAGGTGGAGGGAACGACTCAGCTCTGCTTCTCTTCACCCGCCTGCTGCTTGGCTCATTTTCTGAAAACAGTGTAGCATTAAACCATGTTGGAGCCACAAACACACGCTCATGATCTTCCTGGTGGAAATGATTATAAAAACAGCATCTTGAGAACTTTCATATGCTTTCAGCTCCCACAGGCTTCAGAAATATTACATCTTTAGCAAGTTAAAAAAATGTATCTCTACTGTAAAGTTTGAAAATATTACAACTTTCTGAAAACGTCTGACTTTGCTGCTCGTTGAAAGGCCACCAACAACTTCAAAATAGCTTGTTCAGCTGAAGGAGAATTTTGCTGACGGATAATTGAAGGTTTTTCACTTGTGAGGTGTTTGTGGTCCGACTGGATGTTGGGTCCTCGGGGCTCTGTGTGGACTAACAGGATGAGACCATCAGGTAATTAACAGTTGTGGTGGCCAAGACACTATTGTGATGGACAAAAAGCAGCTCGGACCGGTTTGCTCTCCTGGCCCCGGGGCTGCTCTGTGACCCACCTGGCATGTCTGGCATGCCGACCACCACCACACCCCCGGCCTCGTTTGGAAGCATAAAAGGAGCCGCCGTCCCAGCAGCTCTTCTCTCTCTGCTCAGAGCCGACGACGAGCCGACCCTCAGACATGAACTCCTTCTCCAGCCGCAGCAGCATGAGGAGCTCCACCATGACGGCTCCCTCCATGTCCTCCTCCTCCCGTCTGCTCAGCAGCATGGGGGGTGGCAGCGTGTACGGGGGAGCCGGAGGATCTGGAGTCCGGGTCTCCAAGGCTGCCTCCTCATTTAGTGCTGGAGGCGGCTTCAACTTGGCCGACGGCATGGACATGTCCGCCAGCAAGAAGGCCACCATGCAGAACCTCAACGACCGCCTATCCAGCTACCTGACCAAGGTGCACACCCTGGAGGAGGCCAACACCGAGCTGGAGCTGAAGATCAGACGGTTCCTGGAGAACAAGACCAAACCTGAAGGCCACGACTTCTCCCTGTTCAAAGTCACAATCAAAGACCTGCAGGATAAGGTGAGGACACAACCTGCACAAAAGCACAAAAGGCTCTCTAACTTTCAGGTTCATTTGACCTTTTTTATAACTATGTGAACTTTTCAGCTCAACTTTGCTGCTCGTGGAAACGCCGCCCTCGTCCTCGGCATCGACAATGCCCAGCTGGCCACCGACGACTTCAAACTCAAGTGAGTGGAGAACGCAACACAAAGTAATCAGATCCAGTCCTTCTTCTTGTGAGTCTTTCAGACGGGTTTCTTGAGCTCATTCTTCCGTTTGTTCAGGTACGAAAACGAGCTGGCCATGCGTCAGTCTGTGGAGGCCGACATCGCCGGTCTGAAGAGGGTCCTGCAGGAACTGACCCTGAGCCGGTCCGACCTGGAGATGCAGATAGAGGGTCTGAGAGACGAGTTGATCCAGCTGAAGAGGAACCACGAGGAGGTGAGACCACTGAGACCAGACAGGAAATAAATAAAAAGATAAAAAGGCACAAGTTTAACCGCCGTCTTCCTGCAGGACCTGCTGGCCCTGCGGGCCCAGATGGGAGGCCAGGTCAACGTGGAGGTGGACGCCGCCCCTCAGGAAGACCTGTCCACCGTCATGGCCGGGATCAGAGAACACTACGAGGGTGTCACCGCCAAGAACCGCAGAGAGCTGGATTCCTGGTTCCAGGCCAAGGTGAGACCACAAAGTCCCATTTCCTGTCCTGAATGTAGTCACTGCTGCCCCTACTGTCATACTATCAGATGACACGACGCTTCTGTTTGATATCTGATCAATAACATCATGGATCCTTCCTCCAGTCGGCCGAGCTGAACAAAGAGGTGTCTGTTCGCACTGAGACCCTGCAGACGTCCAGGACTGAGATCGGAGAGGTCAGACGAACCCTCCAGAGTTTGGAGATCAAGCTGCAGGCTCAGATCAGCAAGGTGACGAAACACTATATATGTCCTCAGTCAGATTTACATCTGGATTCATATTTACGTCATTTCATTAGTGGGTTTCTTTTCTGGCAGAGTTGGTCTTCAGTTTTAATGTGAATGCGAGGCGTTGGTTTAAAGTATTAAAGGGTCTTCTTCCTGTCCGAACTCTTCCTCCCCAACAGAAAGGAGCCTTGGAGGTGACTCTGGCGGAGACCAGGAGCCGCTACGCCAACATGCTGGCAGGTTACCAGAGGCAGGTGGAGGGTCTGGAGCAGCAGCTGGCCCAGCTGAGGGGCGACCTGGAGAACCAGAAGGGGATGTACGCCGAGCTGCTGGACATCAAGACCAGACTGGAGCTGGAGATCGCCGAGTACAGAAGGCTGCTGGACGGAGAGAGGTGAGTGGAGGGTCCTTAGCTTTTAGTGTTAGCATGGTAACTTTAGCTAATGATCCGCGAACACTGACTCCTGTTGAGGCTGATTGGACGTCTTTAGTTCTGCAGCTGTTTGGATGTAAACCAACAAGTTGAAGTCACAGGATCAATAAAGTTGAATTTCATCACATAGTTGCCAACATGCTTCAGTTTTGACCACAAACACACAGACTTTAGTATCTGTAGATGCTAGCATGGCTAAACATAGTTATTACAAAATTTTGATTTTTAGATCACAAGTTCAACTTTTATCGCATCATTTTTGACAAAATAACAAAAACTTTCAGAGATAAGCCTCTGCAGATTTAAACCAAACAACAGCAACCAATACATACAAACCTGGTGTAAAAGGAGTTTCAATTAGTTTTTAATATGACCCATCAGACAGAAACTTCAGATATACAAATCAATAAAAACAAACTGAATTGTTCCTTCTCTGTCCTGCAGCAGCAGCAGCCACACCACCACCAAGACCACCAGGGTGGTGACCATTGTACAGGAGGTCGATGAATCTGGAAGGGTGATCTCAACCAGCAGTTAAACCAGAATAAAACCAGAATCAGAGTCTGAATTCTGAGTCTGTCCAAGCTTCTTCAATAAACATGAAGTCTGACATTGTTTCCCTGGTTCATGTCGTTTTATTTGACACTGACGTATCAGCTGCTGCTTTCACTTCATTGAACAGAATCATATCTGATGTATGAAACATTAAATATTTTTATCTCCATCCATTCCTCACACAATGTTTATTGTTGTGTTTCGATCAATTATCAATCTTCCCCAGGAAAAACACTTCCTCCCAGGTCTGTAAACAACGAACAGCAGCCGAGGGGTGTCCTACAAAGTGAGATTAGCGGGTCAGGCGCTGTTTTCCTCAGGCACGACTCGCCCGGTGTTTGTGCTCGTGTAGTGCTGTGCATCACATTTTTCTGGAGGTTTTTAAGATACGTAAATGCTAAAATATTCTCAATTTTGAGCACCAGGTGTAGAGTCGCACCACTGAATTATGTCACACTTGGCCCAGACAGCCAATAAAATGAGGCTGGCTTTACTACTTAACCACATCCTTCCTGCTTTGCTGGTGGATGTGGTAAGAACGGACAATGGAAGGTTGATATTGGTGGTAACTGATGCTGCAGACCGAACTTGGTTTCGACCGTTTGTGTTCAGATTTTTTGATTGAAAAGCACTTTTCAATAATCATCTCCTTTTGAAAGAGCATCACCATTTGGGTAAAATCCCCTGGACCTCGGTGCCAGAGGAGTAGGAGGTTTTCTTTGGACACCAAGAATTTGTTCCTGATGGTATTCACTAGGAGCAATACAGATTCTCAGATGAGCATATAAGTTATATTCAAAGTATTTGAGACGTACATTAGTAATAACTTAATTTGCATGGCATCTTTAGTTTATAAAGGGCTTTGAGAGACAAAAAGCAAAAGCAAGCTATAAGGCAAGTTAACCACCAACAGCCGGTAAAAACCAAGACGACGGAGACCAAAAACCAAGATGGCAGCAAACAAAACCCAACATGACGGAGACCAAAATAAAAAAAAAAAATGCATTGTTAAAATCGCAACAGCTGAAAGGCAAAGATGCTGATGATCAAAAATCATGATCGTAACAGACACAAAACACAATTGTAATAGCCACAGAAGTCTTCCCAGGTGAGATTCCTCTGTGCCTGGGCCCACTTCATCCAGGCATCCTGTTGTCGCCTGGCCACTATTCTATTTGGTCATCCTTCCTCACCAGATTCTGCCTCTCTTTCCTGCTGGCAGTATTGTATATCGAATCACGTTAATGAGTCTGGCCAGAGAGGAATTCATCGTGGTATGTGCCTGAGATCGTTGCTGTTCCCATACATCTAAATGCTACTCAGGCTGCTTGACAAGGCCAGTCATCTGCGGAATGAGCGGCTCAAGTTGTCCTCAAACCTTCCACTTCAGTCATGGGGACTTCAGCAAGGGCCAAAGGATTCTTGGGAGTATCCCTGTTGGTAAAACTTGGCCTTCAATCTTCTGGGGTTGCCCAGACTTGTCCACAGTTTTCAGCTTGCACTCCAGGATGGCTTGCATTTCAGGCTGCAGTTTAAGACCTTCCCGAGACTCTTTACTAGTTTTTCCACTTGGGCCTGTTGCAGAGCTAGATATCATGGTGGTTGGTCTCTCCTGGTGTCACTATAAATGCATGTGGCATTAGTTGTTGCCGCCTCCGAAGCATGTCCATCAGGTGATCCTCTTCTGGCCAAAGACCTGCACAATCAACCTGAAGGGTTCACCATGAATGGAGCGCTCTCTCCACAGGGTTAGGAGCTTCTTCCCAAGGATCGCCCTAACATCTGCCAGGCCGAACTTTTTGACTTCTGATGCTTTCCTAAACAGCCTGTAGAGTGACCCGAGTTCTTCCCTAAGCCACTGGATAACTCAATGGTTTGGAGCACCTGTTGATAGAGCAGTCTTGGCTGCCTCTGTCCCATATTGCTCAGCTGTTCACTGTGATAGTGACCATAGTTTACAGCCAACTGTCCATGTCCTGCTTGGCAGTCCCTTCCATGATGCGGTCAACGTCTTCATCAAACTCAGATTGGTGTATTCGTTTTTGTTGTCAGCAAAGAAAGCCTGGCTGTGCCGAACTGGCTTCCTTGTACACCCCTCAGGGGAAAATTCTGTTTGTATTTAGAGAATAATGAAGGAATAACTACAGGTGACGATAGTCGCAAAGAGAAAACAAACATCTGAAAATAGACAAAAAGAAAATAAACAATGGAACGAAACAGAAAAAAATTAATGTTTAACTAAAATGGATAAAAGGATAGTTGTGTCTCCTCCCCTGATGGTCAGGGGGCTGTAAACTCACCCGACCGGCTTGACCTATTTGCTCTTTGCTGTTTGTGGTGGAGGTGGTAGGAGAGCGTGGAGGCATAAAAGGAGCCGCCGTCCCAGCAGCTCTTCACTCCGCTCAGAGCCGACAATCAGCCGACCCTCAGTCATGAACTCCTTCTCCAGCCGCAACAGCATGAGGAGCTCCACCATGATGACTCCTGCCATGTCCTCCTCCTCCTCCTCCCGGCGGTTCGGCAGCATGTACGGGGGAGCCGGAGGATCTGGAGTCCGGGTATCCAAGGCCTCCTTCTCCTTTGGTGCTAATGCTAGTGCTGGCAGCGGCTTCAACCTGGAAGACGCCGCCAATGTTTCCACCAACGACAAGGCCACCATGCAGAACCTCAACGACCGCCTGTCCAGCTACCTGGACAAGGTGCGCACCCTGGAGAAGGCCAACACCGAGCTGGAGCTGAAGATCAGACAGTTCCTGGAGAGCAGGACTGAACCTGAAGGCCACGACTGCGCCGCATTCAAGGTCACCATCAAAGAACTGCAGGACCAGGTGAGGACACAAAGATGGGAGACCTACAGTCTGAGCACAAAAAGCTCCTCTAAAGGGCTACTTTACCCACAATTTAGCCTCTGAGGCAGCATTTCTTCACAGGCAGGCATCAACATTCCCCACCAATCAATTTCATGTCCTGGGTTTAATTCTAGTTGAAAACAGTTGCATACATTTTACACGTCAGGTTTATAGGATGCAGAAGGCTTTGAAAATTACATTTCACCCAAAGAACAAGAAGATCAAATTTGAATATATAAATGAAATGTTAATTTAAAACAATGTACATAAATAATACACTACCAGTTGAACCTGTTAGGTACACAAATCAACTTAAATACTTCTTCAGTCGTTATTTTTTATTGATTTTACTGCAGTATTTTATGTCTTTCAGGAGACTACAGTCAGAATTTTCAAAAAAGTTCAAAAGAATTTGTAAAAAGAAAGGAAACTTTTAAAGCTCAATAATATCACTTCTAAGATGGAATTTTTGAGTAGAACTCAAATCTTAAAATTACAACCTGAAAAAATGT
Organism: Eutrigla gurnardus; assembly: GCF_963514095.1. NCBI lineage: Eukaryota > Metazoa > Chordata > Actinopteri > Perciformes > Triglidae > Eutrigla > Eutrigla gurnardus. The sequence goes on from NC_139931.1 coordinate 2,669,816, forward strand.
AAAATGAAGCATAGATGTAAACTTAAAGTAGTATGTTTTACATGTGTAAACATCAAGTAGCTTTACATGTGACTGTTAATATGTAAATATGCATGTTTGTTCAGCTTACTTCAGTAAATATGTATTCAGTATATTTGTGTTAGGGCTTTTCACTAAATGATTATCATGGCCGGAAGAATTCAAGTTGACAGAAGATTTGGGGGTTGAACAGATCTCTCACCTGAGTGTGATGTCACCAGAGAAACAAACTGACCAAGGTTCTTTTTTAGTTTTTGACATATTTTTTACATTTAGGTTATTGAGGCAGTTTAACTTTTGGTAATTTTTAAGGGATATACTTTTCAGTTTTTTAAGTGATGTTTAATAAGTCTTTTTTTTTTCATTTCACAAATGAGTTTTTTAAATTTAAGTTTTACAACTTTGTTTATGAGTAAATCTTTCTTTTCAACTTCTTTCAGAGGTTAAACATAATAATCATATTATTGTTTTATTATGTATATTACAGTGATTTACATGATAAAGATAATTTAAAAAGGGTAAAACATTGAAATACGGTTGTAATCTACTGATTAAAGACCGTTTTTCTCTTCCTTCCTGTACAGATTAACTACATTGTTCGTGGAAACACCTCCTTTGTTCTCGCCATCGACAATGCCCAGCTGGCCACCGACGACTTCAAACTCAAGTGAGTGGAGAACGCAACATGAAGTAATTGGATCCAGTCCTTCTTCTTGTGAGTCTTTCAGACGGGTTTCTTGAGCTCATTCTCCCATTTGTTCAGGTACGAAAACGAGCTGGCCATGCGTCAGTCTGTGGAGGCCGACATCGCCGGTCTGAAGAGGGTCCTGCAGGAACTGACCATGAGCCGGTCGAACATGCAGCAACAGATAGAGGGTCTGAAAGATGAGCTGATCCAGCTGAAGAGGAACCATGAGGAGGTGAGACCAGACAGGAAATAAATAAAAAGATAAAAAGGCACAAGTTTAACCGCCGTCTTCCTGCAGGACCTGCTGGCCCTGCGGGCCCAGATGGGAGGCCAGGTCAACGTGGAGGTGGACGCCGCCCCTCAGGAAGACCTGTCCACCGTCATGGCTGGGATCAGAGAACACTACGAGGGTGTCGCCACCAAGAACCGCAAAGAGCTGGATTCCTGGTTCCAGGCCAAGGTGAGACCACAAAGTCCCATTTCCTGTCCTGAATGTGCTCACTGCTGTCCCCTACTCTCATACTATCAGATGACACGACGCTTCTGTTTGATATCCTGATATCTGATCAATAACATCATGGATCCTTCCTCTAGTCGGCCGAGCTGAACAAAGAGGTGGCTGTTCGCACCGAGACCCTGCAGACGACCAGGACTGAGATCGGAGAGTTCAGACGAACCGCCCAGAGTCTGGAAATCAAACTGCAGGCTCAGATCAGCAAGGTGACGAAACACTACATCATTCAACACAAATATTTTTAGTTTGGTCGTTTCTCCATCTCATGTCTGCAATTCTTCCAATGAGTGAGATTGATAGATGCATCTATTTGTCAACTATTTGGTTGAGTAGGTTGAAATTACGCCGCGTTCAGACCTGGAGTTGGGCCTGGACCAGGTGATGGTCCCGATGGTAGCGCTGGAGGATTCCAGCTCTCATGGAGCAGTTTGAGATTTTAGAGAATCTCCTGAATTCTTGTTGTGGGACTCATGGATTCTGTAAATAAAGTAATGTGTCATCTGCGTATGAACGTATTTCATGGTTTCTTCTGGAAGACAGGAAAGGGTGGATGTCCTTGTCTCACCACCTGTGCAGTGTTATATTTGATGATCTTAACTTGTTTATTGGCCTAGTTGATTAATGACATTGAACCTAAAATAGAGGCATCATTGTTTCAGAATCAGCTTCATTGGATGTTTTTCATTGGTTGGTGTAAGTTTGGCAGGGTTCAAATGTGGTGGGGTTTTATTGTTTTCTTTTCCTTCTTGTCGTTCGGAATTTGGTGTTTTCGGAAAGATATCAGTCTGAGAGGTTTGAGCAATTTCATGTTCTGTTCCATAACATTGACTAGGAATCTCAGTATTAAGGATTAAAGGGTCGTCGTACTTTTAAAGTCAACCTGACAGCAACACTACTGACCCGACCATCAATCCTCTTCCTCCCAATTAGAAAGACGCTGCCGAGGCGTCTCTCATGGAGACCAGGAGCCGCTACACAAACATGCTGGCAGGTTACCAGAGGCAGGTGGAGGGTCTGGAGCAGCACCTGGCCCAGCTGAGGGGCGACCTGGAGAACCAGAAGGGGATGTACGCCGAGCTGCTAAACATCAAGATCAGACTGGAGATGGAGATCGCCGAGTACAGAAGGCTGCTGGACGGAGAGAGGTGGAAATACATACCTATTAATACATCATGATATAAAGATAAAAATGATAAATGGTCCTAAAATGGAATATTTTTAACTACTTTTAGATTATGTGTTCTCTTATCTTGTCGGCATGCAACTGCCCCATTTGCACCCATGTTAAACCAGATTAAAAAACTTAAAAAGAAAAAAAAAAGCACACCGCACCACTTTTCTAACTTTTCACAAGCATCATCATGACAAGCACAGTAATGTCTCACTAAGGGGATCATAACACCTCACAGTTATGTTTGTTTGTCAGGTGTTCTTCTGCTTTAAGCAGGAGTGGGACACTTATTTTCGGCCAATGGAAATTGAAACATTTATTTTTTGTGTCCCGTGTTCCTGCAGCAGCTCCCACACCAGGGTGGTGACCATCGTACAGGAAGTCGACGCCTCTGGAAATGTGATCAGCAGCAGCAGCGGTCACATTTAGCAACAGTTAGCATCAGATGAAGTCAACCGAGTCCTGACCTGCTTCAATAAAAATCAAGTCTGACATCGTTTCCCTGGTTCATGTCGTTTTATTTTACACTGACGTATCAGCCTTTTCATGTTTTTATTTCACACCGACGGATCTGCTGCTGCTGCTTTGACTTGAGTAGATTTGAGTGGATGGATTAATGAGGTGTGAGGAATTATGAGGAAACAACCAGCAAAAAAAACTAAATAATTATGAATAAGAGAAAGAAAACAACCTGACCAGAAAATAATAGAACAGTACATCTTCTTCCTACTGACAACAGAAAGAGTCCAAGAGATGTTTGAGTTTTAAAGAACTGAATACCAACAAACTAAAGTAAACTGTTTAGTTTCGGCCGGTTACCAACAGAGGAAGACTGCCCTCCAGTGGCAGCCATAAGAACTGTAGCTTCATATAATTAATGACAGCTCCGTACTTTTAAAGTTGATGGCACTTTTATGAGAATGTATTTTTGGGGTTCAAGCAAAAGCAAAAACAGAGGGGTTATTGTGAGAGCAGGAACTGCCCCTCCCCCAAATGTTGACCCTGCTGCCTCTGGCATTTTAAATAATGCAACATGACTGCATGTGTTATTGTTTATGTTGTATTATATTGTCCACTGATTGATGTTTGTTCAAAAAGTTTGTGTATGTGACAACTAAATGGTTATTATATTAATAATATGCATATATTTGTCACATACATACATTGTCAGTAATGTAATATCTGTTTATAATATTATTTTATAATTTATAGGCTGAATGGTTTGTTAGAGCACCACTAAAACACACTAAAGATTAAAAAAGATGTGGTGTTGATAGCATAGACATGAAGCTTCTTTTAACAGCATTATGTACGGTTACAAAGCATCAGTTATGTTTTTTTAATTTACTATCCAAATCTGAAGGTCAGAGTACAATATTTTAGAATAGAATTGAAATTGAAGATTGTACAATGTTGTATTATTTTTTATTTGTGATTTAATTTAATATTTGAAATTATTGTATTGTTTATTTTATCCTACTATCCCTGACTTTGACCTTGAGTTTCCTCGAGTGACACAGCGCCTCTCTAGGTTGTAACTAAAGGTAAATGTCGGCCGCTCTGTGTGGTCAAAAGTGGTATCACACGGCCTGAACATTTATCACAGTGAAGCAGTCGACGTTTAATCTCGTGAGAAAAGTAACTGAATTGAGTGTTGAAGCAACAACAAACAAACATCTTGGATGTTTTCACGTCTTGTTAGCTTCACATCGAAGCTAATTTCTCGTCTCCGGGAGACGATCCAACAGTTGACAGGCAGCTTTAATAAGCAGTTCCTCCCTTTACTCATTATGTGACCTAAATGAGTGGAGAGCAGTGAAGCAGAATACCAGTGATTAATGGATGGACTAAAAAAAAGTCATGACATGTCAAAACATGTCATTAATAAGAGGGTTTACTGCTGAAGATACTGGTGATTTAGATAATTATGGGACATTATAATCAAGACTGGTAATAAGCAGGTTCATGGGATTTTAAACGTTAAGATGTAATTAACTTGAGAAGATTAATTTACTTCTTCAGCATAGAATCTGCCAGGCTTACTATAATCATGTTATAATAATAATAATAATCATAACACTTTTACCCATAAAGTTGTAATATTTTCTTTTCAGACTCAAGCTTCTATTTATTCCTATTTAAATGCATCAGTAACCACTTTGACCAGGTGCAATGATTACATTATGGCACAATTACCCAGGTGAAATTAATTAATTTAAAATATTAGTTTGGTGCTATAAAAGACTTTTGCAAATTATTCCAACTTTATGGGCGACCCTGTATACAAGCAGTGGTACAAGCACTGTACAAGTATCATTTATTTGAGTATTTCTGCTACTTTATGCTCCACTTAAAATAAAATTTTACTACGTCACAACCACCAACGTTGCAGATTCTGATTTTTAAAAAGACACAAACTTATACTTACAAATTATGTATTATTACAGTTTAAACAACCAGCTATAATTCAACACATTGTTTTGTAAATTAATGATTAGAAAACGATAATATATAGTATAATGTGTACCCTGACAATTGATAATAAGTGTATTTTGGCCAGATTGTTGCTTACTACAATATTGTAGTATTTCTACACCAAGTACCACTAAGTAACGACAATCAAACATAAATAAATGCCAGCTGGTCTTGACTTACTTGTTTGATGCTGATACTTTATTACTTTTACTGAAGTAAAAGTTCTGAATACTTCTTCCACCACCAAGTTTATCCTTTTAACACCGAGTCTTCACTAAGACCGAGAAAGTGGACCACATCAGTCCAGTTGTGAGGCTCCCTGTTCACGATGAACCATCCAGACCTCAAGGTCCGTTTTAGGCCTGGTTCAGGTCTTAGGTTTAACAAAACCTGGAGAAGCAGCATTCAGTTTGTATGTTTCAAATATCTGGTACAACCTCTCAGATAACTCGATTTTATTAAATGATGTCTTAATTGTTGTATTTTATTTATGTATCCATGTTTATTCTATTTTAGCTTGTTTTTATTTGAAACTCTCTTGACTCTTAAATGACCTTCGATCCTTGTGTAAAGTTTCATTTGTAAAGTGATGTTTTCTTTGGCGTGCCTTGTAGCAGAATGACCATGATAAAGAAACACGCCACGCCTTCCACGTTTGTGCACCGAACAACCTGAACGCAGGAATGTGGAGGTTCAAATCTCCTTAATAGTAGTTTCTACTGCCTTTCTGTAAGCGACTCTTTACATAAGAACCCTGAAACACCAGTACTTTACTGCAGAAAGTCGTAAAGCATGCCGTCCATCATCGGCTGTGAGAGATCAGCCGTTAATGTGAACCCGACGCTCCGGAACAACCTGATCAATCAGCCTTTCTGGCAGCTGGTGTCGACCCGTTTGCATGAAACCTGGTCGGTCCAGCCCTGCTGAGTGACGGCTTGGATGTTGCCGCTGTCAGCGAGCAGAAAGTCACGCATCACATGGGCAGGAGTGGTTCAGGGTGTAAGAACAGGTTTGTTAGTGTTAACGCCTCACTGATGGAGCCTTCACCTTCATTGATTCCTCCCACTGTTGGCGGTGTTGACGAAGGCGTGATTGGCGCCGTGATGATGGATGTGGTTCAACAAAGGTTGGAAATCAGTAACCAGAAAGGTTTTAACAATCGAGACAAATGGATGGCAAACAACCCCGACTGTATCAAAGTTCAGTCTGAAGAACGGGTTCAGAGGTCAGCCTGAGACGAGGAACTGGTCTGATGTAACAGTAGATGCATCAAAGTGAAGCAGCTCTACTGCTGCAACACTGTCGAACAACAGCTCAGGAGACAACCACATCTACTCATTCATTTAGATGACAAAACCTACGTTAGCTTAGAAAACATTCAACGTTGTGTTACAGAGCATACTCAGATTTACATTTAAAAACCATTGGTGGAGCTTTTAACGAGTCATAATTCTTTAACCTCTGCTTGGTGACAGCAGAGTTTAATCAACACTTTCAGTGACTTGAGTAAATTAACTTTCCATCGACTGAATTGTGGTTTTCCTTTCCTGTTCGACAGCATCGCTGGCACAACGTCCTCATTAATACAAAGTCTGCAGCCTCTGGAGAACTTTGATAAACAGAACCCATCATTGTTGTGTAATTATAGCACTTTGAAGGTTACATTTTTATCAGACCATCCCTGCCACGCCCAGGAAAGGTCTGCTGTGCACATACCTGACCCGCAGCTTCACCTGTTGCCTTGGTAGTCGCTCGCTGAGTGATTGACGTCTGCGGGAGGTTTAAATAGGGAGGAGAAAGTCCTGCAGCTCCTCACTCTCCTCTCGGCATCGTCTCACAGCAGGAAGACACCATCCATCATGACTTCTACCTACTCTCGCACCACCTCCAGGTCCATGAGGAGCTCCAGCGGCTCCATGGTCAACATAGGCGGTGGGCGGATAACGGCCATGAGGGCCGGCAGCGTGTACGCTGGCGCAGGAGGCCAAGGGGCCCGCATATCCATGGCCTCCTTGGGTGGAGGCTACTCCTCGGGTGGAGGCTACTCCTCGGGTGGAGGCTACTCCTCGGGTGGAGGCTACTCCTCCTCCACTAGCTACGGAGTCTCTGGCATGGACGACAGCCTCATCGGCAACGAGAAGTTCACCATGCAGAACCTTAACGACCGCCTCGCCACCTACCTGGACAAGGTGCGCACCCTGGAGAAGGCCAACGCCGACCTGGAGCTGAAGATCAGACAGTTCCTGGATAGCAAGGTCAGGCCCAGCACCAGGGACTACAGCGCCTTCCAGGTCACCATCGCTGACCTCACTGCCAAGGTAAGACTCACCCTCACAGATAACCCTCACCCTCCTCACCCTCACAGGTAACATGTGCAGGTGCAAAGAGGTAATGGAGCAGCAAAGATTCAGCCAGAGCTGTTGTAGTCACATCAGTACTACTAGTAGTAGTGAATGAGGAGGGGGGAAGAGTAATTTCCTTTATCGGCTGATTTTGATGTATAAATAAGATAATTAAAAACAAAGAACTGAGCCTTGTGTTTCTACTGTATTTTCATTTGGACCCGTTTGGACCCAACTGTCTTCGTCAGTAGCCGTATTGAGGAATTTGATGCATCATTTATAATCATCATCCTTGAGGATGACTTGAATATGACTGTTGGCACTCACGTGTGATGACAGATTCAGGCGGCTATCAGGGGGAACGGAGCGATCCATCTCAGCATCGACAACGCTCGCCTGGCTGCAGACGACTTCAGGACAAAGTGAGTCTCTAGTCGTTGGTGTAAGCGGTCCAGAGACCAAATGGGGGGTCAGAGTGGATCCTCCTCTGTAACCAACAGCTGTAGTAGTAGAGGTAGAAGTTGTGGCAGAGGTAGTAGTAGTAGTAGTAGAGGTAGTAGTAGAGGTAGACGTAGTGGCAGAGGTAGTAGTAGTAGAGGTAGTAGTAGAGGTAGAGGTAGTAGTGGTATTAGTGGGGGTAGAGGTAGTAGTAGAGGTAGAGGTAGTAGTGGTATTAGTGGGGGTAGAGGTAGAACAGACTCAGGTGTGACATGATTGACAGGTGAGACATTTAAGTTTGGCAGCAGTTCATGAATGTTTGTAATTAAGGAGTCATGTTACAGCATGAATGAGTTCTTCAAGGCAACAAACATAATCACAGATTCACTCCGTCTGAAATGAAAAACAGCTCAGACTATAAAGTTTATCACTATTATCGATTCTATATATGAGCTGGTCACTCTTCCTCCTGCAGGTACGAGAACGAGCTGGTGATGCGTCAGTCGGTGGAGGCCGACATCGCCGGTCTGAGGAGAGTCCTGGACGAGCTGACGATGAGCCGGTCCGACCTGGAGATGCAGATCGAGGGCCTGAAGGAGGAGCTGATCTTCCTCAAGAAGAACCACGAGGAGGTCAGAGAACACCCGGTTCATCCAATTAGACATTTTTATTCATCTAAAATTATATTTAATATAAGAATAATTCTGTGACTGCAGAAAAACCCCCCAGTATATTTTACAAAACGAAATCTTTTGGTGATGCTTCTTTTGTGAAGCAGTTTGTAGCTTGTTTTTGTGAAGTGCCTTATAAGGTAGAGAATTATTGTCTTATTTTTGTTTTATATTATCAATAGCACTACATCCATTAAATCTGTGATTCTCAGACTCATTCATATAAATGATGACTTATTTTAACAAAAGGCTTCATAGATTTAGTAATTTTTCATAGCTGACATTAAGATCTAACAAGGGGACACAGTGAGTCCTGGACCAGGAGGACAAGCAGCTCACGTCTCTCTGGTCTCTGCAGGAGCTGCTGGCGTTGCGAGCTCAGATGACCGGTCAGGTGAACGTGGAGGTGGACGCCGCTCAGGGACAGGACCTCAGCAAGATGATGGCCGAAATGAGAGAGCACTATGAGGCCATCGCCGCCAAGAACGGGAGGGATCTGGAGGCCTGGTTCCAGGCCAAGGTAACGTCATGACATCAGTTCCTGCTGACAGACGACACCCGTCACCTACACGGTGTGTTCATGGTGTTTGTGTTTTCGCAGTCGGACACTCTAAACAAAGAGGTGGTGATTCAGACGGAAACGCTGCAGACGTCCAGGACGGAAATCACAGAGGTCAAACGGACGCTGCTGGCGCTGCAGATCCAGCTGCAGTCCATGCTGGGCATGGTGAGTAGTACAAGTACCTTTACTGCAGTAATAGCAGTACAAGGACCTTCACGGCAGTAAGAGTAGTACAAGTACCTTCATGGCAGTAAGAGTAGTCCAAGTATCTTCATGGCAGTAAGAGTAGTCCAAGGACCTTCACGGCAGTAAGAGTAGTCCAAGTATCTTCACTGCAGTAAGAGTAGTCCAAGTATCTTCACTGCAGTAAGAGTAGTCCAAGTATCTTCATGGCAGTAAGAGTAGTCCAAGGACCTTCACTGCAGTAAGAGTAGTCCAAGTATCTTCACTGCAGTAAGAGTAGTCCAAGTATCTTCATGGCAGTAAGAGTAGTCCAAGGACCTTCACTGCAGTAAGAGTAGTCCAAGTATCTTCATGGCAGTAAGAGTAGTCCAAGGACCGTCACTGCAGTAAGAGTAGTCCAAGTATCTTCATGGCAGTAAGAGTAGTCCAAGGACCGTCACTGCAGTAAGAGTAGTCCAAGGACCGTCACTGCAGTAAGAGTAGTCCAAGGACCGTCACTGCAGTAAGAGTAGTCCAAGTATCTTCATGGCAGTAAGAGTAGTCCAAGGACCGTCACTGCAGTCACGGGGCGTACCCACCAAACGCGATGAAACTTCATCGCGCGACAAGATTACATGTAAAGTCAATGCAAAGACGCGATTAGACGCTTCATCGCGCCGGGCGACGCGATGGACGCGATAGCGCGGCGCGATGGACGCGAAAAATCGCTTCATCGCTTCATCGCGCCATCGCTTCATCGCGCCATCGCGCCATCGCTCGAGTTGAAATAATTGAACTTTTGCGGCGAATTCGCGTGAAGACGCGCCGCGACAGCCTATCAGCGTTGAGATCGTCACCGACGTGCTGACGTACGGACGTCCTGGTGTTCCCTCGCTTTTTGCCACAATATTTATATATTATATTATATTATATATTGCCCATAATCAAAGTTGGGGGGCGCACGCACGCGCGCACACACACACACACACACACACACACACACACACACACACACACACACACACACACACATATCAATCCCAGCTCTTTCACACACAGAGATCTTTTTTTTTGCGATTGTTTATCACTGGGGCTTATGGCCGGCTATGAAGCACCAGTTCTGGGCAGAGCAGCAGCTAAACCTCCCGGTCCTGTACCCTGGTTAGCAGGTCTTCAAACTGGGCAACAGTCAGCCTGAAGTACCGCTGGAACCGGCCGTCGTCCAGGCGCAGCTCCTGCAGGAGACGGTGGAACTCGCCGAGCTCACGCCGCCTCCGTAGGGTAGCATGCACCCAGAACCGACGTCGGCGCCTAGCCCGCAGACGAAGCTGGGAACTTCTCCAGAGTAGATACAGTGCAGCGATGGTGGTTATCTCAGCCATGATCGACGAGAGAATGAAATGGCGGAAGAAATGTTGTTGTTTGGGCGAGCTCGTCGCGCGACGCGATGACGCGATGAGGCGTTTTTTGGCATATTGGACCGGCGTCAAAACTGGAGCGTCTAGCGCGACGCGATTTCATTTGTCGCGCGTTTCAATCGCGTTCATCGCGTTTGGTGGGTACGCACGGTAAGAGTAGTCCAAGGACCTTCACTGCAGTAAGAGTAGTCCAAGTATCTTCATGGCAGTAAGAGTAGTCCAAGGACCGTCACTGCAGTAAGAGTAGTCCAAGGACCTTCACTGCAGTAAGAGTAGTCCAAGTATCTTCATGGCAGTAAGAGTAGTCCAAGGACCTTCACTGCAGTAAGAGTAGTCCAAGTATCTTCACTGCAGTAAGAGTAGTCCAAGGACCGTCACTGCAGTAAGAGTAGTCCAAGTATCTTCACTGCAGTAAGAGTAGTCCAAGTATCTTCATGGCAGTAAGAGTAGTCCAAGGACCTTCACTGCAGTAAGAGTAGTCCAAGTATCTTCATGGCAGTAAGAGTAGTCCAAGGACCTTCACTGCAGTAAGAGTAGTCCAAGGACCTTCACTGCAGTAAGAGTAGTCCAAGTATCTTCACTGCAGTAAGAGTAGTCCAAGTATCTTCATGGCAGTAAGAGTAGTCCAAGGACCTTCACTGCAGTAAGAGTAGTCCAAGTATCTTCATGGCAGTAAGAGTAGTCCAAGGACCGTCACTGCAGTAAGAGTAGTCCAAGTATCTTCATGGCAGTAAGAGTAGTCCAAGGACCGTCACTGCAGTAAGAGTAGTCCAAGGACCGTCACTGCAGTAAGAGTAGTCCAAGGACCGTCACTGCAGTAAGAGTAGTCCAAGTATCTTCATGGCAGTAAGAGTAGTCCAAGGACCGTCACTGCAGTAAGAGTAGTCCAAGGACCTTCACTGCAGTAAGAGTAGTCCAAGTATCTTCATGGCAGTAAGAGTAGTCCAAGGACCGTCACTGCAGTAAGAGTAGTCCAAGGACCTTCACTGCAGTAAGAGTAGTCCAAGTATCTTCATGGCAGTAAGAGTAGTCCAAGGACCTTCACTGCAGTAAGAGTAGTCCAAGTATCTTCACTGCAGTAAGAGTAGTCCAAGGACCGTCACTGCAGTAAGAGTAGTCCAAGTATCTTCATGGCAGTAAGAGTAGTCCAAGGACCTTCACTGCAGTAAGAGTAGTCCAAGTATCTTCATGGCAGTAAGAGTAGTCCAAGGACCTTCACTGCAGTAAGAGTAGTCCAAGGACCTTCACTGCAGTAAGAGTAGTCCAAGTATCTTCATGGCAGTAAGAGTAGTCCAAGGACCTTCACTAAACTGTTGAGCGTTTATCTCTGCAGAAAGCGTCTCTGGAGGAAACTCTGGCCGAGACTCAAAGCCGGTACGCCATGCAGCTCTCTGGGTTCCAGATGCAGGTGAGACAGAAAAATGTTTTTACCCGTCTTTAGCTCTAGCACGTCTCATTTCTACGGCTTCACCTGCAACATTTCCTCGCCGTTGCCCTGCAGGTGAGCAGCATGGAGGAGCAGCTGGGCCAGCTGAGGGGCGACCTGGAGAGACAGGGACAGGAGTACCAGATGCTGCTGGACATCAAGACCAGACTGGAGAAGGAGATCGCCGAGTACAGGAGGCTGCTGGACGGGGAGGCGGTCAGCACGTGAGTGTCAGGGGGCGGGTCCTCAGGTGTTCTTCATCCTCATCATCACCACCACACCTAGAGAGGATAAGTCAGAAAGTATTTGACAAATAATTTTATCATGAATAGTTAAAAAAACATAAAGGGTAGATAAAATAAGTCAGGTCATAGGTCACAAACAAAGCAAAGACAATAAAATTAATGAAATAAATAATAATTAATGACATCATTTTAAACACATTTTCAGTAGGATGCGAGTAAGATTATAATGAATAATCAGGAACTAATTTAGTAAATAAGATATTTAACTGAAAATATAAAATCTGAAAGACTAAAAATAATGTATGTTGAATAATGTTTTCTGTCCATCAGCTCAACGTCCACCAAGAGGACGATGGTTGTAGTTCAAGAGGTGGTTGACGGGAAGGTTGTCTCCACTTCAAAGACATCATCCTCCGCCATCATCCGCTAGCTGCTGCCGGGGGCGATGACGCCGTCATCATCGTTGTTAGCCGACGTTGAGAATCTGATGCTAAAAGAATAAAATGAGAGTCCAGATAAACACTTTTTTTCTGTTGCTGTGATGTTGGCTTCCGTTTTCATACATTACATGTAGATAAAATGTAGCTAAACGCAATCAAAATTCAATGCAACACAGCGCCATCTACTGGAAACACCAAGTGTATTCAGTTTCCGTGGGTCAGCAAGAGAAAGACCGGCCATCTCCTTCATTCTGTCTGATATAAAAGAGCTCAAAAAACACAACTGTGTTAATTTTCAAAGAACCCAAAGTTAAAATATTCTGAAATAAAACGGTGAGCTTGTGTTATTCTGTTACTTTGTTCCCAGTAAACTAATTTTAAACTTCCCGTATAAAAAAGGGACACAGCAACCAAAAACACCACAAACAGAAATGACTTCTGAATCTCTGATGTTTAAAAGAATGTAAAGTTCAGCAGGTTTGATGTGAAGAACATGATTCAGTTCTGATATATATATAAATAACGATGCTGCCCCCTGCTGGTCCACCTCAAACACCGACTGTTTTAGTTTTTACTGCTTCTGACATTTTTGTAGTTTTATTTTTTTCATCCCTCTGCAGGTTGATTCACGTCCTAATTAGGAGAGATTTGACTCCATCACATTCTTTATTGCCTCTGGGCCTCGGTCCTCATCTTACCTGCACACATTAGAACTCAATACTCCTCTGGTGGCAGAACGATTTAGCGGAGATTTTGCAGAGTAAATAACATGTATGTAAGCTTACAGGCAGGGACAGATCGAGGTCCAGGTCCAGGTCCAGGTCCAGACTCAAGTAAAGAGAAGCTCAAAGGTTCCTGCAGCATCCTGCAAGAAAGCAGCACAGTGACAATGATGGTCTGTCAGCAAATTAATGGATCTGGGAGGCTGATGAGGAAACGAGATGCAGGCAGACAGACAGACAGACAGACAGACCGGTGGGAACAGGCAGACAGGTGGGGACAATGAGACGGGTCAGGTGGCTGCAGGTCTAATGAGGGAGGTGGGATCAGGTGCGTCGCTCAGTGAGTGATGCTGAAAGGAGAGAGTGTGAGGACACCTAGTGGAGGGATGTAAAACAACAACGAAGGGGACCAGAGACAGACGGACAGAGAGGACGGCTAAACGGCTACATTTTATATGTAAATAGCGATTATTCTTACTTTTAAAACAGGATTTATTTTTAAAAGTGGATGAGCACTGAAATGAAAGGATGAATATCTACAGAAGCCTGGAGGACACTCCCCAAGACGTACATTGACTTTCATTAATTCCCCAACCCATGCCCTTGTCTTCGGTTTGCAATAGAGGTGTAACGATTCATTCGATGAATAGATGAATCGAGTATTCTCTAATAATAATAGCAATAGTTTTAAACACTTTGATGAGTTAATCACTGATTATAATATTCCAAAGAGTGAGTACTTGAACTATATTACCTTACGACACTCAATTGAAAAATGTGTGTCGATAGATAAGATGAGAACTTGCGTACAAACATTTGAAAAAATTATTTACAGTCATAACCTGCCAAATAAAAATGCAGTTAAATTATGGTATTCAACTCTGAATCATAGCACTGGCGATCAATTTGATGACTGTGCAAAAAAATGGGCCAGAGATCTGCATAAACAAGAGGAAGAGCGGTCTTGGAACGGTATATGGAAAAATGCGAGACAACCTTTTCGATGTATAAAAAATAAATTAAGACAATTCAAAATACTCAACAGATTATACTACACACCTTCAAAATGATTTAAAATGTTTATACAAGAAGACAGTAAATGTCTAAAATGTGGCAATACTGATGGAACTTTGTTTCATTTACTCTGGGATTGCCATAAAATAAAATAAATTTGGTTTGGTATAACAAAACACGCTATGAACCATATTAACATAACTATTCCACTAACACCAGAATCATCTATTTTAGGAGATCTACATAATATTAATAAGGTTCCATCAAAAGGATAAGAAAGTGTTCCTCTCTTTATGCATGATCACAAAAAAGGTGATCATGAATTATTGGATATGTTCCAAAACTCCATCGGAGAGGGAGTGGATCACCGAGGCGATGGAGGTAGTGAATTTGAAGGAAAGTAGCTTTTGGTTTAGAAAATAATGACGTGGGTTATGTTGAAATTTGGGCTCCAATGGAGAATTATTTGATGTCGTTGTGATGTACACATTTTTGACCTCTCGATAATTTTTATTTATTTGCTTATGAAGTTTGTTGTTACGTTGCGTACCCACCAAACGCGATGAACGCGATTTAATCGCGCGACAAATGAAATCGCGTCGCGCTAGACGCTCCAGTTTTGACGCCGGTCCAATATGCCAAAAAACGCCTCATCGCGGCATCGCGTCATCGCGTCGCGCGACGAGCCCGCCCAAACAACAACATTTCTTCCGCCATTTCATTCTCTCGTCGATCATGGCTGAGATAACCACCATCGCTGCACTGCATCTACTCTGGAGAAGTTCCCAGCTTCGTCTGCGGGCTAGGCGCCGACGTCGGTTCTGGGTGCATGCTACCCTACGGAGGCGGCGTGAGCTCGGCGAGTTCCACCGTCTCCTGCAGGAGCTGCGCCTGGACGACGGCCGGTTCCAGCGGTACTTCAGGCTGACTGTTGCCCAGTTTGAAGACCTGCTAACCAGGGTTGGTGCCAGGATCTCCCGCCTGGATACCAACTATCGGCGCTCCATTCCAGCTGCGGAGCGCCTTTCCATCTGTCTCCGGTGGGAACACCAGGACGTCCGTACGTCAGCACGTCGGTGACGATCTCAACGCTGATAGGCTGTCGCGGCGCGTCTTCACGCGAATTCGCCGCAAAAGTTCAATTATTTCAACTCGAGCGATGGCGCGATGAAGCGATGGCGCGATGAAGCGATTTTTCGCGTCCATCGCGCCGCGCTATCGCGTCCATCGCGTCGCCCGGCGCGATGAAGCGTCTAATCGCGTCTTTGCATTGACTTTACATGTAATCTTGTCGCGCGATGAAGTTTCATCGCGTTTGGTGGGTACGCCCTGTTATAGTGCCTGATGCCATTTAAAGGGGGGGGGGGGGGGGTTTGAAGGGACTGGAAGTGTGCTATTTGTCTTGTCTATTTGTGTTTTGTTTTTGATGTTTTGTTTTTGATTGTTTTCTTTCCTTATATTATTATTATTTGGAATAAAAAAAAAAAAAAATATATATATATATATATATATGTATTTTTTTAAATCGATGAATCGATTGTCAGTCCTACCGATTCAACTAAATCGATCTGCTAAAATAAATAAATAGAATGAATCGTTTTGGCTTCACCAATAATCGATATATTCAAATAACTGAGCAATGTTTAATTACATTTTTGTATTCAGCATAAAATATTATGCAGGACTACATTTTTATAGAATAAATATGTTATTTTTCACCTTTCAGAAGAATACAGATAGTCTCACTCACATTATTGCATGTTTATTTAATGGATATAGAATTTTGGTTACAAGTTACTAAATCGAATCGTGGTTTACAGAATCGAATCGAATCATTACAAAAGAAAAATAATCGTCCTTGAATCGAATCGCCAACTACTGTATCGTTAATAGAATCGAAGTGAAGCCCAAGATTCACACCCCTAGTTTGCAAAGACGTCCTCACCGTCAGGGCGTTGAACTGGCTCTTAAAAACTGCGGGATGCTTCAAAAAAGCTCCAGGAGAGGAAGCTCCCCCGTAACCTTTAAAACGCTGAGAACATTTGGGCTTGTTGGTTTATGTTCCTTCTTCGAATGAAAGTGACAAGTTAAAGCTCACCGGTGGATTGATTGGCAGACGGTTTATAGAGCTTAAGCTTCATTCAGAGCCGAGGTGTGTTCTCAGCTTGGAGGAAGTCACCAGCGCTACAAAAACAAGCTGCAAAGTGAGATGACTAATTCAACCAGAATCTAGTGCATCCAAGTGCCCTTGAACAAGACACTGAACTCCAAATGGCCCCAGTGGATGTCAATCAGAGACTGCAACTCAACGGCTAACTGACTGGACGTGAAGCTGCATGTCAGACATCTTAAAAGCATCGGGCCATTTACAGCGATTTCCACTAAGTGTATTTGTCAGAAGAAAGCCAAACAACGATATATCACTGTCAACTGTCAACAATATCTTCCTAAATATTTCTTAATGCCAGTCGGTGCAGCCTTCCAGTGGGTAAATTCAGTTTTTGTCAGACTAAACATAATATGCTGCTTTAGTACAATCAGGTTGAACAGGATACAGACATCGTACGGCGTCGGTCCTGCAGAGCGAGCCTCGAACTGAAGCTCGAAGCGACTCTTAAAATTTAAATGCAATGCGAGTCGTGGGTTTGAATCTGCAAAACATGGAGGGCATGACCTGCAGGTATGAGGGGACCTATGTCAGCTATAAGTACTTGCATACCTCAGGGCTCCAGAGTGCGACCATTTTGGCTGCAAATGCGACCAAAAATCAGTGAGGTGCAATCAAAAATTTTCCTTGGGTGATCCAACATTAAGCAGGTCTGTTTATGCGTGTGACAAAAGGCTTTTCCCCCAAAGCATACAGCGACAAAGAAAACCACGGTCTGAGCCAATCAGAGGCCGAGTAGGAGCGGGCCTTCGTCTCCGATTGGCTCAGACCCCGGTTTCTTCTTCGATTAATGTTTGTGGGAAACAGAACTGTGGCAGTGTAGAAGCCTTATACCTTTAAATACGATCCTGTCGCCGGCGACAGAAGTGGACGTTACCGTAACTCCTCAACCATTCATGCGCTCCAATTCCAATGGCTCCTGACAGCAGAGAGTCAGCGCTTTTCATTGATATACATGACATTACAGTAATGACGTGGCTTTCGGAGGGGGGAAGAGCAGAAGTGTGCAAAGTTGGGCTCTGTCTTCAGCATTCAACATTTATCTTTTCTTTTTTTCTCCTCATCTTTATTCCTGTTTATAGTCATTGACCGAATGTGTTGAGAAATTAACAGTGTATATGGAAACTATAAAGAAAATGTATATTAGGTGTATTATTGCGGTGCCAAAAGGCGCAGCGAAAAAATTTGGGTGCACCTACATTTTGTGCTGGTGCACCTAAAGGAAAAAGTTAGGTGCACCAGTGCGACCAATGTAAAAAGTTAGTCTGCAGCCTGCAGCCCTTCACCTGCACACATGCATGCAGAGACATAGGCGCCCGCCAGTCATCCCACCGTTCAGGGAGAAGTAGGCCACTGGCTGCAGGCCTGACGCCGAACATGTGACAGCAGATCACTTCTCATCAATCAAATCCACAGCTTCTCATTCCTCACATCAGAACTCTCCACTGCCAGCTCAGCAGATTAACTGTTTATGTAGAGCCAGAGTGCATGAGATCACAGTCCTCATAACTCAACGGGGAACAAAGAGTTTATTGTCTTTACAGATGTCAGAACGAGGCTAAAGGCATCGGAGTGAGGCAAGAAAGAGCTTTTTTAACGTCCCTGTAAACATTCTCTGGATGTTCAAACGGAGTATTCGCAGAATGTTCTGGGGTGGTTACGTGAACGTTTCGCAGACATGTATTCCTGCATGAAATAAAAAAAAATTTGTATTTAATTTTAGAGTTTTAGTTTGTAGAACGTTCTAGAAAGGTTCCTATATAACGTGGTCGTCCTGACGTTGGTTTCTCAGGTTTCTCCAACGTTCTGGGAAGTATCTCAAATTGGCTCCACATTGATGCTCCTTTTTAGGAGCCATCTGCAGCATAAGTACTGAAAATACTTTCAGGGTTTTACTTGTGAGGGAGTATCTTTAGAATGTGGTATATTTACCCGAGTACTTGGCTGCCCATCTCTACATGTATAATACCATTTAGAGATGGTATTTATGACACAACTACACCTGCCACACACAAAGCCTGAGGATCACACAGTTAACACCAACATGACCAAGACTTCAATCATGCAGCGCAGCAAACGTTGGCATGACAACACAACAACAAAATCTCAGCCCAGGGCGTTTTCCCACAGCGCTCACCTGAGGTGGGTAGGTGAGGAGGGATGCTGCGAGGCGAGTTGAGGGCTCTGTGCCAGGAGGCTTGTGGGTCCACGCCGCTGCCGCTTTGTGTGGGGAGGGAAATCTGCAGCGCCAGCAGGAACAGGATGTGCTGTTCAAGGAGAAAGAGTGTTTTATCGAGGGGGGGTGGGGGGTGGGGGGGGCCTCAGGACTTGTACTCTCAGGTTAAAGTAGCAACAGTGGTGGAGAGGAAAGTGCTTAAGTTAGTTTACTTGATTTATACGCCACAGCTTTAGTTTATTCTGATTATTAATATAAAATAGAACACATTAATGCATCGATCATTGGAATACAACAACATCAGAAATAGTATTCAGCATTATGAGTACTTTGACTTTTGGTACCTTATGTATATACTGTATTTTGGAGGGTTTTTACTTGTTATAGATTATTTCTACACTGTTACTATCTTGAATGCACAAGTCTTGGGGCTCGCTGGTCTTGGTTGTATTGATTGTTTGGAATGGTATGGAAAGTTGCCTTGGAGGTTTGGATGACTCTAAAACAGACGGCTGTAACAGTTGCAGTAAAAACATGACGGAACCAGTTCTGTCATGTTTCTATGATGTGTGAAAACACAGAAACTGAGAACATAATACATGAAGAACCTCCTGAGGAAACAATGAGAGGTTCAGTATTTCCCTCAAGCAGAAAAACATTTTTTTTAAACTTAAAGGTAAAAAGTAAATCAAACTCACAGACAAGGGCAGTACTTCATGTTCTGGGTTACATTCCAGCTCTGAGGGGTGTGGACCATCAGCCCCACCCCCTCCTCACCTGCAGCTCAGCCCACCTGAGCAGCTTTAAAAGAAGCAAACTCATCAGTCTCTCCATCACTCCCTCCACCGGAGAAGACAACACACCTCCTCTCTAAACTCTCCATCATCATGACCACTTACTCACGCAGATCCATGATGGGCGGCCTCGGCGGAGGATCCCTCCGCATGTCCGCCTACAGCATGGCAGGAGGAGCAGGAGGTGGTGGAGTGAGGATCTCCCAGGCCAACAGGAGCTTCGCAGCCGGTGGTGGGGGCGGCAGCGGCTTCGGTGCTGGCTACAGCTTCGGTGGTGGAGCAGGTAGTGGTGCAGGCTTCGGTGGTGGAGCAGGTGGTGGTGCAGGCTTCGGTGGTGGTGCAGGCTTCGGTGGTGGTGCAGGCTTCGGGGGCGGGGCAGGCGACAGCACCATCGGCAACGAGAAGTTTGCAATGCAGAACCTGAACGACCGCCTGGCCACCTACCTGGACAAGGTGGCGGCGCTGGAGAAGGCCAACGCCGAGCTGGAGCTGAAGATCAGAGAGTTTGTGGAGAGCAGGGTCGGGCCCAGCACCAGGGACTACAGCCCCTACTACGTCACCATCGCAGAGTTGCAGGGCCAGGTGAGGAAGAACGACAGCATGGGAAACGGTGTTTGTGGTCATCTTGTATCCACATGGTTACACCTTTTTAAACTCTCACCACTAAAGAAAAAATATAGAGAACACAGTTAACCTTTAGAAGACAAAATCCCTTTGTTGTTGCGTCTTATCTACTGTGGGGAAAACAAAATATGGTTCTCAAGATGACAAGAAAATAAACTTGTGATCTTATCAGTCTCAACTTCTGTAAATTAAAAAAAGAACACCATATATATTACACACATCTGGATTTCAATAAATTCCTCATGTTATAAAATAAAGTGATGAACACACAAATTAGAGGATACAATGATTGGAAGGATGAGCTTGTGTAACCAGAGGTGATGAGAAGTGAATCAGGGCTCTGTATAAAAACAGGTAGACCAGAACCTGGAAGTGGTCCAGGTGAAGCCGCCACGCCTCACACTCACTGCTGCACTTGGATGTTTGTCTACATGACAGATTACTTTACAGTTTCTAATATTCCAACATTGGGTTATTTTATCAGATTTGTTGTAGATAGCTTGCTGTTTTTTTAAGTCTTTGTTTATTATCATTTTTCGTATTTTACTTTAATATGTTCGGTTTGATAATCTGTAATTCTTAATTTCCTTCCCCTGTGGGATGATAAAGCTGGTGGGCGTGTCAGTCATCATGCAGCAGAAGCAGCACTGACAGAATGTTTGTTTTCAGATCCAGGACGCCATCAAGGTCAAAGGTATGGTCGTGCTGAGCATCGACAACGCCAAACTGGCTCAGGACGACTTCAGGGTCAAGTCAGTAACGCTTCCTTTTCCTTCCTTTGTCTTCTTTACCACGACAACATCTGGGAGATTAAAAAAAACACACAATTACCTACAATCACACAACAACAATGCAAGGAGAAAAATCATAATTTTGACTCCTTTTTCATCTGTGGTGAGGATTAATAAACTGCAGCACACTATGATCATTATGGCAAGCAGCATCGCTCCCCCTGCTGGCTGCTGGAGAGAATGCAGCAGATTCACTGTCACCAAACCTACAGGAAAATTACAGCATACAGGTGAAACATTTAAAGTATGCAATCGGGGGTTAAAGTTCACAGTTTTCTGAATACACAGATAAACAGTTCTAATAATTAAATTATATAATTCTAATATTCATACACAAAACTTAACTGAGTTCAACCAACTCTTTAGACTAAGTTTTAACTATGTTTTTCTCTCTCTTCCTCATTGTTTTACTTTTATACTAAACTTTCACATAAAATTCTGTTATAACATTGTTGTTAAGTTATGTGTGTGCAACTGTAACATAATAATTTGTGTGCAAGTGGTCATTTAGAGAGCTACAGAGGGCCTGTAAAGGTTTATAGAGGATCATGCTGGACTTCTTTAATCATTTGTGCAGGTTTGAGAACGAGCTGTCGATGCGTCAGTCGGTGGAGGCCGACATCGCCGGGCTCAAGATGCTGCTGGGAGAGCTGGGCGTCGCCAAGACGGACCTGAGCATGCAGATCGAGAGTCTGAACGAGGAGCTGGCGACCATGAAGATAAACCACGAGGAGGTACCAGGATTTAGTTATGTTATCAGAGTTCATTTCAAACGAGAGCTCTCTGCTGTGTGAAGGCTGACTTCCTCCATCCTCCTGCAGGACCTGATGGCCATGCGAACTCAGATGAGCGGCCAGGTGAACGTGGAGGTGGATGCCGCTCCTCAGGCTGACCTGACCAAGGTCCTGGAGGAGACGAGAGAACACTACGAGGCCATCGCCGCCAAGACCAACAGAGAGCTGGAGAACTGGTTCCAGGGCAAGGTGGGCAGGAAGACTCTGTTGTACATAGACATCAACTCGTGTTTTATTTGATGCATTTTGAGGACGTCTTCCTGCTCTGCTCCTCTCAGATGGAGTCGCTCAACAAGGAGGTGGCGACCGTAGAGGTGACGATGAAATCAACAACGTTGCAGGTGAAGGATGTGAAGACTCAAC
Organism: Eutrigla gurnardus; assembly: GCF_963514095.1. Lineage (NCBI taxonomy): Eukaryota > Metazoa > Chordata > Actinopteri > Perciformes > Triglidae > Eutrigla > Eutrigla gurnardus. The sequence continues at coordinate 2,691,831 of NC_139931.1, forward strand.
TTCAGGGTCTGGAGATCGAGCTCCAATCACAGCTCAGCATGGTGAGTACAGCGTCATTACTGATGCTGCAGTTGTTATATGGGACTCCCAGCTGTCCTCATACAGACTCCCAGCTGTCCTCTGTCCACTAACCTGTCCATCTCCCTGTAGAAAGCGTCTCTTGAAGCCCAACTGGCCGAGATCCAGGGACGCTACGCCGCACAGATGAATGGATACCAGATGCAGGTGAGCAGATCAGACTGAGCTGATTTTGAAATCCGTTTGCTACGTTTCAGCCTCGGCCCCTTACGCAACGTCTCTCTTTGTGCACCTGTTCAGGTGAGCTGTATGGAGGAGCAGCTGGTCCAGCTGAGGGCTGACCTGGAGAGACAGGGACAGGAGTACCAGATGCTGCTGGACATCAAGACCAGACTGGAGATGGAGATCGCCGAGTACAGGAGGCTGATGGACGGGGAGGGCAGCAGGTAAGAGGAGATCAGCGATCCAGCCTCACCTGGACGACGAAACCAAAAAACTAAAACTAAAATCAAACATATAGAAATTCAAATAGATAATTTTGTCCCAATCCACTGTCTACAACCAACTACAGGCTTCTTATGTAATCCAGTGTTGGGAAATTCTCCATGAAAACACAAAGATCTTGAATATTAATGCCCCACTTTGTGTTGACATGAACTTAGTAGTTTAGTAACTTGATTACATTAGTTTACTCTACTTTAGTACTTGAGGAATATATTTTAACTTTTAATTCTGTCTCTCTCTCCCCCTCTCAGATCTTCGTCCTCTACCACCACACTCATCACCAAGGTCATCGAGGAGACCATCTGAGACCAATCGCACATCTGTCTAACCTGGGGTGGTGGGGGTGGGGGGGTTGTTTGGCTTCCGTCTGCTTCACGGAATAAAACTCAACTATAAAACTCAACTAAATGTGTTGGAATGTTTCTGCAGACTCATAAACTTGAAGGTTAATTTTTTTTACTGTTAGCATTTAACAAATGTATTGTGCCAGCGTGTTCTAGCATAGCATGTTAGCATTAATCTCCAAACACACAGGCCCAAATATGTTAAAGCGTAACTAAACCCCCAAACGGTTGTATTTGGGTTTTCAGTTGTGTTGTGTTGTAAAGTATTTAAAGTCTACATATTGTGTTATAGACATATATAGCGCCTACCCTCTACCTCTATAAAACCAACACGTCTCTGCAGACTGTGGCGTGTTGAGGCCTTCGCACACCGAGTCTGATGCGTTTTTTTAATACATATCCGTTGCGAAAATGCATGAAACAAAACTAAACCTCCAGCAGTGATTTTGTGATCGTCTCACTTAGAGAGAGAGAGAGAGAGAGAGAGAGAGAGAGGGGGAAAAAAAGAACTGGAGATCGGTGGTCTTCTTTCTGATGTGCGTCCCAGTAGTGCTGCAAACTGGACCACCGACATCCTGAAGTCCACCTCCTGGACACGATCAGGATAGATGTGCAGCTCCTGAACCAATCTAAACTCTGATCGTTACCGGGACGGCACATCAGAAAGAAGATCTCCAAGATCCACCAGACCCTGGTGACCAGAACAGTGTCTGCAGTCCCCTAAATCCCAGCGATCGCTGCCACAATCTCTGCATCGTTAGTCTTTAGACACAAATTAAAATGATGCACACAAGCAGCTGCTAATCCTTGTTGCACTGTTAAAAATACAGAATTACACACCACCATGACTGAATCGTCCTCTTCTCCGCCATGTTGGAATCAGGGTTCCTACACCTTTTCAAAAGTCCAAATTCAAGCACTTTTCAAGCATTTCAAGGTGCATTTCCATGCTTTTCCAGCACCTTCCAGCTATGGTAAACTACATATTTGTATCAATCCAATCCTCAGTATTCAGTCTACTTATTATGTCACTTGTTCATCACATTAAATGAGATGTTATTGTCCTCTAAACAACCAACATGTTTGGAGACAGCTTTTTACAGAAGGACCACAAATGAAAGGAAAACTAATTCCACTAACAGATCCACAGAAATATAATCACCAACTATTTTCATCATCTGTTCATCATCAAAAGTCATTTTTCATAAAGAAATGTCAGAAAATGCTGTTTTCAGTCCCTCAAATATAGATATTTTCTCTGTGATGTCATCAAATAGAACAGAGATTTCAAGCACTTTCAAAACTTGAAAACACCACCACTATAGCGGCTGATGAGCTCACCTCAAATTCAAGCGTTTTCAAGGATTTCCAGCACCCGTAACAACTCTGCAACTCGTATTTACCGCAATTCCACGTGAAGGCAGCATCAGCTCCATAAACTTCATAGTCCAGTTCCGATGTCTCCCACATCCGTTCAAAAGAGAGGCAGCGTGATCTCCACACTCCCATCGCTCTGGCAGCGAGGTGACGTCAGTCCAACATGGCGCAGCAGATCCACGAACGGTAACGTTCGCGGGCTTGGCCACCATCTTCGCATGGAGTCTCCTCGTGCACACACGGTCCAGAATAATATCCTTTCTAAATACTTACCTTAGGAAAAACGACCTGTTCTACAAGCGTATAAGAAATAAATCATGTCGTCGACATAAACCAACGTGTTTTACTAAAGTGTCCGTCTCAATGTCCCGCGACAACAACATGGTCCAAAATGGCGTCGAACTCACACCGCGGTCTTCTACGTAATGAACCTCAACTTCTTCCACTGACAATATTACAGTATTTGTTAACAACGCGTCCTCACTCGTGTCCTTAAAAAATACTAACTGCTAAACAGTTCGTACTTGTGGCTTTTCCCCACCATTTTTGTCGTTGGCACTTAGCGTTGTTAGCATTCACAAAGTTACAATGAAATAACTAAACACAAAGCAAAAACCGTTGTGGTTCCGTTAGATACGGACTCCGTGGATCACCCACCAGGTTTTATTCACCATGAGTTCCATCACTGTGGCGCAAATATCCGTTAGCTCGGCTCCTCCACTCAGCTACCCGCTCGCTGCTAGCTCCGTTCACGAATGCTGCGTCACCTGCTGGTTGCTAGCAGGTTAGCTCCGTTCATCGGCGGCACGTCACTGAGGCAGCGAGTCTCTTAAAGGGACAGCCTCGTTATTTTAGAGGCACATTAAATTAAAGTCAACGTTTTCAACTGGTTCTTATAAAGCTAATGTAAGATGTTTTAACTAAAATACCTATTTTTGCATTTGATTGAATTATTTGTGCTTGTCCCGAGGTGAATTTTAATTTGTTTTGGCATATGTTAGCATTCTTAAAACACAGCTATGGTTGCATCTGAAAACAAAAAATACATGAAATGCTTACTTTTCTTTAATTTTAGGTGTGAATTTTTCAAACCTTAATTTAAGATTTTTACAAAAGTTTAACATATCGAGACAACATAAGAACAAAATTAAGACTATTTAGAAGTGATGCCTTTTCATTAGAGAGAAAATAGACTGAACAAAACACATTCAACCATTTCAAACAAGTGAAAACATTGTGACCAGTGTGTTGTAATATAAGATGTGACGTAACGGATACAGAGGTTGTCGGTTCAACTCCCAGCTCGACACAAACCAATAAACACATGAAGAAACCAGAACGGAGCCCGACGTGTCATTAGTTTCTTTAATAAGTCTTTTTCCAGTAAAAGTTGCTGCATCACATTTGTATTTTTTGCTGCTGTTTAAAAAAAAGTTTTATTAAATTTTATTAGGAATGACATAATCAATAAAGATTTGTACACAGTGAGCGATCTGGACTGGGGGGGACGGGGGTTTTGTTGGGACTCCTTTGTGCTGATGGGTTTGGTCCTTGGAGCCCAACGAGGCTGAAAACGGAGTTTAAAACTGGAATGATTTGAATTCTGCTACAAAAAAACAAAAGGAATGTCAGATTATCATCACTGCAGTGTGTCCTGATCAATCAACACTGATCAATCATAAAAAAATATCAAAATGATATCATTAGGTTTTCAACAACACAGTAACAGAGTGTAGGCCTGCGAGTTCCCACAGCGGTGAGTCAAACACTGGGAAACTCATACAAGTACTCAACAGTACTCAGCTTAATGTACTTGTACTGCTGTCAACTCGTACGGAGACTCGGAACCAGAACCCTGTTTGTTACATCAGCTTCAATAGTCCGATGAAGAGCAGTCTCTTTAATAGTCTGAGGAAGAGGAGGAGTCTCTTTAATAGTCTGAGGAAGAGGAGGAGTCTCTTTAATAGTCTGATGAGGAGGAGACGTTCCCATAAAGCATCTCGTCTTCAGACAACGATGTGTAATCAACGTACTTTTGTTGGGTACGTGTGTGATGAAGGTCGGCTACGTCATTTCTGACGTAAAACGATGACATTTTAACATAAACCTTTACATTTGAGAACATTCACAAATTAATTTTCCACTTTGATTTCAGAGAATATGATTTTTCTTTAACATAGATTTATCTAAGAGATTGTCCAAGTGTTTCACTTGTAAACTTAACTTAAATTTTAAAATGTATGTTTTTATCATTAATTTACTGCTTGAATTTCAGAGAATATTTTATAATATAACCACAGATGTACTCCTCAGAGAATAACATCTTTCTCCTCATGATTTTGAGGTTGTTTTAATCTACTTTAATGTAGAAAATAGTTGTTTATTAGCTCCTCCCACGGCTCTGTGATAAGTAAGTTACTCGTTCTTTAGTAGAAATCTGAGGGATCCAGGATCTCCCTGGATCGGATCACCAGCTCTCTCTGGGTCACCATGACGACGAGGCAGAACTCTCCTCTGGATTTGATCCAGATACGAGACATTTGTTGGCTGATTTAAAGTTGCATTGTTTTAGTGATTTCCGTGTTCTTAACACACGAAACCACATCACTCTCGGCAACACCTGAGTTCTAGTCTTGATTGTTATCAGTAAACAGGGTCCTGGTTCAGGAGCTGCTGGTCTGGGTTCAGTAAAAAACTAAATGAAGCTCTGAAACTTGGCCACTGAAGTATTTGTGCTTGTGTATCAGTAAGTACTGGAACCTGGTCCTCACTAGAGCTCAGACCTGTTCAAAAGATGATCTACAAGCTCCTCATGATCACACCCAGAGACACACTACATGAACACACACACACATACACACACGCAAGCACACACACGGACACTTGCATAAGAGCAAATCAGTCAGAGTCCACCCTAACCCACAAATATAATGCAAAAGAGCACAAAAGGTATGAAAATGTAAGAAAAGGAACAAAACTTTAGATATAGTATTTATAAAAAAGAGGAATAATACTTTGTTTTTCCGAGAGGTTAAAGGGTCTGGAGTTCGTTTAGCTGCTGTCACCACCCACACTGCTGCTGCTGCTATCGCCGCAGCTCGGCGTGGCGCCGCCACTCGGCGTGGCGCCGCCGCTCGGCGTGGCGCCGCCGCTCGGCGTGGCGCCGCCGCTCGGCGTGGCGCCGCCGCTCGGCGTGTCGCAGCCGCTCGGCGTGTCGCCGCCGCTCGCTGTGTCGCCGCCGCTCACCGTGTCGCCGCCACTCTCCGTGCCGCCGCCACTCGCCGCCGTGTCGCCCCGCTCCCGTTTGTGGATCTGCTCGTGTGCTTTGAGGTGACCCGACTGGCTGAAAGTCTTGCCACAGTGGGGGCAGGCGTAGGGCCGCTCCCCCGTGTGGATCTGCTGGTGGGCCTTCAGGTGTCCGAGGCGGCCGAAGCTCTTGCCGCACTGCGTGCAGCCAAACGGCCGCTCACCAGAGTGGATCTTCTCGTGGGTTTTTAACACGCCAGAGTTGCTGAAAGTCTTGCCGCACTGTGAGCAGGTGAAGGGCTTCTCGCCGGTGTGGATCTGGACGTGGTTGCGGTAGCTGGACTCCTTAGTGAAGCTCTTGCCACAGTGCTGGCAGCAGTACGGCCTCTCGCCCGTGTGGCTCAGGTGATGAGCCTTCAGCTCCTTGGATTGGCCGAAGCTCTTGCCGCAGGTGACGCAGATGAAGGGCCGCTCGCCGGTATGCAGCCGCTGGTGCGAGCGCAGGTCGTCGGCCTTGGTGAAGCCTTTGGGACAGTGGGCGCACACGTAGGGCTTCTGGCCCGTGTGGATCAGCTGGTGGCGTTTGAGGTTCCCTGCCTGGCCGAAGCTCTTGCCGCACTGCGAGCAGGTGTAGGGTCGCTCGCCGGTGTGGATTCGCTGGTGCGTTTTCAGGTTTCCCAGCGTGCTGAAGTTCTTGCCGCACTGCGTGCAGGAGAAGGGTTTCTCCCCCTGCATGTTACGGGGTTTCCTCAGCACCAGGCTCTGGGTTTTGGTCAGACTCCCGGCCCCCCCCGGGCCGGCCAGCCCCTCTGCCTTGCCTGCAGCGCCGGCTGGCTGAAGCTCGTACAGCGCCCCCCCTCCGAACTCGGGGTCCAGCTTGCCCATGCCGTCCATCAGCAGGGCGTCGGGCCGCAGCTTGTTGAGCTCGGTGCGGAGCTCCGCCATGTGGATGGACTCCAGGCCGTTGTGCTGCATGTGGGTGGACATGGTGTTGGACTCGGGGTACTCACACTTCAGGGAGCTCAGCTCGGTGGCATAGTAACACTGCAGGTCCACGTGGTGGTCCGACTTAATGTACTCCAGCGTGTCCGTCACCTGCAACACACACAGATACATATCCATATACCACTGATTCCTTCAATCGCTGCTAGTTGCTTCTAATTTTGGTGAAAAACACTATGAACCCACATGAATAAGATTCAGCTGGTGTGTGTGAGGTCTGAACAGTTTGGGTCCTGGTCCAGGATTTACTGGGTCCCTACACCTTTTCCAAAGTCAAATTCAAGCACTTTTCAAACCTTGAAAACACCACACTGAAATTCAAGGGTTTTCAAGGACTTCCAGCACCCGTACAAACCCTGGATCTATCTAGCAGAGCCAACTAGCAGCATGGAGTCGACACATGAAGTTAGAAGATGAAAGCAGGACAGGAACCACTCTGAGCTGGTCCTGGATCAGCAGAACTCCATTCAGAAAACCAGGAAAACAACAAGGCGGCTCTAATCAGAGACCAGATGTTCTGATAAAGTGTGACTCAGCATGTTTTCTGAATCTATCCGAGCGTCTCCTGTAATCCACCAGCACATGATCCACCAGAGACCACGTGTTAGCGATTTACGGTCGTCGCTCTGTCGCCATGGAAACAGAACGTCATCACAGCCGTTTCAACAAAGATCAGAAGTACGGACTTCGTTTCCTCTAGATTCATGCACCATCATTAATATGATCTTCTGTTTGTCAGACAGGCAGACAGGCAGGCAGAGAAAGAGACAGGCAGACAGACAGACAAACAGGCAGGCAGGCAGGCAAGCAGGTGAGGTTCAGCTGTTTTTATCTGAGCGACCAGAGAACATTCAGTTAAAGCAGATTCTCGGTGTTCAAAGTGTTCAAAGTCTACAGGAAGTGATGTCATGTAGCCCCGGTGCATTTCCTGTGGAGTGAGCGCTGCATCAGCCTTTTCTATTGATGACTGCTTGTCAGCAAACATCCTGGAGCGGCTTTAAAAGTGACACATTTCCTGTTTGACTCAGATCTGAGAGATGCTGATGTGGATCTAGAAAAGGGACTCGTCATAAATACCTGGGAGATGTAGTCAAACACAGAGCTGGGCTCGTAGTGCGACTTGTAGTCCAGCTCTGTTACGTCGCCGTGGTGGAAGTGGTCCAGGTTGTGGTCACCGTGGTGACCGTGATGCTCCGACTTGATGTAGTCGAGGCCGCTGATCTCCATCTTGATCTGGTCCTGGCCCAGCTCGGCAGTGGACAGCGGCTGGATCTCCGACAGGTCCACCGTCCGGATGGGATCCAGGTCTCCGTCCTCCGGCTCGCTCTTCACGCACGGCAGCATCACCAGCGGCTCAGCAATGTCCGCCGCCAGCGAGCTGAGCGTGGGGCAGCCGTGCCCTCTGCTGCAGTCCGCCTGCAGAGAGGTGTCCAGAGGTGGGGAAGGGGAGCCGCACTCGGGGGGCAGGCCGAGACCCAAACACTCTGCCTCCAAGTCCGTCATGGTGAGGGGGCGGAGCTAGACCTCCTCACCTCACCTGAGGTATCGCTGGCGTTCTGAAGTCCTGCTTCCTGCCTCCCACCGCTGTAGAACTCTAGCTGTAGCGACGTGGGAGGGGCTGGGAGGTAGGGGGTGTGTCCCTGAGGGCGTCTCCGCCGGGAATCCAATAACTGCTCGCTGCTGATGTCACCACCCACAGCTGACTGGGACCGGCCTGCAGAGAGACGCAGCAGCATTAAACACACTTTTACTTTCTGGCCTGGTGTCGGTGATGATGTAAAACTCATCAGTTATCACATTGTTGAAGGAATCATCTGCAGAAACACACGTCTATTCTACTTCACTCTGATGTCTCGCTGACCGCTCCGTGGAACGGTGGAGCTTCAGGGCTCTGCATGACATCTGCAGACAGCTGCTGATGACTGCAGCTCACTTTGGCTGCTGGATCCTGAATGTAGCCCAGTGACAGTACATGAAGTACTCTGAGCTGGTCCTGGATCAGCAGAACTCAGAAAACCAGGAAAACAACAACGCGGCTCTAATCACAGACCAGATGTTCTGATAAAGTGTGACTCCAGTGTATCTTTTGTGAATCTGTGTCTCCTGTAATCCACCAACACATATGGATCCACCAGAGACCACGTGTTGGAGCCTTGTTTTACTGGGTTTCTCTGGAACCACCACTTCACCTCAACCAGAGCTTTCTACACTTATTGTGTGGTCTTCCTGCTTTCAGCAGCTTTCCCTCATCAACTTCTCACAGAACTTCACCTGGATGCATTATCATTTAGTGGGTTTGTCTCCCTGCTGCAGTACCACTCTCCACCTGAACTGGTACTGGTGGGCCGGAGGGGCGCTGTTTTACAGAAATGTCTTATTATTAAACTGCTGTATGATGTGAAACCTGGTTGTAAATATGAACTATCAACGAAATCACATAAACTCAAGTATAGAGACATCACATTACTGTATAACATTGTAAATGATTGTATTTATTATTAGAATTTAACATATGTAGTTCATCTAATTCAATAATTGTAAGTTCCATGTTATAACATTACAATGTTTTAGATCGGTGTTGTGTCAGTATCTTCATGGAGATATTTAGGCATGTTATTGTATGATGTCACAATAACAATGTCGTGACATCACTGTGAAGTAGTTAAAAACACCTACAGCAGTAACATTAACCCAGAAACGTCTCACTCACACACACATATACACACATACACACACACACCACAGTAAAACATTGATACTTTTACTTTAACTGATGATACTTATATACACTGTAGCTCGGTGAGGTTTTTGAACGCAGTACTTACATGTAGCGCAGTATATGAATACTTCACACACACACGGTAAAGTTTGCAGGCTGCTATCAGCTCGTAGCCGTTAGCGTCTAACTACGGGTCGATGAACCGGCGACCGGTACCGGCGGCAGGACCTGGTGCCGTGATTTACCTGTCTGTCGCTCCAAACACGCAGGTAGCCCTCTAACCTCGCCACGCAGCCCCGCACCGAGCTGCGGGAACGAATCTGGCGGTGATTTCTCCTCGGAGGATGTCTCCCCCCGTTAACGGCTCACTCTCCGGTGGATCACCGGGAACCCGCGGCCTCGGCGTCGCCGCCTCCGGGGGTGAACACTCCGCATGACCAGAGGAGGGGACGTTCACTGAAACGCGCTCTGCGTTCATACAAAGACGGGCAAGGTGCCATGTCGAGCTAAGTTGGCTCGCCGCGCTAGCGAGTGGCCATCTTGTTTATCACACTAGCCGCGCGCTAAGCTAACTAGCGGGGGAGCTAGCTGCTGTTAGCACCGGGGGAAGAAAGTGAGAGTGAAGCGGGGATGAGAGGCGGGCAGAGATGGGGGAGCAGCTCCGGGAGCCTCCCCTCCTCCTCCATCGCTGCCCGGTGCTTTTCTCCCCGGGGGGCTGTCCGAGCGCCGCGGGGAAGCGGCTGACAAGCTCCGACACAAAAGGGAAAAAAACAACTGGGTCAAATGGTGAAATCCGTGCGGCGGAGCGGATCTGTCAGAGCGGCGCGGACACTTAAGAGAAGCCGGAAACCCGAGCGGAGCGTCGCTCGAGAGAAGCAGCACACCGGAGCCGAGCGGCCGGTGAAGAACGGCGGGGTGAGCGGTACGTTACCTGCGGGCGGTCCGCTTCATGGCAGGCTGTCCGCCTCGGTCACTTGTAGCTAACTCCGCCGGACCCGCCACGTCCACCTCGGCAGAACAACCCGCCGCCTCGCCTCCTCTCCTCCCCTCGATCACTGACTAATTCCGCTCCCTCCTTCCTTTCCTCCCTCCTTCCTTCCTTCCTTTCTCGCGTCTCTACCCCCCTTCGGCGCTATTCCCTCCCTCCCTTCCTTCCTTCTTTCCTTCCTCCCTTCCTTCCTTCCTTCCTTCCTGCCCACTGGTCGCTCGTGCGCAGGTAACTACGGCAACGGTAGTATAGTAGGTGGGTATAGTGTTCCGCGTGGCTTGGCAGTGCACGAGCGGGTACGCGCGCTACATTGCTACAGCATCACCACCTCGCGCTCGTGTTTTGTGCGTGTTTTTTTTTATTTATTTTGCTCCACGCGCGCCGGCCTATGACGATGAATGAATAAATGAGCGAGCAGCACGCGCCCCGCTGATCCGGGTCACCGCGGTCAAGTGGCGAGTCACTGACGTCAGTCCAGAGCAATCAGCGTGGTCATTTGAAACCCAATTACGTCATATTCACAGTTATAAAGGTGTTAATTGGTAGATTTATTGACACACACAGACTATTAATTATACAAATGTAATTAATGCACTACATATGGCACTTTGGTCAGTGTGAACTGTTTATATATACATTTCACTTACTAACTATTATATACCTATTATGGTACATAATAGTTAGCTATTATGTACCATAATAGTTAGCTATTATGGTACATATATAGATAGGTACATAAAGTAGTAACTATTATGTACCTTATTGCAAGAATGCAATCAAATAAATAACATTACTTTCTAGTTGAATGCTTCGTGTTTGTTGTTAACATACATATATTTAACATACTCCTATTGTACATTTTTATTTGATATATACGATTCTTGTTGGTTTCTCTGTTCTCTTACTGTTTATTACGCTCCTAAATACCAAAACCAGTTCCTCAGACCTGATTCACATTCTGTGTTTTAAATTTAAATGAAGGGGCCTGTACATCCGCGGATTTTGGAACCTAGAACTAGAAAAGACAGAACTGTTCTCAGAGGTCACGTGACAGGTCTGGTACAGAAGAACATGGTGGTGGTTGTTAGTTGTCATGGTGACGACACACACACACCAGTGGGCGGTAAAGTGATGTCACAGCTCACCAGGAAGAGAGGACCAGCTCTGGATAACTAGCTAGTTAGCTAGGTATCTAGCTAGTTGGGAGCTAGTTAGCTGTAGCAGAGTATTTTCACAGTACTTCTACTGCTGTAAAGTATCTGAATACTAGATGTACTGGATTTAAAGCTCTGTGAAATCACTCTAATTGTACATTATTATTATTAATGTCCAACATTAAAATGTTGACTGTGTGATGATTTCATGATTAACAGTCATTGGTGGCAGCAACTGATTTCGTTTTTACGTCAGTTTCTCAACAAGATGTTCGAGATGTTTCTCAGGATATCTGGATATGTTTCAAACTTTCCCAAAAAGTGTTGTTGTTCCTTTTAATTCGTCTCATCGGCAGATTAAAGACTCGGCAGACTCGGTCGGTCCTTGTGAACATTTATTGGTTTTGTTTGAATTGTAACACTAAAAAGTACCCGGTCTCATCGACTAAAACAGGTAATAAAAATTAAAACACACCATCACCACCTTCATCATCTCATCATCATCATGGCGTATTGTTAGTAACTTGGCGTAAATGACATTCAGACGGTGCTGCTGTGATCAACACGGGGCACAATGCAGCCAAACACACCAGTGAAAACTCCGCTTCACCGGCTGAAGATGTCAAACGTTGGCAATTACAGACTGCTGAATTACAAAAAAGGGCACATTTTTTCAAAGATATTGCATCAAATCCAAACACTGAGATGAACTTTCTTTGACAAAGTCGGTTCACTGCGATTATACAGGGAGTAAAAATACATATTTAAAATAAAAAACCTTCCAGGCTTTGAATATTAGTCACAGTTCCCTGTCAATACAAATGAAAACAATTCAAATAGAAAATAATAAAAACACTTAAAAACATCCCTTTCATGCCCTCATTCCCAGGTTTGCATCAAACAATAAGAGGATCTTAGATTGTTCCCTGAGGAACCCCTCAGATCTAATTCTACAGACTAACATGCAGGGTTTCTTATAGGGACCCTTTATTTGAAAGATCAAGGTCCCTCTGGGCTCTGAGTGAAACGCATCTTCAGCTAAAACCTTGAGGTTTTACTGCAGAATCGATTCCCTTCTTTCACTCTTTTTTCAGCTTCTGTTTTAACGAAGAGGCTGAAACATCGTCTTCTCTCCACACAACCAATTTTCAGAAAACTGTATCAAATAAAACACATCAAATGGGAATCACAGGAGTCGGGATGTAATATGTACCCATTAATGCAGTCTGGGTGATTGAACGATTGATACCCGGTGGTCTGGTTATCAGGTCACCTGGTTATCAGCTGGCCTGGTGAACAGGTCACATGATGCTGCTGCCAGGAGTAAAACCTCATATCTAATGTTCTCTGATGTTTGTTGCAGTGAAGCAGCTGCTGTCATGTAAAAAACACATTACTCCTATTTGTTGTGCGTTTTAAGAAAATAAAAACCTTGAAGAACATCTGGATATTCTAGATATTTTTTCACGTCGTCCTGTTTGACCTCATTGCTTCCCTTAAAACGCGCTGCTGTTTCGTGCTTTACGCCGTCGTTTAAAAGCTCTACAACCTTTAAAGTTGTGCAACGAGTGATCACATGTCAAACATGAAAACAACAAATAATCGTCTACACGTCACCGAATAATCTGGAAAAAGCCAGATGTTTACGATGCAGAGCAGGAGATGACTTACGCCTGGAACTGGAATCAGAGGAACGTTGAGACTAAATCTGAAACTCTAAGTGACTAAAGAATCTCAAGTATTAATGTGTGTCTGACTCTTTCGTCAGCATCTCATCCTTTTATCTCCCTTGAAGACTTTGTCTGTCTGTTTTGGTTGTGGCAGAAATTAGCTTCTGTATGTCGCAGCATCCTGCTGCTTTCTGTAAACCTGTTCAACTAGATATGAAAGTCCTGAAAGACGAACTTTGTTACGTATTAAAAACATTTCGTCTTCGGGGACTTTCACCTTCAAACCTGAGACGTTTGTTCTGTGTTTTTTACGCGACAGCGTCACGATAAACAGTTGAGATGCATCCGAAATGGAAAACACACATCATTACATTCAAACACCTACTGAGGTAACGAGGTCTGTGTGGGGAGGAGCACATCACACGGGAACGTTCAACAAGATGAGGTATGTGAGGATGCGTGCAGCCCAAAGCAGAGAAGCAGTGAGTCATTCTAACGTTAGCGATACAGTTAGCTTTAATTATTAAAGCAGCGAAGAGAGGCGGGAAAGTAAACGGCTATTAATCTGCATGACCGAGGGTTCACCACACACAAACATCTACTTTCAATGGTTTTTAAACTGACGTCTGATTTCTTGTTTTGCTTCATATTGCTTCCGTACTTTTGTTCAAACTGTAAAAACAGGATGCCGTTAGAAAAGGTCCAGTTTGCACATTTACAGAGCAGAAAGGGATGAATCAGCGATCAATACACGGGCCCGATGCCTCCGTGTCCTCCTGTCGGACTCCACCACCGAAGAAGAAGAACAAGACGAAGAAGAAGAGGGCGGTGCAGCGAGGCTCTAAATGCCGACGGATTAAGGAATGATTGTGATGAAAGTCTACTGGAGGTTCACAGTTTGTTTACATGTCATTTGATCTCTTTTTAAATCCGTAGTTCACATTGAGAAGTTCATTCTTCCAGATCTTAACATTCCTCCAGAAGTTGTTCTTTCCCTAGCAGCACCAGGCTTCCATACAGACCAGATCCACTTCAATCCAGAGAAGAAGAATTAGTAAGCCTTGGAAACATTGTGAATAAAAACTAGATTTATATTTACTTTTCTGCCAGGAAAAGAAAAAGCTATCAAAAGTTAGGAATTTCTAAAAAAAAAAAAAAAAAAAAAAAATGTAAAATACTAACAGTAAGTCAAAACTACAAAATCAGTCAAATGTCTTTTCTTTAATTAATATGTAACATTTTTAAATTTAGTTCCCCGTTAGCTATGCAACTCTATTTAATTTCTCTATTTCATTTTATATTTTTGTCCTTTCTTGGCCGTAACGGGCTTCCGTACATTCAGATTCATTCAAGTTAGTAAAAGAAATTAATTAGCTGAAGCCATAGAAACATAATTTAAAGAATTCAAAAAAGTTGTGTGTTTTTACATATACACACACACATACATATGTATATATAAACATATATATATATACACATGTATATGTATATATATATATATATGTATGTAAATATATGTAAAAATGTATGTGTGCATGGTTGTGTTTGTTCAGGAGGTATTTGTGTTTTAACATGAGGTCACAGAAATGAAGAACGAGGGAGGGAGGAGGGAAGGAGGAAGGAAGAAGGGAGGGAAGGATGAAGGGATGAGGGGAGTAAACCGTCAGAGATTTAAAACCTTCCTCCCATCTCGTTTCCTCGTCATCAGTCTGAAAGTAAAAACAGAGATTCACATTCAACGAGTCCAAACGAACGATGCCACTGATGAAGTTTCTCTCCGTCGATCGCTTCTTCGTTTGTTTGTTTGTCTTTAACGAGTAGTGATGCAACAAGAATCCTCAAATATCGTCCAAGAAAAAATATAAAAACATGACGACAAAAACGCACCAAAAAAAGTGAAGAAGAGAAGAAGAGTCTGTTTGTCGAGGGAAACAATGAAAGGACACTTTAACACAAACAGGTAGAAAAATCAAAAATATCATCATCATGTTCCAAAAACCGCCGTCGCTGCCAGGAAACAGGAAAAGGTGCTCCGCCGGTCTGAACGAGCTTATTGCAAAAAGACAACTTCACCTGGAGGCGGAGCCTCACCTGCAGCAGCTGCTGCTCGTTACCTGGTTTCCTGTCTAACGTTTCCAGAGAGGAGGAGGAGAGGCGGATGTCTGGTTCCTTTCACCTCCTCATCACTATTCCTTCCATCAGACTGTTTATTTCCTGTTTTGAATCCGCTCAGATGAGTTCATCTGGTCCGGACGCGGGACTCGGGTCCCTGCCAGTCTCCGTGCAGCTTCAGCACGTGGAACGAGTTCATCTGAGCTCAAATCCCCCCAAGCTGCATTTTAACGTGAAATATTCATCTTCAACGTTACAGAAGAACCGCAAAGTTAACGTTCAAGGTCAAAAATTGTATTTTCTAACGGGGTTCATTCATGTTCGATTTTAAGTCAAATTCAAGCACTTTCAAGGTACCAAAACCAAACATCTCCAGACTATAATAAGATAATTCATGTGTTTCATCACTGTGTTAATTTAAATTTGACGGTTTTCATCTAGTAATTTTATGGAGTGTTTTTTAATTCAGGGGTTTTTATGACCATAAAAGCTGTTAAAATGCTGTTCAGGGGAAAAGCTCTCCGATTGGTCGACGTCTTAACTTGGTGAATCCTGATTGGTGCAGAGAATCTGTCCGTCAACCAGCTGACAGAGGAATTGGCTTTTTGTTGGCCGAAAAGTTTTTCTTCCTTCCAACGTTGAAAAAAAGTTCAAAAAATTCGGTAATTCAAAACCGAACCTGATCCCGGACCCCGACTGCTGGTCCTGGATGATAACCCATCATGTGACCTTCCTCCGGTGACGAGAGATAGACGGGTTTTAGACTTAGATTTATTTATGATTATTATCGATTTCAGGTTCTGATATGAAACTTGTTTGTTTTTAAAACAATCTGGGTTTTAAATAAAGTTGTGATTTTCTGGTTCTTTCATCGTGATTTAAGGTTTTCAGTTTCAATTATTTTATAATCTTAGATTAATTGATCGTTAATCAATAAAAACCTTCAATGTTTCTCATCAGTTTTCATTTAACATTTTGTTTTTTTTAATAAATAGTAAAACATTTTCACCTGATGTCTTTGTCAATAACTGATCAATAGTTCCATTATGATCAGTTTCATCTAAATGATTAATTGCTTAATTGTACTAATTGACCTTAATGATGATGATGATTATTATTATAATTTAAGTGCTGCACTTAAGGTGAGTCAACTTCCTGTTGGATTTCAGAGTAAAAGCCTCTGGAGTCTAAGACCGGTCTATCCCCTCTGTTCAGGTCTGCTAGTTTCTTCCGGACTCAGAACCTGATCCATTTCCCTTTAGGTTCTGATCCGTTCTCAGGTCTGTGGATCCTCTTCAGGTTCTGCTTCGTGGTTTTGTCGTTTTGGTTCAGCTTTTGTTGGACTCGGTTGATCCCATTTCTAGTTCCCGTCGGGTTCAGGACCGGTTGCCGGGGTGCTGGGTCCGGATGTGGCTGTGGAGGCGGGTCGCCGAGGAGAACTTCTTCCCGCAGTCCGAACACCGTAGAGACGCGGCGGCGTGGGCCGGCGGGGGCGGCATGTCAGCGGCAGTGTTCTCGGCGGCGTGCGTCTGGCGGTGAGCCTTCAGGAGAGACATCCGGCTGAACCGCCGCCCGCAGTCCTCGCACTCAGACCAGACCCGCCGCCGCTTCTTCTGCACACAGACCACGTTAGATCAAGTAAGACCTCGTTAGACCACGTTAGACCACATACATGTTACAGTTCATGATGACATCGTAACAAAGGTTTCCTCCCTCACCTTCCTCCCTTTGTCTCCCTCTTCTTCCTCCTCCTCCTCGCCCTCCTCCTCCTCCTCCTCCTCCTCCTCCCTGGGCGGTTCAACGGCGTCTCGGCGGTCGGCGGCGCCTTCGGTCCCCAGGGCGGTCAGCGCCTCCTTGGCGGCGGCGGCGTCCTCGTCGTCTTCCTCCAGCAGCTGAGACGGCAGAGTCAGCAGACGGTGCAGCATCGAGGCAGAGGACCGCCGGCCTGAAGACCCTGGAGACCACAGGGACCAGAGAGACCAGGGTCAGAGACCAGAGAGACCACAGGGACCAAAGAGACCAGGGTCAGAGACCAGAGAGACCACAGGGACCACAGAAACCACAGGGACTAGAGAGACCAGGGACCAGAGAGACCAGAATAACACTGATCCAACAGATGAACAGGTCCTTCATTAACTGATCAACAGAAGGTAGATGTACTAAGATCCTTTACTACAGTAAAAGTACAAATTCTACAGAGAATATACTCCACTACAGTAAAAGTACTAATACTACACAGAATATATTCCACTACAGTAAAAGTACTAATACTACATAGAATATATTCCACTACAGTAAAAGTACTAATACTACATAGAATATGCTCCACTACAGTAAAAGTACTAATACTACACAGAATATATTCCACTACAGTAAAAGTACTAATACTACATAGAATATATTCCACTACAGTAAAAGTACTAATACTACATAGAATATATTCCACTACAGTAAAAGTACTAATACTACACAGAATATATTCCACGACAGTAAAAGTACTAATACTACATAGAATATATTCCACTACAGTAAAAGTACTAATACTACACAGAATATATTCCACGACAGTAAAAGTACTAATACTACACAGAATATATTCCACTACAGTAAAAGTACTAATACTACATAGAATATACTCCACTACAAGTAAAAGTACTAATACTTTACAGAATATGCTCCACTACAGTAAAAGTACTAATACTACATAGAATATATTCCACTACAGTAAAAGTACTAATACTACACAGAATATATTCCACTACAGTAAAAGTACTAATACTACACAGAATATATTCCACGACAGTAAAAGTACTAATACTACATAGAATATATTCCACTACAGTAAAAGTACTAATACTACACAGAATATATTCCACGACAGTAAAAGTACTAATACTACACAGAATATATTCCACTACAGTAAAAGTACTAATACTACATAGAATATGCTCCACTACAGTAAAAGTATTGATTGAGATTCGGATTATTGACTCACTGTTGTAGCTGATTATGAAACTGTCCAGTAGGGGACAGTAATGAGACACAGGGGGAGCTACTACTACAGCGTACTACATTGTAGTTTTTAATCTTTTATTATATATTCTGTATATTTATTATATTTACAGCCATGTTCATATTACTGCTGATGTATTTTTGTTGAAATATTTTCACTGTATTGTATATACATTATATCTTTGTTGTGAGTTCTGAGTCACCTGTGGGGCTGAGGGGGGGTCCAGTTGGCGGTCCAGCTGAGGGTCCAGAGGGACGTCTGGTGGTGTCCCTCTGACAGTCTGCAGCTTCTTCATCGGGAGAAAACACCTCCATGTCCTCCAGGGGGGTCCAGCGGGGGTCCTGCTGGGGGGAGGAGGGGGAGGGCTCCAGGGTCACAGAGGGGGCGGAGAGGGGGGCCGCCTGCGCCGGTCCTCCCTCCCCCAGACTCCACCCTCCTGCCCCTCGGCCCCCTCCAACCAGCTCCTTGATCTGCCAGACGTCACTGCACCACTTCTGACCGAAGACCTTGTCCAGGATGGGAACCCAGTCCTGAGAGACCGCGAGGACGGGGGGTCGCTCCGGGTCTGAGGGGGGAGGAGAGGGGTGGAAGGATGTAGAGAAGGGAGGACACTTTTATGAAAGTTATCAAATGGTAATAGTGACATCACCGTGACATCACAGTGTCGTCTCACCATCTGTCTCTGGTATCTCCTTGGCGACGGTGACCTCAGCCAGATCCTCCCGGGCTTCTTCAGAGCCGCTGGGAGACACCGAGTCGTTCTCAGACCCTCTCCTCCTCCCCCCACCGCCTCTCCCCTTCTCTCCTCCCCCCTTCTCTCCACCTCTCCCTTTCTCTCCCTCTCCTCTCCCCTTCTCTCCTCCTCTCCCCTTCTCCCCCCCCCCTCTCCCCTTCTCTCCCACTCCCCCCCTGCCGGAGCTCCGGTCCAGGGTCTCCTCCAGGACCCGCTGCTCCCTCTCCATCTTGGTGATCTCCAGCAGGAGGTCGTCAAACGAAGCCTCCACGATCTTCGTCAGCTCGTGGACCGCAAAGTCCAGGACCTGCTCCATGACGGACTTCAGCTGGTCTGTAGGGAGACAGATCACCTTCATCATCATCATCATCATCATCATCATCATCACCACCACAATCATCTTCTTCATTATCACAATAATCATCATCTTCATCATCACTTTATTCTTAAACAATTTAGGTTATTTTGATTTCTTGTTTGTGTTGAGATTTAAATAAAGAAAATCTGTTTCTAGTCATTGACTTAATGTTAAGAAATTAAATGTTAAATGTAATTTTAATGTTTTATTTGATGGAATAATCGGTAGATTCCTGGATTACAAAGAGATTCGATGGTTGCAGCCCCAGTTTTGGGTGAACTGACCCTCCAAACAGAACTACAGTCAAACGAACCCGAAATACTGATCACATTAATTATTGACGGAAGCAGGCAGTGTAAAAGCTGAGTGTCCATCTGTTAAACCATGTGACCTCCGTGTCATGTGACCTGCTGGATGACCCACTTTCTACGTTTAGACACCAACAACAATCAACCTGTAAATCACAAACAAACTGGGCTGGTGGTTTGTTCAGTGTGTGTGTGTGTGTGTGTGTGTGTGTGTGTGTGTGTGTGTGTGCGTGTAGGCTGTGACATCATGGATGAAACCAGACTGGTAATCTGCAGGCGAGGAGTGTATCTACGTCTACACACATGTGTCTATGTAAGAGTAATACACTGGTACACGACGTGTTTTAGGCCACGAAGAAGAGATCCGTGATGACACATCTCATCACCACGGTAACCACATGCCCGCCAGTCTAATTACTGGATCTAGTTCAGACACTAGACACCCAGTGTTAGGGTGAGTGTTTCTCTGTGTATACACTAGAGATACATGTACTACTACTACCACCACCACTACAACTACTACTACCACTACTAGTACTACGACTACTACTACCACTACTAGTACTACTACCACGACGAAGCTTCCTGCTCGGCCTCCACAATAAGAGTCTCTCCAGGCCCGGTCCTGTTCAGACCGTTTTCACACTCAACACAGCTGCTGCTGGTTTACGTGGCGACGCGTTAATGTGTCACTTCCTGTCCCCGAAACCAGAACCAAGTGTAGGAGGGATCCTGAAATCCCAGTCCGACCCTTTAAACGCTCCAGTCAACAGCAGGAAGATGTTGCCCTGCTGGGTTCAATGTGGACTCTACACCAGACTCTGTGTAAAAAAACAGCCATTTAAAAGTAGCTGGTGGGTCGTCACTAGTGCAGCTAACTCTCCACCATCATGGTGGAAGAAGCAGCATTTCCTGTTGTGTTAATAGAAACGCTAAAGTGTTGAGTTTGAGAAGAGAACGTGATGTCATCCAATGATGTCATCGTGTCCTCATGGATGAGATCTGAACTCATGTTGAAGTTAAATGAACGGTGTGATGTTTCTTAGAGGAAACAGCATTTCTGCGTAGAAGCGTTGGTGTCCAGACAACAAAGATCTGTGTGTTACATGAACCACAGAAGAGCTGATCTGGGAGCTGGAAACCCCCTTAACGAGCCCTCTAACGAGCTCACGATGACACCCTTTATTGCAGCTTTATTATTAGGATTCAATGTGCTGAGACTCACAGCTTATCATGTGACTGGTCCCAGTTCAGTTCCATGAACTCACTGACTTCCCGACAAGATAACTACTTTTAAAACACTGGTTTTCTGAATGGAGTCTGGTTGATGGTGCTAGGCTACGCTAACATTGTAGCTCCTCCAAAACACTCCAAATAAGGTCATCTAGACATAAATACAGCAGAGACCTTGTTTGGACCACAGACCGTCTCTGGTTTCTCCACATAGTCTGGTCTCTGGACTAATGTGGGCTACTATCTAGACCTCTGGGGGACCACAGACCGTCTCTGGTTTCTCCACATAGTCTGGTCTCTGGACTAATGTGGGCTACTATCGTAGACCTCTGGGGGACCACAGACAGTCTCTGGTTTCTCCACATAGCCTGGTCTGGTCTCTGGACTAATGTGAGCTACTATCTAGACCTCTGGGGGACCACAGACAGTCTCTGGTTCCTCCACATGGTCTGGTCTGGTCTCTGGACTCATGTGAGCTACTATCGTAGACTAGAAAGGAACTTATTTGACTTTATTTAAATTCCTTTTGGTCTCCGCAGATTCATTTAATCACTTAGACCAACAACCTTCTCCCTCCTTTGTTTCTCTCCTGGGGGGCAAAGCCCAGTCCTCTTGCATGTGGACCCCCCACCGCCACAAAGTACCGCGACCTCCGACCCCTGCGCGATGAAGCCATGGACTCATTATCTCGCTGTCGCCGTTAATCTAACGGCACGCTTCGCCCCCGCGGACATGAGTGACGAAGAGCAGCAGAGAAGAAATCACTTTAATTTGAGGAAGACAAAGTGGTCTGGAAGCAGACCCCGTCTGGACAACGGAGACCGTCTCAACATGGTCTCAAGGATCCCGGAGAGAACAAAGATCCCTCTGAGCAACAAGTTGAACAAGAAGAAAGTAGAAGCTTGGATTAAACTAGAAAACTGCTTCCTGTTTCAGTGAGCTACACAATAAAGCAACGAGCTGGAACTAACGAGCAGCACAATAGAGATTCTCACCAGACCGGACCCACAGGACCCGTAGCCCTGTATCGTTAAAACCACGAGACCATCGTTAGCTGTAGACCACAGAACCAACGTTATACTATTGTTGTTGTTATTAATAATAATAATAGTATTATTATAAATAATATAATATTGTTATTATTGTTATAGTTAACACATAGAAGTGGTGAAGGTAGAAGTACAGTAAATAGTACACAAGACGATACTCCTCAGCCGGCGGCTGACCTGAGATCCTCCCTGGTCCTGGTCCTGCGTGTCGTTGTGCTGGCCTGGTTCTACATAAAGGGGGCGGGGCTTCGCGTGCCAGCCGTGTGATTGTGTTCGAGTGCACAGATGTGTTCATGCATGTGTGAGAGCGGCGGCGGCGTCCTCGTATGAGAGGCTGCTTCTGTCTCACGTGCCCCTACATGTGTGTGTGTGTGTGTCAGCTGCATGTCTGCAACACACACACACACACACACACACACACACACACACACACACACACACACACACACACACACACACACACACACAAACACACACGCACACACACACGTCTGATGGAGGATGTCTGTCCTGATCACATGGATCAGCTTTGTTCTTGTCTTTTGACCATTAATATGAATAATTAATCATAAATATGCTTTATTATAATAATCTATACATATATACATACGTATATTTATAATAATGTATAATAATATTAATTATAATTAAAATATTAATATGAATAGTTAATAAAATACAATTAATAATGATCATAAATGCATATTGATGGTATTTATATAATATATATATGCTATATATATATATATATATATGCTATATGATATATATCGATATATACATCAACATATATCTTAAAATGTGTTGATTATTGATCGATACCAAACGCATTTCTGACAAACTTCTTGTGTGGCAGCTTCGGTCCAGGGGCCCTCATTAACCGGGGCCCATGCAGCCCTGTCTGGGGCCCCTGGAGCCCCGTTTGGGGCCCCTGGTGGAGCCGAAGACGCGTTCGAGTGCTTCTCGGCGACTAATCCGACCCGACACCCATGAAGACGACCCGGAGACGCCTTCCTGTCCATTGGGATCCTCACCGCCCACGCCACATCTTTGTTCGGGCCCCTCTTTTCCCGCCTCGGTCCCTTTTACAGTTCAGGCCACTAGACACCCCCCCCCCGCCTGTCAGGGAACGCTGTAAATCTGCAGCGATGATCTTCTTTTGTTTACAACCTGCTCTTTGTTTTACACTTTCTCCTTCGGCCGCCTTTCCTGTTCCACCCGGCAGTAAACACAGGAATGTGACTGCTTGTTATTTATGGAAAAGGAGGCCCAACTGCTCCCCAGTCTGGTCCCCCAGTCTGGTCTCCCAGTCTGGTCCCCCAGTCTGGTCCCCCAGTCTGGTTCCCCGTAGATCTGCCAGTATGTCCCCCATTCTGCTCCAATTAACCCCCAATTAAAAAGTTGTGCTGAACGTTCTGCCTGGTTTCCTGAGCTGTCCCCCCTGGAGTCTGGATCTCCTGTGTCCCTGGTCTGGATCTCCTGTGACCACGGTCTAGATCTCCTGTGTCCACGGTCTGGAGCTTCTTTTGTTCTTGGTCTGGATCTCCTGTGTCCCCGGTCTGGATCTCCTGTGTCCCTGGTCTGGATCTCCTGTCTCCCTGGTCTGGATCTCCTGTGTCCCCGGTCTGATCCTGGACCCGGTTCCATCACCTGCAGGCTTCGTCCTGTTCCGTGTAAACCTTCTCTCAGCCCGCAGACTTACGCAACCCGTAGCGTGCTGTTCCGGAGGGGGCCCCTCCTCCCTCCGGAGCGGCTGTTTGTTTGCGTGTCTGCGTGTGAATGTGCGTGTTGTATAACGGGAACTCACCCACGACTCGTCCGCGCTGCTCCAGGCGGCGTGTGTCGGTGCGGAGACCGGGTTCGGGTCCGTGGACTAGCTGCTCCGGCTTTGTCCGCCCCCCCTCCGAACGCTCGTCGCCCGCCGACCGGCCCGCCTTGTTGTTACCCGCCGCCGGGGACCCTCCTCCGTCCGCGGCTCGGCCCCGGTCCTCCCAGGACTGCAGCTGGAGCCGGATCCGGTGGACCTCCTGCTCCTTCACGGCCGTCTCCAGCAGCAGCGTGTTCAGACTCGAACCCACGGTCTTGCTGATTTCCTGGACGGCGAGCTGGACGACCTGCTCCAGCACGGACTCCAGCTGGCCCTGGAAGAACGAAATGTACACGGCCCCGTTCATGTTCTCGGCCCCGGTAAGAGGGCTCTCATGCTCGTGTTCCCGAGCCCCCTCGCCCGCCCCCCTGCCCGCTCTCCCCGACGGAAAACTGGGTTAAAACGGACCCGGGTCGCTCGCTGGATCCGGCGTCTCGGCTGCTCCGGCTGCTGCTCTCTCCGCCTCGGCGAGCGTCGCGTGCTCAGCCCCTTCGCTCGGTCGCCGGAAAGACCCGAGTAGAAGCGCAGCAGCATTTTCCCGCCCACATGTCTGCCCTTGCAGGCAGGCAGCCTCGCCATTTTGGCTTTTTAGAAAAATAACATCAGTCATCGTCAGACGTCAGACCCGGACTCAGACCCGCGACGTTAGTCCGGATCACTGGAACTCTAGACCAGCGACCGTGACCGTGAACACGTCTCCAGATGTGTTAGAACACAAAGAAAATATATTTTTAATGCTATTTACTATGTTTTATGGGATTATTTCTCTTTAAATGGGCTTACTTAAATTGGCTTACATATGTGTAACGTATTTACGTTTTCTTTTGCTGAAGTGACGCGTTGACGCAGCTTGCAGCCATATTTAGCGTTACGTTCTCTGTGAAACCGCTTAGTGAACTACATCTCTCGTCACCAACACGGCCATTAGCTCATAATGCTAGTTTGCTCTATCTTAGCTATGTACGTCACTAACACGGCCGTTAGCTCGTCTTGCTAGTTAGCTAGCTAGCTTAGCTAGGTACATCGCGAACATGCTCGTTAGCTCGTCTTGCTGGTTAGCTAGCTAGCTTAGCAAGGTACGTGGCCAACACAGCTGTTAGCTGGTCCTGCTAGTTAGCTAGGTACGTCACCAACACGGCCACCATTACCAACTCGTCTTGCTAGCTAGCTAGCTACATTCCATCACTAATGATGTCTTTGTCAAATAGATCACGCAGGATATTTCTGTTTACAATATGAATGAAGGTCCTCATCACAGGAATACAACGTAAAATAATAAAATAAAACATAAAACAAAACTTAAAACAATAACCCGTTATGTTGTCAGACGCGTCACAAATAAACTCTCATAACTAGAAGAAACTAAACACGACACATCGGCTCTGATCTTTATGAAAGGTGTCCGTGGTTTTTATGCTAAACTATGAGACGAACGTTTAAATGTGTGAACACTGACGATCGGTCAGCTGATTTCAGGATCAATGACTTCATCCAGACCAGCAACTGATCCAGAAGCAGCTTCACAGCCGCCATGTGTTCTGTGTTGTTCCTATGTCCCTGAGTTCCCTGAGTTCCCTGAGAGAGAGGGAGCAGCGTTCCTGAGGGCGGCTGGTTTCCAGGGAGGAGTAACAACTAACAATAAGTGTCTGTAGGAGCAGCTATAGGCTTAGCCACATGTATACGGGTCTATATGGGCTGCAGGCCTTGTAAAAAACCAGCCGGGCCCCTCGGATCCACGTCAGCCAAAAACCCCATCTGGAGGGCTGGACGTGGACTCACCACAGTCCCCCTGTTTGCTCTCAGAGAGGAAGACGAAGCTCTGCAGACATTAAGGTAGCAGCAGTCGAGGGATCCTGGTGTATGGAAGACCTTTAATGCCAAGAACAGTGAAATGTGAAAAAACCCGCAATGAACCTCAATGATAAGATCATGAAATCTTGTATTTTGACTTAAAAATGAACTTGGTCATGAATTTACAATTTTGACTAATTATAATTTAGTATATATTTTTACTGGCATGATTGACCTCCATATATTTGGTTATAATATACAGAAATATACGGGTAACAGGAGCAGCTGACAGCAGAAGTGAGCGGCGTGCTGGGTTGTGAGACCAGGAGAGACCAGGAGGAACCTGAACCACTTCCCTGCATCAGCATGTCCTGATGACATAACAGCGTTCACATGTTGCATTCACATGTTGCGTTCACGCCCGGGGCTTCTAGCGGAAACGGGGGGGAAAACACACGCAGGCGGCGACTTCCAGCCTTTCAGCGGGCCGCAGCTCGAGCGGCAGGCCGCCTCGCGGGCTCACACACGCGGCCGCGCAGGGAGCGCAGGCCCGCGGGGAGAAAGGGGGGCGTGTAAAAACCCGGACCAGGTGCAGCTCGGCTCGGCTGCCGTCCGCTCCGCTACTGCGATGAGACGATGCCGCTCAGCCGAGATGCCGGCCCCGCCCCCCTCTGACGCGGCAGGCCCCTGTTACCGTAG
Organism: Eutrigla gurnardus; assembly: GCF_963514095.1. Classification (NCBI taxonomy): domain Eukaryota; kingdom Metazoa; phylum Chordata; class Actinopteri; order Perciformes; family Triglidae; genus Eutrigla; species Eutrigla gurnardus. The sequence goes on from NC_139931.1 coordinate 2,718,016, forward strand.
CGCCTGAAGCAAACGCGCAGCTTTTTTTAGGGGGAGTGTCGCTCTGCTGCGGCATGCTCTCACTGAGAGGCGGGGAAGGAGGGGGGTAGCTTCCTCTGCGGACACAAAGCCTCCCCCTCCCCCCTCCTCCCTGCTGCTGACACGCTGTGATGTGTCAGTGATGTAATGCTGAATTAAAGCGGATGAGTCAGGAAAACCAACTACCTGTGAATGTCTCATACATATAACCTCAAACATATAGTCATCATCATACACTCTACTCTGTGGTATTAGTACACAGTATATGAGCGACTACTAGAGTATTTACATAGTGTGGTATTAGTGCCTCTACTGTAACGGAGTATTTTTACAGTGTGGTAGTAGGAGAAGGAAGAGGAGGAGGAAGAAGAGGATTTACATGATGATGGATGATGTTTCAGGCATAGCTGCCTACTTTCAGCTAGCAGCAGCGCCGCCCTACGCGACACCTCATCGTCGCTGGTAGTGAGAAGTATTAAGAAGTATTATACGTGTGAGACTCTGCTGAAGATCCTCATCACAACCCACGACAGCTGGATCAAGACCTTCAGGAACACGTTGTCAGGTCTCAATGCAGTGTTCATCAGGGACATCCTGGACCAGGGAGATCCTGGGCCAGGGAGATCCTGGTAGAGTGCACGGTCTAACCGCTGAACCGGAGACTGGTTCAAAGGACCGGTTCTTCAAAGAGATCCTCTAGATCCTAGACGTGAACCACATAGTCTCAAGGACTCTTTTACATATAAATAAATAAAGATGTACAATATCTACACGTGATACAGCGTCCCCTACTGCTAATAATAAGTAACAGCACATTTAGAACATGTTCTTGTGTTACTGTGATTATAATCACTACATTTTTGGTAATCTCTGCCGGGACTCCGGTCCGGTATTGCTTCTGATATAAGGTCCCATGGGGGACACCAGAAAGGGGCGGGACTTAGCCCCTCTATGAAACCTGCAACAATCTTTCACATTAAAAGCCTTTCATCGTAACCCCCCCGACCTTTAATGTCAAACACCTACAGGAAGTGCTGAGTCTTCCTGACGTCGTCATGGAGACGGAATTAAATCCAGTGAAGATGAAATCAAAGAGACGGGAAACATGAGTACACTGAACAATCCTTTTCTTTATTCATTTTTTGTTATCATTTCAATATGTCTGTCAGGGTTTGTTTTTTTTAAGATTTTATTTTAAATTAAAATTTTGACACACTTATAAAAGACAGCATCTGCATAGAGTTGTCATCTTAAAGATCCATGAAGAGAGAGAGAGGGGGTTAGGGAGAGGGGGGTGGGGGGCAGATGGGTAAAGTCAGGGCGAGGGGGAATACTGGCACGTCACATGAACTAAACAGAACAGCCAACAGCAGTACGAGAGAGGGGGGAGGGGGGGCAGGGTTGGAGGGGGGGGACAGATCGCTTTTACATTACGCTACGCACACATACACACACACAAAAAAAACGGGACACAAGTTGCATTTCCGGTCAAAGTTGCATCTGAAGAGCGAAGCCTCTGTCGTTTTTTACGTTTTTGAAAGATTCTTTGTGACTGGAATCCCGTCGGCCGTTCCCCCCAAGATCACCCCCCCCTCCCGAGGTATCGTGTCTTCCATATTCATGGGGTTTTTATTGGTACTTCTGCGTCGCCCCAGACGGTTCTGAAATCACAGCGTCTAAACGAGTGATCCAATTGGTGGGCGTTCCTGCAGGAGGTCGGGCTGTGGGCGGAGCCTGTACGTCTGCATGATAAAGAAAGCCCTTGTTTCTCTGTATATTGCACGCTGTCTTACCGTAGGCCTGTGTGAGGCTGGAGGCCGGACCCAGGTGAGCTTCGGAGAACCGCGTTACTCAAACCTATCGAAGGCGCATTCAGACTAAAAAACACGAAACCGCCTCTTTCAGAAGCCAAAGAGCAGCTTGGACTGGTCCGAGATTTCGGGCGATCTCTTGCGATTCGACACTTTGAGAAAGTGAAGCTAAGACCTCCTCCAGGAACCGGTCGAGGACTAAGCGATGGAACGAAGCAGGAAGACTGTGGTTGTTGAGGTACATCAGGAGGTCCCGCCGGACTCAGAAACACACGACGGACTTCAAAACGGCCCCCTCTACCCCGAAAGCATCTTCAGGCTAAAAGATCTCAGCCCATCGACTTCCAGTCGGACTGAGAACGCCTGAAGACGCTCCGGAGGAAAGGACTCCGGTGGTTCCGGTGTTGCACCGACGGGTTAGATTGCGATTCGGTTGCTGTGAGACGAAGTCGGACGGATCGTTTGGTACAAGCAACATGTTGCCGGGACACGTCTTCGTCCTCTCAGAGCTGTTTGGGCCAATCAAGGGTTGTAACTTCTAACCGGCAGGTGGGGTGCGGACTAAACTCTGGGGAACACGGCGGGTAAAGAGACGAGTTTCAGGTTTGTTGTTTGGTCGCTGTGGTCAAGAGAGTCAGACAGAGAGAGAGAGAGAGAGAGAGAGAGACAGAGACAGAGACAGAGAGAGAGAGAGAGAGAGACAGAGACAGAGAGAGAGAGAGAGTTCGGAAACCCACTAAGTGATCAGGGGGCGCGGTGTTAAATGTCCTAATATGGAGGGAAGCACTTTCATCAGAGGAGCCAGTGGGCGGAGCCTCTGGACGCAGGTTGATGGGCGGTGGTTTGGCTGCGTTGACACGCCACGCCTCTTCGTTTCCTTTTAAACGGATTCCGAAGAGACCTGAAGGAGGTACGACGGCGTCTCACTAACTACGACAAAAACCGCCATCGTACGTTTCCTCAGCGGGTCAGCGTGAACGCAGCGTCTGGACCGACGCGGCGGACGAGGACGCTGGAAGCGATGCATCTCTCTCTCTCTCTCTGCTGTCGTCTCTCGACCACAACCAAAGAATAACAAGGACGCGGAGACGACGGCGAAGCGTGAAAAAAGGACAGAGATCGAACTCCGTGTCAACTTTGACGGGAATAGATATCTCAGTAGATTTATACATAGACATGCAAGTCATCTTTTCTCTCTTTGAAGTTATTTACAATAATTACAGAACACAAGAATCCAGTTTCAGTTTGACAAAATTGCGAGCATTCAATATTCAATGTTACTACTATTATTTATGATAACATAACTCCTTTTGTACTTCTTTAAATCATTGCTATTATAGAATAACCTCCTTTTTTAAAGTGTTTATGTTTGATCACTTTGTGTGAAGCCGTTCGTTTCTCCCGCTGGGTTTTTGCAAATGTTTTACTGCATTTTTATTTGTCATTTATGGTAGTAGTCATTATAACAACAATAATAATGATAATAACAATGTTATTTTACGTGTCTTTCCTACTTGCGATGGCAGAGACCATGTGGGTGTGGTCTATATTCATGCCCCTCCCCTGACTCCTCCCACCCTCCCCACTAGGGAGAAAACACTGATTCAAACCCAAATACTGGCTCGTAGGATGGAGAGCAGAATGACGTGTGGGCGGAGCCTCAAAGAAAATAAGTGTGGGCGGAGCCTCAAAGAAAAGACGTGCGGGCGGAGCCTCAAAGAAAAGACGTGCGGGCGGAGCCTCAAATAAATCATCATTAGAAACAACGATTAATATCAAGTCGCAGATCGAAGCCACAACAAACAAACGTTTGTTGTGGCTTCGTTTTTTCATCGAGCGTCCAGAGCAGGGCGCTGGACAGGTTTTGGTTTTTGAAAATAGTTTCAGGAAGACAAAAATCATCGTAGAGTAGAGTTTAATTGTCCGACAATGGAGGAACAGAAACAAAAAGAAACTTTGAACTCGACGTGGAAGACGGACACGCGTCTATGATTCAAACGGAAAAGTTATGCAAATAACCACCGCAGGTATTGAACTGCACATGTTTCCTGCGTCACGATGACCTCACGCTACGGCGAGTCATGTTGAAAACGCGTGAGAATCAATACTCCAAGTTACTTCCACACACAGGCTAATGGCTAACAGCTAACGGCTAACGTAAGTCGATCTTTGGAGTCCTGCTGTCGCAGCCAAACTCTCTCGGGATGATTTGTGCCTGCGTGCTGCACCCCGCTCTGACACAAACGTACACGGCCAATAGAACAGTCACGTACAGTTATAGAAACGCAGCACGTTGATGTACGATGTATTTCTTCCCGCCTCGATAGGTGATTTCAGTCGAGGATGCAGGCGTCTGTCACACAGGAAAAACGCTGACTGGAGGTTTATTGGAGCTAGCGAGCTAACTCTAGCTAGCCTAGATGATGCCTGCTCCCGGTCAAAGATCCATTATCTCTACCGCGCGGCCACAATGCCAACATGGAAGCAAATATCCAAATAAAAAAAATATGTCATTGTGGAACACATAAGTAAGTGATATTGAGTCAATGAGGAAAAATTACGGGACCAACGTTGTGGGACAAGAGCTTTTGGTTGGTAGGCTAGCTGACTAGCTAGCTGGCTGGCTAAAAGCTAAAAACCTGGCGGTTAGCGTTGATCCTGCGGTGTGAACAGACTGATGAACAAGCTGTACAGAAAATGACACCAAAATAACAAGAAAAACAGCAATGAATAAATAGAAGAAAGCACCACCATCGTCTCCGTGAATCCCTGAAGTGGAGGAGAAGCGTATATGTGCTAATTTTAAACTCATGAATCTATTTCTCTACTAAGCAGACCACGAACTAGCATCTACATGTGGAAAGGAAAGGAGGCGGACATCATTGTTGTGGAATGAGATAACTACTGGATAGCGTTCGATTGGCGGACGGACCAACATGCAGTGAGGGCTGGTGGTGGGAAGGGGGCGGGGCTTCTGTTTTTACGGTAACATTTGATGTTTTCTTAGAATATATTTTTTGACCACTTGTGACGAACATCTCAGTGTAAACTTGACTCGCGTTGTGCTCTTTGATATTAGCGGTGAACATTTTGAGAACACAAGGGGGAGGGCAAAAAACGCTTTGGTTTGAATTTTTAATAATATAATAATAACAGTGATCATGGCGTCCATAAATAAATCTTATCTTTTCCCCATCTGTCATAATAACAAAAAAAAACAGTGGAATTCATCAAACGACTGCAACCCGTTGGACCTGCGATCGGATGCTTCGCAAGTCAAAACAAACTCGTGCTGCTCCGAACAAACACTCACACATATGCGCATTAATGCACCAATCTTGTTTCACTGAAGAGGAAGGGAGGCATGCTGCACACTGTCGATGACGGGAGTTTGGAAGTCGATGACGGGAGTTTGGACGTGGATGACGAGAGTTTGGAAGTCGATGACGGGAGTTTGGCCTCGATGACGAGAGTTTGGAAGTCGGTAACGGGAGATTGGAAGTCGGCGTCGGGAGTTTGGAAGTCGATGATGGGAGTTTGGAAGTCAATGAAGGTAGTTTGGATGTTGATGCCGGGGAGTTTGGCATGGATGACTGTAGTTTGGAAGTCAATGACGGGAGTTTGGATGCCGATGACAGTTCCAACAATGTTAAAAACAAATGTTGACAAGTAACGCCAACATGTGTTGATTAAAAAATCGCAGATTAAGTAGGAACAAGTAAAGTAGTTAGCTAACGTGCTAACCAAAGACTGGTCCGATGAGCGGTAAAGTGCACGACATGGAGGGCAAGTTTGGGGTGGGGTACAAAAAACACCATCATGCAAACTCCACAACGCTTTTGCATGCCTTTTTTATTATTATTATCATTATTACACATATTAACGAATGGGCGGGGTCTGCTGGGGAAGGGAAGGCGCAGATTCCCTCAACGTCGTGTTTTTGTACAGCCAAACAACTACAACACAAACGGGAAGAGGGAAGACAAAAGGACGGGGGACTGAATACTTGGACAAACTTCCCAACCTTCGCCGAGTTGTCAAATGAACAATAACGGTTTCATGACGTTTGTCCGTGTAGTCGTTCCCAAGAGGACGGCGGCGGCACCTGATTGGACGGCTGCCAGACGGGAACAGGAACGTTACAGAAAACACACACACACACGGCAAAGGAACATCAGTGTCAACAAGCTGGCTGGTGCTACGACGGCATCCTCTCTTTGCTGATTCTTATCCACCGAAAAACCATCGCAAGACTACTGCGACGACCGTGACGTCACCTCGACAACCATCGACCATCGGGAACATGGAACTGAATTAAATAGTGTGGGTGACGTTATGATGCAACTGGCAGGTGATGAACGAAGGACTGTGATTGGTGGAGTAGTTTCCTGGACAGAGCTCTAAAAGACGCCTGGGAAACGTAAGTAAAACGACTTCACAGCTGAAACATGATTTGATATTTACTCCCCTTGTGGACAACGTCAGTGTTTGTACTACAGTCTTAAAACACGTATGATGACGGGATGAACGTAGACAACACAACGGCAGAGAAAAGTGCTAACTTACTCTAAATCTACAGACGAGCCATCAGAACAAACATCTATTGGGCTTTGCTGCTTGGAGGGGTTCAGGGTGTTTGCTTTGGTGAACACAGACGTTAAGTTTTGGTTTTGGGACGTCAAACAATAGAATCAAATCTCCGACCTCCACTCTGCGTCATCTAGCCACTAAAACAGGGTCACAGACATCTACGATTAACAGCGCTAACGACTACGACAAGAAAGCACACATATTTAACAAAGACTACGACCTCGTGTCGACACGTCACCCGGCAGCCAGAAGGACCGCTAGCAAGGACGAAGCAGCTAACGTGTTCTTGCATTTTGTCAAACAACGTTAGCTTCTTGTCGGAGCGAAGCCTTTCCAGAGCAAACTGAGCTGCAAAGCGACTTTTCCAACACAGCTGTGCATCTTTTTGGATTGATGCTTAAAACCTTTGCACTTTGCAGCTCTGCAGCGGGTTCAGGATCTCGACGCGGCAAGCTAGCTAGCGAAAACTTTCCGTCAAATGAAACTTAATAACAATGAACTGACTTTATTGCTTTGACATGGAGCGTAGACTGATTTGGTGGCGTTGGGTGCAGGGAGCTGGACAGCGGCTGTGATGTCGGGATTGTCCAGCGGAGGCCTCGACAGAGGCGGACGAACCTCTGTGTCACAGAGCCTGAACACAGACCAACCGCCCGCCGTAAACCCTCCAGACCAGAAGCCAGAGTCACAATACAGAAGAGTCCGGTCTCCACATGGACCACGTTAACGCAACGAAACATGTACGACATGAGAGCTGCGCATGTCGTCCCGACCTGGAGCAGTGTTGAGGTAAAAGTGTTAGCATGCTGTTTTCTATCTAAGCTTAACTTGTGTGAACAAGGAGCAGAGCTGCTAACAGCTAATGCTAATGCTAGCCCATAAATACACCTGAAAACATCTGTATTGATTTGTTGCTACACTTTTTTAAATGGGGCCAAAATCTTACATCAACACTGATCCGGACACACGGAAAGCATCTTTAATGTTAAAAATAAATAAATAAATCTCCAACAAGCAGTTTCTACACCACCCACATGGGCTACGTTAACGCATGCTAAACACCAGTCCAGCGCGGGTGTGATATGTAACGGGGGATTTGAACAGTGCTCATGCATGTGTGTGGGTCACATGTTCCACCTTCCACGGAGGAGATCCACCAATAGGAAGCCTCTCCTGTCCAGTAGACCTGTAGAATCAAGCAGCGCGGGCGAATGCATGAAACCATACGGACGAGATGATGTCGGGCCGATGCGTCACGAGAACAGCAGCAACACGGAACACAACCAGGCAACGCTCCCAGAACGGAAACGCAGCAATATCACCACGACAACCAGGGAGCACGCCAGCGTCACGGAAGTTTCTACGCCTTCTCTCCAGCTCGTCTGTTTTAGTTTATTTTTCTTCTTTTTAATGTGTTTTTTAGAATCTTCCGGAAGAACAGCTGTGACAGCTCGGAGACGGCCGCCGGCCTCGACGTTTCTACGGTGCGATGAGCCTTTTGGTGAGGTGACATGAACCCCCGATCTTCATTGGCTATCTTGGGTGGGGGAGGTGGGACGAGTCGCCTCCCTCTTATCTGAACTGCATAGATTGACCGCCGGCCTCCTCCCACCCTCTTTAAACCCCGCCCCTCCTTTAACCCCACCCCCCCGTCCCACCGTTCACCTGTCAGTCAAACGTCACAAAAAAAACGTCAAATTCTGCGGGAGACCAGAGGCCCCTCCCCCCTGTTCTTTGGTTGGATACATGTGACACGAGGGGAGGCTGTTGTCGTGGAAACCTGTCATGTTGCAATAACACACCCACACACACACACACACACACACACATCGTGTTTTCTCAACCAATCGGCTGGCTGGGAGAACCAGCTGGGTGGGCGGCTCTAGACACGCTGGGTGGCAGGTCGGCTAATTTCATAGGCTGACTGAGGTGAGTGACAGGAGTGAGCAACCAATGAGAGGCGAAAGTTGGTTCTACCAAAGCTGGCGGGTGCTCGTCCTGCGGGACAGCGTTCTAGAACGTTCCAGCTTTACTGACGGCGTTCTGGAGAACCTCAGCCAGCGTTCTGGAGAACCTCGGCCAGCGTTCTGGAGAACCTTGGCCAGCATTCTGGAGAACCTCGCTGCAGGTTCTAGAGCTCGGGAACGTTCTGACGGAGCCAGAGAGAGTGGAACCCGTGCAGGAATCAGCTCCAGAACCTCCAATGGGAAACACATGTAAGAAACTAACAGACAACATAAAGGTTCTGGCTCTGGATCCTTCTATTCCGGGTCTGGGACCCCGGTCCCACAGAACTCCCACCCAGCAGCAGTCACCATCACTGTCCTCTGAGACTCCCAAAGAAATTAAAGAAACGCTTAAAAAATAAGAAAAAAGGCAAAACAAACAAACGCGTGTGGCTAGCGGCGTGGCTAGCGGCGTGTGGCTTCATATGTTGGTACAGGTGTAATAAATAGCAGGTGTGTTTACCCTCTTCTTGTGTATGTGGTGTGTGTAGGTCAGCTATAGATGGCGCTGTGTTGTGTTGAACCCCACCCATCCCCGTGGTGTTTCCTCTATCTGTGATTGGGTCGTTATCTCTTCCTAGCTGATTGGTTATCTGTCTTGCATTTGTGTTTCAAGTTTTTGTGTCGTCGTGGTGTTTCTTTTCTAAGCTGGCGGTCGGACGGTCGGTCGGGGTCGGCGTCACGGTGGCGGCGGCCGGAGCGTCTTAGAAGCCCAGCGTGCCGCCGATGGTCGACGCCAGGACCACGCCCAGAATGACGCAGCAGATGATGATCATGATCTTCTTCTGCAGGGCGACAGGACAGACACGGGTGCGTGAGCTTTTGTGGATGGCAATGCATTGTGGTAGTTGGAGTATTGACGGGTGTTACCTTGCGGGCCTGGCTCTGGTATTTGACGGCCTTCTTGGTGTCGGAGACGGCTCGCTCCACGTAGTCCACAGAGTGTTCCACGTTGTACTCGATTCTGTCGATCATCTCGCCCTGAAAGGAAACAGCAGGTTGACATGTGACCAGGCGAGTCGCCGCCCCCTCAACCCCCTCCACGCCCGTTGCCAGGCAACGTACCTGGCTCTCCACCAGCATGGCCATGTCCACGAACATGTCGTGCAGCTCGCGGATGCTGTTTTCCAGCTTGATGATCTCGGTGTGCCGGGTCTCGATCTCGTTCAGGGCCTGCTTGGTCATCTGAGAGTCCATCTTGATCTGTAAGGAGTCGGCGGGTTCAACACAAAACTATTATCTAACTCTGATTGGTTTATATTTAAAAGAGAAACTAAAAAGAAGAAAAGAAAATGTAATTAAAATTACAAATTGTGATATTATTATATATGATATTATAGTATTAATATTATGTATTATTAAAAACCAAAAATATAAGAAATTATGAGAATAATTATAAAATATTTCCCCCCAAATTGGGAGAAGTAAAACTTTTATTGTTAAATGTTACTTTAAACGTGCTTATAACGTGTGTATGTGTAATGTGACTGTTACAAAATAAAGTGGTGATTGTTGTTGGTTGCCATGGTGACGACACGTGTCAGTGGGGCTGTAAAGTGATGTCACAGTGATGCCAGGAAGAGAGAGGACGCAGCGCTGGAGACCGATGTCTGGACAGTTAGCTAATTAGCCAGGGAGCTAGTTAGCTAGTCAGCTAAGTAGCTAGTTAGCTAGGGTGCTAGTTAGCTAGGGAGCTAGTTAGCTTGTCTTTTCCCAGAGCTACGGGACTGTTAGACTCAGCTATGCTGATCCACTAATTATCTGTAATCAGTATAGCATTAAAGCACGGTGGAATTAGCAATCTAGCTAACTAGCCAGCTGTCCGCTATGTAGCTAGTAGTCGTGTTCCAGCATCAGTGTAGTTTCCATCCATTGTGTTCACAGTGAGGATGTTAAATGTTCCTCATGTCGTCTGTCTCTACCTGTCTGTCTGCCCGTCACTGTGAGTGAAGACTTCCTGCCAAGCGGACTAAGACGCTGAGAGGCTTTTAATGTGAAAAACCTTTGCAGGAAATTCCACTGATGACAGCTTTAACAGCCGTTATTAACAGCCACATTAAGAAAATGTAGAAGTAGAAGTGATGGAGAAAAGTAAATGATAACAGCGTTGATACGTTTCTAAAAGACTTGACATTAAGTCAATATTTAATAGAAACATAACATTATAACTATCATATTATGATGTTATAATATCAGTGAGATGAGTGTGAACGTTTTTCTGTCGGCGGCGGCCGGATCATCGCTCATTAGAGAGTTTTCAATATAGAATTAGATGGACAACATGTGGAAGGTGAGGATGAAGATGACCTTTCAAAATAAAAGCTGTGTGGTTCACACCAGACTCTTGTGTTTGTGTAAACATGGTGACGACCTTCGACCTCCGGGTTCTTCTGTGTGGTGCCGTGTTGATGCTCACTTACCTGCTCAGAGTAACTTAACGCCGGCTGTAAACCATGTTCCTGACCCCCGCTGGTTGGGACACTGTGACATCACACTGTGACATCAGAGGTGGGCGTGGCTTCAACCAGAGGAGCTCAGCGTGAAAGGTTTTGAGTTTTCAGCACGGCGTTAAGTCACAAGACTTGACCACGAGGTCACGTGACTCGGCGCTGGCCAGAGGCAGAGGTGAATGCACGTATTTGAGCTTTTAATTTGAAAGTGTGAATCCATCAAAATAAGAGCTTCCCAGTGCATCCTCCTATCGCTACATGCCATGTGACAACGGCCGTGTTCACTTGATGTCTCAGCGCACCTTGTGGCGATTCTGCCTCCCGGTAGTTCATAATAATGGCTGAGGGAAGCAGAATGGCTCAGGTAAAAGTGACCGGCATTGAAAGCCAGGCTCAGGTGCGGTGCTTACATCATCGGTGAAGATGGCCAGCTTGCCACTCTCCAACATGTCCTCTAGTTCTTCATTGGTGGTGGTTCTCCCAGCTGCAGACAGAACACAGAGAGAGAACGTTTAGAGAACACCTGAAGCTTCACCTCAGTCACATGGTCTGGGTTCATGACATCATCCAGAGGTGCTCGGTGGATTTCACCAAGCTGGATTCACTGGATCTAGCAAAACCCACGTGGGCTGGTTCACCACAGCTGGAGGAACCAGAATAAAGTATTGATCTGTGATTTAATATCAATAACCAGATGAAACGGATGCTGAAATAACTTCATAATGATGGTGATCAGTAAAAAGTGCTGAGTCATGCTTTGTTAGGTCTGTCTGCAAGACCACAAGATAACTACTTTTAAAACGCTGGTTTTCTGAATGGAGTCTGGTTGATGGGAGCTAGGCTATGCTAACAATGTAGCTGCTCCATCAACACTCCAAATAAGGTCATCTAGACATAAATACAGCAGAGACCTTGTTGTTTGGACCACAGACAGTCTCTGGTTTCTCCACATTGTCTGGTCTGGTCTCTGGACTAATGTGGGCTACTATCTAGACCTCTGGTTTGTGGTACTCACTGATCTCCAGCTGTCTCTGGATGCGGTCCTTGCAGCGGTCCCGGTACTTGGACTGCGTGGTGTTGTACTCAGTCATCACCTCCACAAACTTACGTGACAGCGTCGAGTGCTGCAGGACGACAGGAGGAGAGAGAGACAGAGAGACAGACAGACAGGAGGCTATCAGTCTGACTGCAGATGAAATAACCTGGTCTCGCTCTCATGTTTTTGTATGTGAAGAGATCTGAAAATGTTATGTTGTCATCGAGTTAATATGAGACAGGGATGCGGTTTATGTGTGATTTCTGAATGAAAGTGAGAATGCAGTTCTCGTCTTCTCCACCAGGAGGCAGCAGACAGCAGAGTGATGGGGGGAAGCAGCCAATCACAGAGCGGGATACTGCAGGGTCCAGAGGAATAAAGAGGCTCTGCACACGCTCAGTAGACGTCCAATCAGACGAGAGACACCTGGACCTGGACTCACCTGTGTCTTACGGATCCTGAGGTCCGCTGATGATCTGTTGAGACCCTCCTCCTGCTCGATGCTCTGCTCGATTGCTGCAAATACACACACAGTTTTAGTTGATGCTCTTATTGTGAAAGCTCTAGCCATCTTCACCCCGCCACAATAAAGCTGTGGCCTTCACCGTCAGTATATCAAAAGGCAATGAAAACGTTTTTACTGCTGGAATTCATCTTTTTTTATTCTATTTTTTATTAAATCCATGAACATTTTATAGTTTTAAAATGTGAACATTGTTTTTAAGTGAAGCAATTTTACTTCTACTCACTATACTAATTTTACTTTAGTTTTACTGATATTTATATTTATATTCAGTTGCCCACAGAGACAGAAACACTCAGTCAGCAGGATGAGGTCGTCAGTCCACAGGGACACAGAGACCAAAAAAACCTCACTGTATACATACATACATGTGGGCGGAGCCTGTGTGTTCTGACATCAACCCCCACTGAGATGACAGCAGGAAACAAACATTCATCGTAACACTGAGGCCTGCTGGGAAATTATACTGCTTCATCTGTACTGTGTGTGTGTGTGTGTGTGTGTGTGTGTGTGTGTGTGTGTGTGTGTGTGTGTGTGTGTGTGTGTGTGTGTATGCGTGTGTGTGCAGTCAAACCTCTGGCTGTTCACATTAAAGCAGTGATGTCCTTGAACCTCAGCATGAACCAACATTGTGTGTGTCTCTCTCTCTCTCTCTCTCTCTCCCTGTCTCTCTCTCCCTGTCTCTCTCTCTCCCTGTCTCTCTCTCCCTGTCTCTCTCTCTCCCTGTCTCTCTCTCCCTGTCTCTCTCTCTCTCCCTGTCTCTCTCTCTCTCTCCCTGTCTCTCTCTCCCCCTGTCTCTCTGATGAATCAACACTTTTCTGGAGTTCTTCCTCTCATCCAGCTGCTGGCTGTGAGTTGTTATTGATCAGTGATTGACAGGGGACACAAGTCAAGAACTAGATCATCAATATCATTGATCTGCTTCGTGTGTTTCTCTGATGACTATATATATATTATGGTCTGCTGTTTTCACTGAAACAGTCTGTATTGATGGATTTCTGATCACAGTGGTTGATGAACGTTCCTACCTTTTAATTTTGAGCGAACTTTATTGGCTGTCTTCTTGATGTCAGCTGTGAGATCCTCCAGCTCCTGCTTGGTCTCTGAGGGACGACAAAGAGACATTTATCCAACACTTATACTTGCTGGTTTCTTTTGAATTTAAAATGCTTCTTTACTTATCGACACAAAGTATCTAATACTGGCTCCATGTTGATGTATTTAATATCATATTCTCTAATAGAGGATCCTTTCTACAAACAGTTCTTCATCTTCGTTAATCAATTATTGAGGCAGATAATGATCAATGTCAAGAATCCAACACTGTTCTTTATGAATGGCTTCTACTCCTCCTCCTCCTCCTCTCACTACAACTCACATCATGCATTATTCATGCAGAAACATTGGAATGCATTTAGTGAGATGGCTTGGTTGTCAGCGGAGAGTGAGCTGACCCAGAATGCAGCAGGAGAAGAAGAGAGGAGGCGACGTGGTATTACCAGAGGAGAAGAAGAGGAGTAGCTCTGGATTCTCTCGCTTCTAGTAATCTTCTCCTCCTCTCCTCATAGTTAACCTCCTCATAGTAAACCTCCTCATAGTAAACCTCCTCCTGGTAAACCTCCTCATAGTAAACCTCCTCATAGTTAACCTCCTCCTGGTAAACCTCCTCATAGTAAACCTCCTCATAGTAAACCTCCTCCTGGTGAACCTCCTCATAGTAAACCTCCTCCTGGTAAACCTCCTCCTGGTGAACCTCCTCATAGTAAACCTCCTCATAGTAAACCTCCTCATAGTAAACCTCCTCACCTCCTCTGACTTGAACTGGACTTCATGCAGTTTAAATGCTTGAACCAGAAGAAGAGGAGACGTCAGGCAGCATGCAACGGAACCACAACGGAGAAAAGAAGAAGAAGAGGAGGAGAAAGAGGAGGAGGAAGAGGAAGAGAAGGAAGAAGAGAAGGAGGAAGAAGAGAAGGAAGAAGAGAAGGAGGAAGAGGAGAAGGAAGAGAAGGAAGAAGAGAAGGAGGAAGAGGAGAAGGAAGAGAAGGAAGAAGAGAAGGAGGAAGACGAGAAGGAGGAAGAGAAGGAGGAAGAGGAGAAGGAAGAGAAGGAAGAAGAGAAGGAGGAAAAGAAGGAGGAAAAGGAGGAAGAGAAAGAAGAAGAGAAGGAGGAAGAGAAGGAGGAAGAGGAGGATGAAGAGAAGGAAGAAGAGAAGGAGGAAGAGAAGGAGGAAGACAAGAAGGAAGACGAGAAGGAGGAAGAGAAGGAGGAAGAGGAGAAGGAAGACGAGAAGGAGGAAGAGAAGGAGGAAGAGGAGAAGGAAGACGAGAAGGAGGAAGAGAAGGAGGAAGAGGAGAAGGAAGAGAAGGAGGAAGAGGAGGAGGAAGAGGAGAAGGAGGAAGAGAAGGAGGAAGAGGAGAAGGAAGACGAGAAGGAGGAAGAGAAGGAGGAAGAGGAGAAGGAAGAGAAGGAGGAAGAGGAGGAGGAAGATGAGAAGGAGGAAGAGAAGGAGGAAGAGGAGAAGGAAGACGAGAAGGAGGAAGAGGAGAAGGAAGACGAGAAGGAAGAGAAGGAGGAAGAGGAGGAGGAAGAGGAGAAGGAGGAAGAGAAGGAGGAAGAGGAGAAGGAAGACGAGAAGGAGGAAGAGGAGAAGGAAGACGAGAAGGAAGAGAAGGAGGAAGAGGAGGAGGAGTGTGTCGGAGGGTTTAAAGAAAGAAAACAGAAAAAAAATCGTAATTATTCATGCAACAACAGAAAAACATCAACATGCAGACAAACGTGCCGGAGAAACCACCCTGATGTACGATATAATCTGATATAACGAAGCTAATCGCTAATGCTGCTAAGGTTGATCAGTGCTTGAACCGTTATAATGTTAGCTAGCTAAACTAACTATATGCTACTTCTGCTAACATGCTAATGCTCTAAGGTTGGTAGACTGTCACAGAAAAAGGGGATGTCGTCATGGCGACGTCACCCGTCGGTATATTGACTCAGTTTTGAAGCCTCCAGTTCGTCGCCATCGTGGATCTTTGCAACCAGTGAAGGAAGTGACCATATTTGGAGTGTGGAGGAGCGGTACATTCAGAGAGGTGTCGCCCCCTGATGGCCAGCAGAGAGAACGCAGCTTTACATGTCTCCATCACATAGCAGTTACCGGTCCAGGTGAACCGGTGTCAGCTGGGACTCCGGCTCCTGCTCCCCCCCACCCCACCCGATCCAGATCACAGACGGATGTTTTTAAAGCAGAACATGAAGTCAGAGTTTCTCATCAGCAGACGGATTCTGAAAAAGACGTCTTTCTGCAGACGGTCTCACTGATGACATCACTGATGACATCACAGCTAGATGTGAACATGATTGGTGCGTTGCATCGAGGCATCTCTTAAAGGGACACGTGATGTTAACGTGATGCTGGATGGGATGAAACGGATTCTTTGCTGCCAGACCTTTTTACAGTGTGATGCGTCTGATGACACTCAGGCTTCAGGCCTCAGCGGAGACGCTGAGTCATTACTGCTGAGTCACAGTTTGTCAGGGTCACAGTGAACGGCCCGACACTCAAGACAGGAGGGAGTGTATTCGGCGTGTCAGCTGGAGCTCGGAGGACATTTCCATCAGATTCACGGATCAACTCTAAGATCTGGATTCCAGTGGAGACTCAGTAAACCAATCACAAAGCTCGACCAATCACGTTTCTGCTGACATATTTAAATCATAACATCTTTGATCTAGTCGTGTCTAGAACTGGACCAGGTGACAACCTCCGGTTCAGAGATGTGAAGCCAATGCTGAAGTCTCTTAAACCATCATCCTCTCTGCTGGCCACCAGGGGGCGACTCCTCTCTGGTTGTATAGAAGTCTATGAGAAAATGGTCCTACTTCTCTCTGCTGGCCACCAGGTGGCGACTCCTCTCTGGTTGTATAGAAGTCTATGAGAAAATGGTCCTACTTCTCTCTTGATGTATTATCTCAGTAAACATTGTAAACATGAGTTTATGGTCTCAATCTCTAGTTTCATATCTTCTTCAATCCAGCATGATGTTCATTTAGTACATTATGGTCCATTTAGAGTCCACCAGACCAGGAAGCAGGGGATGTTTTAGGGGGCGGGGCTTACCTGCTGATTGACAGGGCGCTACCACGCTACCAAAGCTAGTTAGCTACTAAGATTACTTTTAAAAACCATAGTCCACCAATCGACGGGTGATGTTGCCATGGCGACGTCGCTGCTACAAGCTCATCACACCTGTTTTAGTTTCTTCACTTTCGCTCCCTGTTTGTTTTAGGATCAATGTTCAGATTCTATTATTATTTATTAGGTTGTTCATGATCTGGATCCAGACGTTGATCTTTAAATCCCTTATGAACCTTCACGAGGTCCCCTGACTGACCCAGAGTCCAGGACGAAAACTAAAGGGGACAGAGTCTTGAACCCTAATGGCTAACACACACATCCTGGTCACGTAGGGCTTGTGGTTCAGGTTCAGGTCTTACTTTCGTCAGGGTTGGGGGCGGCCAGGATGGCGCTGTGCTGCTTCTTCACCTGCTCCACATCCTCCGACAGCTTCTCTATACAGCCTCTGATCTCCTCCACCTGCACACACACACACACACACACACACACACACACACACACACACACACACACACATTTAAACACATCTGAAGTATTACAAAGCAGTTTATTTGAACATAAAAATGCTGTTAAAGAAATATTTTGTTGTTACAAACTTAACTAACTAACGGAATATAAATATTACAGTTTTCCTTCGTTGTGTTTTTATGACCGATGGTTCGTCTTCGTTTCATTCGTTAAGAGTTTCAAACTATTTAAAACTGTTGGTCTGGAAGAGACTACGTTTCCCTGGAAACCTGTCTGTAGTTTAGTTGTTGAACGTGGTGATTGTACAGCTTTGTCACACACACACACACACACACACACACACACACACACACACACACACACACAAACACACACGCTGATGATGGATCAGCTGTGAAGCTTCCTGCCTTCAGGTGGAGCTCAACAGCAGATCTGAGAGCTGTTCCAGTCGGTGGGGACGATCCGCCTCCTCGCCGACTACAAGGTTGCCGCCCTCCCACAAGGTCGCCGCCCTCCAACAAGGTCGCCACCCTCCCATGCCAACAACACTCTCTCTCTCTCTTATAGACTCATCATGACCAACACCTTCCTTCAGAGCTACTGATGCTGACAGGAAGCCCCTTTATCATCATTATAATGATAACATACTTGATTATCTGTACGCTGTTCAGCATGGTGAGGTCATCATGTTCAGTGGCTCTTTTACCTGTTCGAAGAACTCATCCATGAAGTGGTCCCGGTCCACCTGGACCACCTCCTCGTCATCGTCGCTGTCCTTAGCCTGCACACAGGAAACACATAATCACTACATCATCACTGCATCATCACTGCATCATCATCACTGCATCATCACTGCATTATTACTATATAATCATCACTACATCATCACTACATAATCACTGCATCATCACTGCATCATCACTATATAATCATCACTACATCATCACTACATAATCACTGCATCATCACTGCATCATCACTGCATTATCACTATATAATCATCACTACATCATCACTACATAATCACTGCATCATCACTGCATCATCACTGCATTATTACTATATAATCATCACTGCATCATCATCACTGCATCATCACTGCATTATTACTATATAATCATCACTGCATCATCATCACTGCATCATCACTGCATCATCACTACATCATCACTGCATCATCACTGCATTATTACTATATAATCATCACTGCATCATCACTGCATCATCAGATCTACGTCTGACCCGGGTCTATGTCTGACCTGGTTCTACATCTGATCTGGGTCTAAGTCTGACCCTGGTCACTGTATCTCTAGTACACAAAGTACTTTAGTACTGTATGTCTAGTATACAGTACTGTACTGTAGTAATGTATCTCTAGTACGCAGAGTACTGTAGTACTGTATGTCTAGTACACAGTACTGTAGTTCTGTATGTAGTTGTGACTGAGTGACAGTGAATCTCTGCAGCTCTGCAGACATGAGGAGGGAGGAGGAGGAGGAGTAGTCTACTAACTGTCTGGGGGAGGGGAGAGATACTACTACTGTACAAATACACACGACCACCAAAACCTCCTCCTAGGAACGTGAATACTCCACAATCACCATCATCATCATCACCATCACCATGACGACAGCCCTGTATCACTTTATCATTTCCTCCCTTCTACTCCTCTTTTACATTTGGTCTTGTTTCCTCTTTCATGTCCTTCTCATCATGTCTCCTCTCCCCCTCCTCCCTCCCCCTCTCTCCTTCCCTCCCTCCCCTCTCTTCTCTCCTCCCTCCACTTTCTCTCCTTCTTCTCCCTCCCCCTTTCTCTCCTCTCCTCCCCCCCTCTCCTCCCTCCCCCCCCCCTTCATGTCATGCAGACTTAAATCAGGACGTTGACCTCAGGTGTCAGAGTGTGTTTCTGATGCCAGCAGTGTGTGTGTGTGTTTCTGCATGCATGGATACACACTCTGTGTGTGTGTGTGTGTTAGCAGTAAATCATGCCAGCAGCGAGCTGTGTTACCCACAATCCTCTGGGGTCTCTGGCTCTACCCAGAGTCCATCTGTGCTCCCTGTGACCGGTCACCGCCCGTTCACACGGCGTCCGTGGAAACGTTCATTTAAACGTGACGAACAGAACCGAACGTCTTCAACTGCACGAACCCACCAACGTGACACGCACACTTGTGGTGCATTCATGTGCTCAAATGTGGCTCCGACATCTGAGCTTCCCTGACACTGTGAATATAAACTCCTCTCTCGTCTGCCGACGGAAACATTTCACCCAGAAGAGTCTCCGATCAACAGAAAGCCTGAACGCAGACTCTCATCGCCATGGCAATCAGACGCGGCGTCACCACGACAACCCCAGAGGACTGAATAACAAGGTCACAGGGCGAAGTCGACCTGGAGCACGTACCGTACGCAGACCACATCCCCAGGAGGTCCTGGTCCGGTGCACTTCAGAGGGTCTCTGGAGGGCTGAGGGACTGAAGACCCCCCCAGTGTTTGTGTCATTCAACAGTCTCTCTCTTTTAGCTCTGTTTTGGTCTCCACCACCGCGTCACGTCAGCTTCTAAACCATCTGCTACTGCGTTTCCATGACAACGGCCACGCTAAAAAAGGGGAGGGGTTTCTCCTTCAATCCTCAACGAGCTGAAGCGCTGCAGTATGAAACGCGGCCAGCAGATAGTGCAGATGATGGTCTCTGATCGCCATGACGACGCAGCAGATCCTCACGTAGAATAATAAACGTATCAAAGACACAGACTGCTAACGTGACAGGGTCTACACGGCGATGCTGGAGTTGCGTATTTAAAAGATTTCACTCTGGAACCCGGTTTCTAACGCCGTCGTCATGGAAACGGACGGCCAGAACGCAAAAATTGTTTTGCATATTGAAACTACAGTTTTGTAGAAACAAGAGTAGAAACAGGAGAAAAAGTGACATGAAGCCATCCTGACAGACACACACACACACACACACACACACACACTAGCTGTCTGTCTTCTTTGTGTCGTTGGGTCTATAAATAAACGGTCAGACTGCCGTCGATGCCAGAGGGATGAACTGAGGAAAGAAAGAGATGAAGGAAGAAGGAGGAAGGGTCTTTTATGGGACACGGTAATGAATAATGGAGGGGGGGTAAAGGGATGGAGAAAGGCATGCTGGGAAGAGGAAACCTGTTTACACTTGCACACATTCTACATTTTCCTCCACCACTTCATTTTAATTAATTATATATTTTTTTAATTTTATTTCAAATGTACTTTTTTAATTTTATATTATTTCATTGTTATTATATTTTATTCATAAATGTTATATTTTCTTCTTTCACTGACGACAGAACAACTGTGTGGACTCTAACAACACTATGTCCCGCCCCCTCAAACGCAATCTGGCCAATCACAGCGCAGCACTGTGGTGGATGTAACTGTGATGCTCGTTAATGATGCCCACTGAGCATGCTCAGCAGAGACTTCCACCAGGTAACATCCTGAATGATACACACTCTCTCTCTCTCTCACACACACACACACACACACACGCGCCGCCTGCCAGCCGCCACCCGACTAAAAGAAGAAGATTATGTATTGATTCCATGACTCACTGCATCCTGGGAAAACAGTTAGATTACCCAGAGTGCCTCAGTGCTGCTGGCTCCTTCATCTCCCTGCTGCTGCTGCTGCTGCGAGGAGGAGGAGGAGGACGAGGGTGATGGGAAGGTTGTATTACGTATAAAATGTTAATACTTAAAGTTTAACATGAAAATATTCAAATCAGCTTCCAGTAATTGATCAAATCAAGAACTGATTCATAAAACAAAACACTAATCTCAAACGTCTTCAGCGACCTAAAGCAGGTCCCAGCTGCCTGCGATGAAGCTTTCCGTCAGGTAAATAAAAACTTTTAATTACTAAAAGTAGGTTTATCCTTTGAAAACGGACCACGGGACCGGTTCTCTGGTTCTAGTAGAAGAAACAAGGATACAGACCGGTCATCCTCTGGGAACCATGAACAAAACAAGCCAGAACTTTCTTGACATTTCAGTCTAGATCAAAGAGCTTCGTTGAACCCAATCTGTCCTGAAGGGAACGTTAGAACCAAACTAGAACCGGACTAGAAGCAGAATGAAGTCAGACCAGAGGATCCTCCTCACCCTTACACCCTTACACCCTTCATCTCCCGGCCTCCATATATATATATATATATACATATATATATATATATATATATATATATGTATATATACATTAGAACAATCATAAACGACAAAGAGTAAATAAAGACAAAATACGGTTCAGCTTATGTAGATAAATATTCAAACAGATTATGGTTTATGAAAAGACATAAACCCGTAGAATAAACTGATGAATCTAAACATATAAAAAAAAAACATTCTTTTCATATCATGAGGTTTTTAGGTGTTTTAATTATAGATGTTTCATTATTTGCAGCTCGTTACCAGTGAAGGAAACAGGAAGTGTGTTATTAACGTCCTTCAGTATCCATCACTGACTTTCTGTAACATTCACTCGTCCTGATTCCACTTCCTGTTCCCCGGGGAGGGACCATTAGTGTGTGTGTGTGTGTGTGTGTGTGTGTGTGTGTGTGTGTGTGTGTGTGTGTGTGTGTGTGTGTGTGCTGCAGGTGATCGTGACCTACATCTGTTTTATTCTCATGTGTGTGACACAGATGTTTTTAAATTAACCCCTTTAACCAGAGGTCTTCAACGTTTTCAGGCCAAGGACCCCCGAGGTCTATAGAGACCCGGTGGAGGGACCCCCAAATAATTTTGGGGACCCCCTGCATTATATGTTTCCTGATGGCGGTGAGTTAAGGTATTTAAGATATTTGATTACGTCTTAATACAACGAGACGTCCCAACGAACTCATGACATTCCTGAATACGATGAGTTCAGATAAGTTTGGACCCGTTAGTCCAGAACATGAGACCGAACCCCAGCTGGGATTAGATCCCGTCTAAACGGCGTTCACGACCAAGCCAACGCACGGAGCTGCAGCTGGGAGCATCTACAGACCCCTTCTAACGGCCGAGTCCAGCTGAAGGACAATGAAACCGGTCTGATGCGGTCTCCTCAGACGACCCTCGCTGTGACTCAGAGGACCACACGCGTCCTCCCATCAGACCGGTGACATCAGCATGACATCACCGCCTCGCCGTCCCTCTGCAACCGGAACACAGACGACGAGGACGGACCCAACCAAATGGATCCCAATCCATTCCCCTCTCCCTGATTGGTTAGAGGGAGCTGCCGTCTGATTGGTCGAACCGATGAACGGGTGAAATCAATCACAGGGTGAGATGGAAGACGAGGAGGATGTTTGCTGCTGCTACGAAGCCGCTCACTGAGCTGTGGAAGGGGGAGGGGCACATCTATAATACATGAGCACACACACACACACACATACACACACACAGAGATAACACAAAAACACACACACACACACACAGAGATAACACACAAACACACACACACACACACACAGAGATAACACACAAACACACACACACAGAGATAACACAAAAACACACACACACACACACACACACACAGATAACACAAAAACACACACACACACACAGATAACACAAAAACACACACACACACACAGAGATAACACACAAACACACACACACACAGAGAGATAACACACAAACACACACACAGGAGGGCCGGGACGATTTCAGGGCTATTAAATGGGGATGCTGTCATAAATCACATGACCAGCCTCCCACTGACCAATCTGCAGACACACACACACACACACACACACACACACACACACACACAGATAACACACACACAGGATTGTCTTCAGTCAGCAGATACTGCAGGTTCAATACTACGTAGGAGGAGAGTGTGTCTATCTTTGTGAGGACCAGATTTAATACCTGGAATGTGAGGACCAGGTTTAAGACCAGGAATGTGAGGACCAGGTTTAAGACCAGGAATGTGAGGACCAGATTTAATACCTGGAATGTGAGGACCCGATTTAAGACCTGGAATGTGAGGACCCGGTTTAAGACCTGGAATGTGAGGACCAGGTTTAAGACCAGGAATGTGAGGACCAGGTTTAAGACCAGGAATGTGAGGACCAGGTTTAAGACCAGGAATGTGAGGACCCGGTTTAAGACCTGGAATGTGAGGACCAGGTTTAAGACCAGGAATGTGAGGACCAGGTTTAAGACCAGGAATGTGAGGACCCGGTTTAAGACCAGGAATGTGAGGACCCGGTTTAAGACCTGGAATGTGAGGACCCAGTTTTAGGATATTTATGAGGAAGTTAAGCCACCATTGGAAGGAAAACATATGATGGAAAATGTGATTGGAACGTAGGTCATTTTCAATAGTTAATTATGCAAATGACCACAACATATAAGAACGACAATAACAAAAGAATAAGGATAACATTGATAATTTGATTTACACTGCAACCTTCGCTTCATGTCTCCTGTGCACACTAAAAATCATCTGTTACTACCACTTAATTGTATAGCTGCAAATTAAAACATTTAATGTATTGATTCAGACACATTATTTTTGATGAGTTGCGTTGACATAATAATGTAAGTGCAATGCAATATAATTGGCTTGATGACTGAATTTTTCACAACCTTAAGTTGAGGATTTCAAGTCCCCTACCAACTCAACACGCCTGGACATGTTCCAACAGGTAAGACGTTAGAGAACCTGTCGGCTGAGCAAATACATCACAAAGGACATTTTCAAGGGGAGCATCATTCATTTACAAAACATTTCGTCTAAAGCAATGAATTTGGGCATATTCTGAAATGTGATATGACCAATACTGGACTAATGTTTAGAGGTTAGGCTAATGGAATATGTTGTACTACTACATGTAACTAACCCTAGTCGTATTTAGCAGTGAAATTTGACCAGCATACCCTTTAGTTTAGCGTATGCTGCGTTTACTTGTAATGGGAAATTGGTAACTTCCTACTGCTGAGTCACAATGGAGGATCAACATGCAGAGAATGAAGACCGTTCAACTTCCAGTCCCAAGAAAAAGAAACAACAAACTAATGGAATTGAAGAAGGAAAGTCATCAAGCAGCAAAGAGACCGCCAACGAGGGAAAACCACGGACCTCCTCAACACTGTTGGGTGAGGGAGATGAGTCCCAGAGGCTCGTCTGCAGTTCCATCTACCGCCAGAGAGGCCGCTAGAAGCAACGCATCTCAGATCTTACGGACCTCTTTAAGATGTCAAGATGTTCAAAATATCATGATTCAGAAAGTATCTCCCAAACATTGTGTGTTAAAACGTGTCATACTGTTTGAAGCCTGACCATCTGCTGTGGAAACACCTGTGTGCAGTTTTTGTACATTGATCTAAATGTTCTTTATATTGTGATTAATTCATAATTATTGTAATTAACACTTAAAAATAATTTTTAAAAATGTGGAAAAAAACTAGTTGAAACAACTTCATTTTAAGTGTAATTAACTTAAGAAACATGTTTAATTCTAACAAACTTAAGTAGTTGGTAATTAAAAATACCTTTGTGTTATGTGTGTGTTATTGTTATGTGTTTGTGTGTGTTACGTGTGAGTGTGTTATGTGTGTGTGTGTGTGTGTGTTATATGTGTGTGTTATGTGTGTTGTGTGTGAGTTTGTTATGTGTGTGTGCGTGTGTTATATGTGTGTGTTATGTGTGTGTATGAGTGTGTTATGTGTGTGTTATATGTGTGTGTATGAGTGTGTGGACTAAAAGGAGGAAACTGATCATGTAAATCTGAATGAAGTAAGAACCATCGATCAGAAACAACGGGGAATGTTGGAAAAGCAAGAATTAGAAATGAGTTCTAATGAAGCCAGAGAAGAGCAGAGACCAGAAGAGATCAGCAGAGATCAGCAGAGATCAGCAGAGACCAGTAGAGACCAGCAGAGACCAGTACGAGCAGAGAATAACGTTAGTCTGGTAAAGTGATCTCCTGTGTAGTAATGGAGAGTTTGTCCTTGACTTGGCTGAATGGTGGCCAGAGGCTAACACACACACCCACACCCACACACACACACACCCACACCCACACCCACACCCACACACACACACACACACACACACACACACACCCACACACACCCACACCCACACACACACACACACACACACACACACACCCACACACACCCACACCCACACACACACACACACACACACACACACACACACACACACACACACACACACACACACACACACACCCACACACACACACACACACACACACACACACGCACACACACACACACACACACACACACACACACACACACACACACACACACACACACACACACATTAGCATCCAGCCTGAAGCCAGAAACACGTTTCCAGAACAAACGGCTGTATTTGAAGCTCCTCATCAGGACTGACTGACCAATCAGGAGCCACCTGGTCTGCTGACCTCAGCAGGTCACCTCAGTGAGCACCTGAAGGAGACCTGATCCCTGTGGGTTCTTCTTCTAGTCTCTAAACCCTGCAGTCCTGGTCCACAATGGCACATTTCCTCTAATCCAACTTCAGCCTTCTGAAAAATTCCTTCCAGAGTTCAGGAAGTAAACCGATGTAGAGTAGTATGAAATATAGTATGTAGTATACAGTAGTATAGTATAAAGTATAGTTTGTAATATAGTATGTAGTATACAGTAGTATAGTATAAAGTATAGTTTGTAATATAGTATGTAGTATACAGTAGTATAGTATAAAGTATAGTTTGTAATATAGTATGTAGTATACAGTAGTATAGTATAAAATATAGTATGAAATATAGTATGTAGTATAGTATGTAGTATACAATAGTATGTAGTATTCAATGTAGTATACAGTAGTATGTAGTATAGCATGTTGTATACAGTAGTATGTAGTATAGTATGTTGTATACAGTAGTATGCAGTATAGTATGTAGTATACAGTAGTATGCAGTATAGTATGTAGTATACAGTAGTATGTAGTATAGTATGTAGTATACAGTAGTATGTAGTATAGTATGTTGTATACAGTAGTCTGAAGTATAGTATGTTGTATACAGTAGTATGAAGTATAGTATGTTGTATACAGTAGTATGAAGTATAGTATGTTGTATACAGTAGTATGTAGTATAGTATGTAGTATACAGTATTATGTAGTACATATTGTGTACAGGAAGTAAGGTCAGCAGCTGTAAAGCTGTTTTAAACTTGAATAATTAAAAATAAAACGTGTTTGAATTTGGAGTGAGAACCTTTGAGAAGCAAAGATGACGGATCACGTTTATATAATTTATGATAACGAGTTAGTTAGTAGAAGATTAATACTGGTACTTTACTTTGAAAGGGTCAGACGGCAGGAAGTGTCAAGCTGCTGCTGTCAAGGTGCCCTTGAGCAAGTCAGTACTCAGACATGAGACATCGGCAGCAGGCCTTCTGTCTGCAGCAGGTGTGTGTGTGTGTGTGTGTTCTGGGTAAATAAAGCCAAACAAACAGCCCCGCCCTTCTGCTGCCTCTGAACACCATGTTCTGTTCTGAGGTGGGGCAACATGGCTGATCAATACGTTTAGTCACCTGATCAGGTTTCAGATCAGGTTCACACTTATAGAAACTTAACAGGGTTTAGAACGCCATTCGATGTGAGGCAACGTGTTTAAGCGCCGTAGCTCGGTGGCTAAAAGCTAGCATCCCGTCTGCTAACTGAGTGGAAACCAGGTTAAACTGGATAGAACACTGGAGCTACCAGTTTCCTCCTGTCTCCTTCCTGTTGGACCCTGTCAGCAGGTAAGCCCCGCCCCCTAAAGCATCCCCTGCTTTCTGGTCTGTTGGACTCTAAATTGACCTGTCAATCAGCAGGTAAGCCCCGCCCCCTAAAGCATCCCCTGCTTTCTGGTCTGTTGGACTCTAAATTGACCTGTCAATCAGCAGGTAAGCCCCGCCCCCTAAAGCATCCCCTGCTTTCTGGTCTGTTGGACTCTAAATTGACCTGTCAATCAGCAGGTAAGCCCCGCCCCCTAAAGCATCCCCTGCTTTCTGGTCTGGTGGACTCTAAATGGACCATAATGTACTAAATGAACATCATGCTGGATTGAAGAAGACTTGAAACTAGAGATTGAGACCATAAACTCATGTTTACAATGTTTACTGAGATAATACATCAAGAGAGAAGTAGGACCATTTTCTCATAGACTTCTATACAACCAGAGAGGAGTCACCCCCTGGTGGCCAGCAGAGAGAAGTAGGACCATTTTCTCATAGACTTCTATACCACCAGAAAGGAGTCGCCCCCTGGTGGCCAGCAGAGAGAAGTAGGACCATTTTCTCATAGACTTCTATACCACCAGAAAGGAGTCACCCCCTGGTGGCCAGCAGAGAGAATGTAAAGAGAATGCTGCTTTAATGATAATTGTCATTGATTAATGTAAAAAAAAAACAGCTATTTGGTTATTAAAATAGTTGGATGTGTGTGCATTTCCTTCTTTCAAGTAATCTACATAAAACACACACACACACCTGTTCAACGACGGTTCACTGCGATACGAAGCTGCATATAATATATCCGTCAGTGCGACTGAACTGGACCCAGACCCAAGGACCCAGATCACCGGACTCAATCCACTGGACTAAAACCCCCGTCTAAAACCACCGGACTCAAACCACTGGACTGGGGGCGCATGAACCTGTAAAACTAGAATATGAACCAGTAAAACTAGAACACGTAAAACAAGAACATGAACCAGTAAAACTAGAACATGAATCAGTAAAACTAGAACACAAACCAGTACAACTAACACATGAACCAGTAAAACTAGAATATGAACCAGTAGAACAAGAACATGAACCAGTAAAACTAGAACATGAATCAGTAAAACTAGAACACAAACCAGTAAAACTAACACATGAACCAGTAAAACTAGAATATGAACCAGTAAAAGCAGAACATGAATCAGTAAAACTTGAACATGAACCAGTAAAACGAGAACATGAATCAGTAAAACTAGAACATGAACCAGTAAAACTAGAATATGAACCAGTAAAAGCAGAACATGATTAAGTAAAACTTGAACATGAACCAGTAAAACTAGAACATGAATCAGTAAAACTAGAACATGAACCAGTAAAACTAGAACATGAATCAGTAAAACTTGAACATGAACCAGTAAAACTAGAACATGAATCAGTAAAACTAGAACATGAACCAGTAAAACTAGAACATGAACCAGTAAAACTAGAACACGAACCAGTAAAACTAGAATAATCAGTAAAACTAGAACATGAACCAGTAAAACTAGAACATGAATCAGTAAAACTACAATATGAACCAGTAAAACTAGAACACGAACCAGTAAAACTAGAATAATCAGTAAAACTACAATATGAACCAGTAAAACTAGAACATGAATCAGTAAAACTAGAACAAGAACCAGTAAAACTAGAATAATCAGTAAAACTAGAATATGAACCAGTAAAACTAGAACACGAACCAGTAGAACAAGAACATGAACCAGTAAAACTAGAATATGAACCAGTAAAACTAGAATATTAATCAGTAAAACTAGAATAATCAGTAAAACTAGAATATGAATCAGTAAAACTAGAACATGAATCAGTAAAACTACAATATGAACCAGTAAAACTAGAACACGAACCAGTAAAACTAGAATAATCAGTAAAACTAGAATATGAATCAGTAAAACTAGAACATGAATCAGTAAAACTACAATATGAACCAGTAAAACTAGAACACGAACCAGTAAAACTAGAATAATCAGTAAAACTAGAATATGAACCAGTAAAACTAGAACATGAATCAGTAAAACGAGAACATGAACCAGTAAAACTACAACATTAACCAGTAAAACGAGAACATGAACCAGTAAAGCTGCTGCAGAGAGACGCTGGTCTAACATGACACAGCATTTCCTGCAGCAGGTAGAACAATGATGCAGCGCTTTTTTTTTTACCAGCAACCAGGATAAAACAACAATCAACCTTTTATCACTAAATATTTTAATGTATACCCAAAAAAGTCTTTATTGTCATGAATGTGTTTCACCATGAATGAGTGAAGAAGCTTGAGATTTACAAGCAGACATGAAGGCACCGTGCTGCGTTTAAGGTCACATTATATGGAGACATTTTAAAATGCTGAAGATCAGAGAGTCACATTCACACAGTCTGCTGACACTCAATGAGGAGGAGGAGGAGGAGAAGAGGAGCAGGAGGAGAAGAGGAGGAGCAGGAAGAGGAAGATCAGGAGAGGAGGAGCAGGAAGAGGAGGAGGAGAACAGACAGCGTCCCCATGATAGACGGTTACATAAAGATATGAGTATTATATATGAGTATTATATGGGTATTATATGAGTATTATATGAGTATTACTCGTGAGCAGCGGCTGATGATACAGCAGCATCTGTGGAACTAAACGACCACGAAACCCTGGAATAAAACCACATCTGTATGAATATAAATATTAAAGAAATATAATCTAAATATAATCTAATTATATAAATATAATCTAAATATTATATAGATATAATCTTAATATTATATAAATATATTATAAATATTATATAAATAGTATATAAATAGTATATTAATATAATATTAAATAATATTAATATAATATAAATATAATCTAGAGAGACGGCCGCTGCCGTTTAAGCAGCAACAGAAGAAGAAGAAGAAGAAGAAGAAGAAGAAGAAGAAGAATGGAGGAGGATGGAGGGATGATTGATGGATGGAGGAGGATGGATGGAGGATGGATGGAGGAATTATGGAGGATGGATGAAGGAAGGATGGAGGAGGATGGAGGATGGATGAGGAAGGATGGGGGGATGAGGGAGGATGGAGGGATGAGGGAGGATGGAGGGAGGATGGAGAATGGATGGAGGAAGGATGGAGGAGGATGGAGGATGGATGGAGGGATGAGGAAGGATGGGGGGATGAGGGAGGATGGAGGGATGAGGGAGAATGGATGGAGGATGATGGATGGAGGGATGATGGATGATGGAAGGATGGAGGAGGATGGAGGGATGAGGAAGGATAGGGGGGATGAGGGAATATGGATGGAGGGATGGTGGGGGAGGATGGAGGAGGATGGAGGGATGATGAAGGAGGATGGAGGGATGATGGGGGGATGATGGAGGGATGGATAGAGGAGGATGGAGGGATGATGGAAGGGGATGGAGGGATACTGGTGGGATGGATGGAGGAGGGTGGAGGGATGATGGAGGAAGATGGAGGGATGATGGGGGGATGATGGAGGGATGGATGGAGGAGGATGGAAGGATGGAGGAGGATGGAGGGATGAGGAAGGATAGGGGGATGAGGGAGTATGGATGGAGGGATGGTGGGGGATGGATGGAGGAGGATGGAGGGATGATGGAGGGGGGTGGAGGGATGATGTGGGATGGATGGAGGAGGGTGGAGGGATGATAGGCAGGATGGAGGGATGATGGGGGGATGATGGAGGGATGGATAGAGGAGGATGGAGGGATGATGGAAGGGGATGGAGGGATACTGGTGGGATGGATGGAGGAGGGTGGAGGGATGATGGAGGAAGATGGAGGGATGGGTGGAGGATGGATGGAGGAGGATGGACAGCAGTGCGGTAAACTCCAGGCGGTGCTGAGAATGTCACTTTTTTAATGCAAATTACCTCCACACACACACACACACACACACACACACACACACACACACACACACACACACTGATGTATTGATCAGATACTATTGATCAGCTTCTGATCCCCTACAATCCATCTGTGACACAGAGACGTGGAGGGAAGGACGGAGAAAATCAATCAATGAGCCATCAGATCGATTAGCAATCAATAGTTGGATTAATAATGCAGATTAAGTGATTAATAAACTGATATTCTCCGGTTGACGAACCCGGTTGAACCCGTTTGAGCAGCTGATGTGACCCCCCCCCCTTAAGAATCCCACCACAACCCGCCCAAACCGGCGGCATCAGCTGTTCGCTCAGAGAACGCGCCGCGTCGCTCCGCATACCGCACGCGGCAAAAACCTCCCGTCTCACCCGACGCAGAGCCGTAAAATGGGTGAGGCTTCGCTACAATGAAGGCCCCCCCTCCTCCTCCCCCTCCTCCTCCACTATCACCCGAACAACACGCTGCATCCCGATTCATCCATCCAGCCGCGTATCGATCATCGGACTGATGCTCCACATTCACGCGGCTTTCTATCGGGGAGGAGGCGCGCGGCTGCAGGAGGCGCGCGGCTGCAGGATGCGGCCTCGGGGAGAAAAAAAAATCACTGCATTTTGGTCCGCTCTCCTCCTCCTCCTCCTCCTCCATCATCATCCTTCTCCTCCTCCATCAGGTCATCCAAGCACGCATACACGGACACGCGCGGACACGCACGGCCACATTCGGCCGGAGGAGAGAAAAGCGGAGCGAGGCCTCTGCGTCTAAAGCCGCGGCGCGGCGGAGGGCAGTAATAAAAGGCAGTAACCGTGACCTCCAGCCGGTGCGCCCCGCTCCGCAAACCGAGCATCCCCGCACCGGAGAATCAATCAGACGTGTGAGAAACGCGGCTCTGCAGCTGCGTCCACATCTGTATTCACAGCGTGAAGCGCTCCGAGCCGCAGCACCGCCGCCTCCTCCGCAACGGACGCGGAACCAGCGCCGATGGGGGGCGGTTAGCGGGTTTTATCGACCCGGAGAGGCCGCGGGGGGAGGGGGCGGCATGGAGGCCGACGGGGATGAAATAAAGAGAAATGTGAGCTTACGCTTCGCAGTTCCGCCGTACGATCCTTCATGGTGTCGCCGCGCCGAGCTGGCTGCTAGAAACGGAGAATCGGCCCTGGTCCGGGAGGGGAGGGGGGAGGTTTCCGACTCCGCGTCGTTCGTCGTTGTGCGCTCCGAGACCCCCCAACAAGACCCGTTTCCCCGGTCTGTCCTCGTCTCGCTGCTCTTCGGCTCTTCTTCGCTTCCCCGAGCGGACGGACTGATGGAGGGAGGGTCGGTGACGCGTCGCCGCCTTCTTCTTCTTCTTCTTCTTCTCTTTCTCCGATATCCGTGCGGTGACGCCGCGTTCGAACCCTCCTCCGCTGGTCGGTCTGCTGGTCAGTCTGCTGGTCGGTCTGCTGGTCTTAAAGGTGCCTCTCCGCCGCTCTGGCTCAGGCTGCCCCCCTTTCGGTTCCGCGGCTTCCTCCTCTTCCTCTTCGGTGCGGTCGCAGTGTGGCCCCGCAGCGCGAACAGCAGAAGCCCGGCAGGATCACCGACCGAGAGAGAGAGAGAGAGAGAGAGAGAGAGAGAGAGAGAGAGAGAGAGAGAGAGAGAGTGGGGGAGGGCGGGAGAGAGGGCGGAGGGGGGGTGGTACTGATGCTGCAGAAAAAGAGAGAGGAGGGAGGGAGGAGGGGGGGATGCGGAGGGGATGCAGCACCAGTGCGCAGGCGTCAACTCCCTCCCTCCATCTCTACCTGCTGCTGCCTCTCCTCCCCCTCTCTCCCCCCTCCCCCTCCCCTCACTCTCCCCCCTCTCTCTCTCTGCAGCAGCAGGGAGGTGTGTTTGGTTTCAGGTGAATGAGGATGGGGGGGAGAGACGGCCAATCTGTTCATCCTGTGTCCTTATATAGTCAGGGCAGGGAGGGAGTGGGGGGGAGGGGGGATCTATGGCACATATGTGGATGTAAGACTCAAACTCTCTCTTCATCAGAGGTCAAAGGTCATGACTGCTAATTAGTTACAACCAATAGAATCCTGTTATTTCCAATTATTTCCTTTCAACACCCGGACCAGGTCCAGGTCCAGCAGGTTCCAAGGGGACCAGGTCAAACCCCCCCAAACCACGACAGTAGAAAAGGTACCGATAGTATAAAAGTAGAAATACTCCGCAAGGGAAAAGTACTGATAGTATAAAGTAGAAATACTCAGTTACGTTAAAAGTACTGATAGTATAAAGTAGAAATACTCCATTACGTTAAAATTACTGATAGTATAAAGTAGAAATACGCCGTTACAGTAAAAGTACTGATAGTAAAAAGTAGAAATACTCTGTTACAGTAAAAGTACTGATAGTATAAAGTAGAAATACTCCATTACGTTAAAATTACTGATAGTATAAAGTAGAAATACGGCGTTACATTAAAAGTACTGATAGTATAAAGTAGAAATACTCCATTACGTTAAAATTACTGATAGTATAAAGTAGAAATACGGCGTTACAGTAAAAGTACTGATAGTAAAAAGTAGAAATACTCCGTTACAGTAAAAGTACTGATAGCATAAAGTAGAAATACTCTGTTACAGTAAAAGTACTGATAGTATAAAGTAGAAATACTCCTTTAAAGTAAAAGTACTGGTTGTATAAAGTAGAAATACAGTAAACAGTAAAAGTACTGATATTATAATGGTATGTGTATATATATACATATACATATAAACACATATACCTGCAGTCATCCAATTTTTGCCGCCCAACAACTGTCACTTGCTAGGCTAGCTAACAGGCTGAGCTATGCTAAGCTAGCTAACAGCCAATGTGTTTACGTTCTTTCACAATAAACGCGGGTAAAATCACGGTGACGTCAGCGACACGTACCGGTTGGAACATCACGAAAACACGGTAAAAACATGCAGCTGTTTCCGGTAACGTTATTTCAGACTCACCGGAAGTCTCGGACGTCATCCTGAAGTCTCACGTTCACAGTCAAAACACCCGCTGCTCGCGGGATGCTGCGTTCACGTGACCCGGGAAACACCGCCGCTGTAAAAACGACCTGCCAGCGCAACAGCTATTTATATGAATGGACGAGATAGCTACTTCTGTGTGGGCGCCGCTTTGTCCCACTGTACAGTAAACACAGCACCGAATCAGAAACCAGCCTCCATCCACCTGTCTGTCTGACTGACTGACTGACTGTCTGTCTGCCTGAATAGCATTAAAACGTACAGAAGACGATTAAGGCAATGTGAATGTTTTGTCTTTTGAAGTCAGAATTATGACAAATATAAATATAAAAAGAAACATTTACATATTATTTTAAAACAGAAACACATAAAATAGGAACAATTATAGTAAAAACAAATAAAATATGATTTAGATCAGAAAAATAAAACAAGAATAAAAATGAGTCGTCTCTATCCTGTCTGTCTCTCTCTGTTCTGTCTGTCTGTCTGTCTCTCTCTCTGTCCTATCCGTCTCTCTCTTAACATGAATGGTTTTACTTATATTATATATATAGTACACTTTAATAGTTTATAATCAGAGAAATTAAACTGCTTCTCCACAAACAGCAACATGTTGAGTTACATAGTTACTAGAGTTAGAAGGGGCGGGGCTAGTCTCTCAGGGGTAGTGTTTGTGTCTTGTGGGTTTGTGCTCACATGGCTCCACCAGGGGGCGCTATAGATACAGCCAGCATGAAGAGCAAACTATAATATGAGACAAAAATGAAGATAAACCTTTTCATCCACAAAATACAATAATTCTATAACAATCATATCTATTTATTTATTTTCTAGAGAATCTAAGCGAGAAATTCAAACGAGAATCTACATCTAATATCACACATTTAAAATAATACATTGAATATTATACATTTAAAATAATACATTTCATATAATACATTTAAAATAATACATTTAATATAATACATTTAAAATAATACACATTATTCGGTCGTTAATAAACAAGCTGCTGGGAGAGAAAACAGATTATAATCCCACTGTTTATTATAAGAGTCCATCCAGCCTGTAATACTGATCATTGATCACCTGATCAGGTGTTAAATCATCAAGTTATCAATAAAGAGTATATCTCCTCTAACAAGAAGCAGCTTCTATGCTTCAGGTGGTCTCTGTCCTCCAACAGGAAGTATACGTTCAGGTTCCAGAACCAGAGTCCCCCCTGTAGGTCAGTGCGTTCCTCCACGGAGACATTTTGAGATGCTGTGAAGTCCTGCTGAACCTGAACACAACATGGAGGTCCGACACTTTTACGTTCCTGTGAAGTTCATGTCGACGTCTGGAGGAGATCCTGAACCTCCACAATCCTGACCCTGGACCTCCATGAAACAAGCTGCTGTCTGATCTTCTCCACCTGGTCTGAACTTGATCTTCTCCCGGGTTCTACCCAGGTTGCACTCGGGTTCTACTCGGTAGCAGGAAGCTGTCTGACGTTCTGATCATGATGGATTTGAACTCAGCACGTTAAAGAAAATGTCTGAACTACTGAGAGGAACCAAGACCCATAATGCACCTGTGCAATCCGCTGAGCATCAATGGAAGCAGACGGCCCCCTTTTCACTCGAAGCCCCTGAGTGCTGTCGATGACGTCTGAGCAGAACGAAGCAAAGACCAGGATGTAAATTATACCATGAAAAGTGTTTAAAATGCATTAATATTGTTAAAAGAGTAAAAAATGTTTAAAATGTAAATAGTATCATCTTTACAGGTCAAAGGTTAAAAGTCAGAATTCATGCACACGAACAACACATGAGGTCCAGGAGGGACCAGCTCTGAAGGTCCTTAAACCATCATCCTCTCTGCTGGCCACCAGGGGGCGACTCCTCTCTGGTTGTATAGAAATCTATGAGACAATGGTCCTACTTCTCTCTGCTGGCCACCAGGGGGCGACTCCTCTCTGGTTGTATACAAATCTATGAGAAAATTGTCCTACTTCTCTCTGCTGGCCACCAGGGGGCGACTCCTCTCTGGTTGTATAGAAGTCTATGAGAAAATGGTCCTACTTCTCTCTTGATGGATTATCTCAGTAAACATTGTTAACATGAGTTTATGGTCTCAATCTCTAGTTTCAAGTCTTCTTCAATCCAGCATGATGTTCATTTAGTACATTATGGTCCATTTAGAGTCCACCAGACCAGAAAGCATGGGATGCTTTAGGGGGCGGGGCTTACCTGCTGATTGACAGGTCGCTACCACGCTACCAATGCTAGTTAGCTACTAAGATGACTTTAACACTTAAGCTGTAAAGTTGACCTTGAATTACAGAAGCTAACTTTGTTAGCAGCTGCTTGTTAAGTGCTGCTCTGCCGCTTTTGTTCATCAGATCCACCCATCGCTCCTCCACTTCCTCCACTGGTTGGTCACCATGACAACCGTCACAGTCCAACGTGTTTAACAGGCTGATCTCTTTCAATCTTTTTTTCTTTGTGCTGATTGGATCGTTCTGGGACCAACAGCAAACCACAATGTAGTCTCAGGTGGAGGGGAGGACCCCTGTTGTGGTCTCAGGTAAAGGGGCGGGCCCCCGTTGTGGTCTCAGGGAGAGGGGCGGGCACCTGTTGTGGTCTCAGGCAGAGGGGTGGACCCCCATTGTAGTCTCAGGCAGAGGGGCGGGCCCTCGTAATCTCAGGCAGAGCGGCGGGCCTCCGTTGTAGTCTCAGGTAGAGGGGAGGACCCCCATTGTGGTCTCAGGCAGAGGGGCAGGCCCCCCGTTGTCGTCTCAGGCAGAGGGGCAGGCCCCCGTTGTCGTCTTAGGTAGAGGGGCGGTCCGTAACCATGGTGACAAGCACTGGACGGTTGTGATCGACGTGTATGCCAGATTTGTGTTAGTTTGAAGTTTAACGACGGTTCATGTTATAGTTATAAAACATGTATTGCTAATCGTGACTAGCCGTAAGCCTAGCATAGCTGTCTTACTGTTAGGTTATTATGAGGACTTACAGGTTAATCCTACGTGCTTCCATCATCATACGAGACCGTTGCGGAGCTCATTCATTGATAGGTGACTGGGGGATTTGGGAAGTTCTTCAGGTCGCTATGGAGACCAGCCATCATCACACTTTCTGTCTTCTCAGCTCAGTGGAGGGTTGTCTTGAAATGACTCGTCTGAAGTTTCACAGTAGTATAAATGTGATATTAATTTAAATTAGGGTTAGATTAAACATTTTAATCAGATTAATCAAATGGTTGCTGGTCGATGAATCACGATTAATCACCATTTGTATATGAAAAGTTCCCATTTTCTCTGTATATTGTTGTGGGAACAGAAAGATAAATTACATTTACATGTCACTACTTGCCGATACAGAGTACTGCTACTTAATATTACAGTTCCAAAAATAACTTAGAAAACATTCAACGTTGTGTTTTCCTTATACAAACAGAGCAGTTTGCAGTAGAGATGTTAATATTTAATGTTTAACCTGCTGTCAGTTTCAGTTAAAATAAATATTAAAAGATTAAAAAATAAAAACACCTAGGAGACTCGGAGGAGCAGCTGGTCACCTAGAATAGCACTGGTCAGCCCACCTTAAGTGTTTTTTAAATTAATTTTTTCATATTTATCCCTGAGCTAGTCGGTAATGTCGATGCTAAATGCTACATTCACAACTCTTTCCGTCAGTGCTGTAGCTGCTGACTTCATACCACCGGACCCTCGCTAACGTTACGTCGTTAATTTGTTAATGTTATTTTTTTTAACGCATTAACGCAAAAACAATTGTGTGCGTTAAAGAAAGTAATCAACGTGCATTAACAAGTTAACTTTGACAGCCCTAATTTAAACGTTATGTGAAGTTTTCAGATTAAATATCTGGTTTTCAGTTTCAGGCCGAGACCCTGATCTGATTCTGGACTGGTCCCGGAGACGTTTAGAGGAACGGTCTGGAGACGGTGAGGAAGGCGGACACCGTCCCCCGGGATGGCAGTGGCGGACCCCTCCCCAGGGATGGCGGACCCCTCCCCTGGGACGGCGGACCCCTCCAGTGCACCTTCATGTGGTGCCGCACGTTGGACCGGGATGAGAAGCGTTTGTCACACTGCTGGCAGGAGAAGGGCTTCTCCTTGGTGTGGATGCGGCGGTGGCAGGCGAGCGCCGTGGACACGCGGAAGGACTTGCCGCAGTCGGGGCACTGGTAGCGCTTGGGCTCCGTGTGGATCCGGCGGTGGTTCTTGAGGGACATCAGGTTTGGGAACTCCTTCTGGCAGGAGTTGCAGAAGTAGGTCCCGGTCTTGTGGCTGTTCTTGTGGTTGAGCAGGGAGCTGGCGTGGCGGTAAGACCGCCCACACTGACTGCAGGAGAAGCTCTTGGAGCTGCTGGTCGAACCCACCGGACTCAGATCTGAGAGGAGACAGACACCAGGGGTTTAGTTCAGACCGGAAACCTGTACCGAGGTGAACAGAGAACTGATCTGGACCCCAAAGAACGGGACGGGATTCGGTGGGACATCACCGGCTCTGTGATCGGATTCGCGTCAAGAGAAACGTACGAGATGTTCGGGACAGTAAACTGACCTTTTTCTGAGTGGAATCTGGTTCAGGAATACGTTTCAGTTAAATGATGATCAACATCTCAACTACTAAATAAAACATTCATTTCAAAATCTCAAAGATGAAAAAAGAACAAAAAGACACTTTCTATTAGCGGTCTCAAACATCTGTAAAGTTACTAAAGTTACTCCGAGATGTAGTGAATCAGAAAGAAAATACTGAACCAACCCTTACTGGATCTGCATCCATATGGATTCTGGTGTAAAGCTGCTAACAAAGTTAGATTCTATAATTCAAGGTCAAATTTACAGCTAAGTATTAGTCATCTTAGTAGCGAACTAACATTGGTAGTGACCTGTCATCAGCAGGTAAGCCCCGCCCCCCTAAAGCATCCCCTGCTTTCTGGTCTGGTGGACTCTAAATGGACCATAATGTACTAAATTAACTTCATGCTGGATTGAAGAAGACTTGAAACTAGAGATTGAGACCATAAACTCATGTTTACAATGTTTACTGAGATAATACATCAAGAGAGAAGTAGGACCATTTTCTCATAGACTTCTATACAACCAGAGAGGAGTCGCCCCCTGGTGGCCAGCAGAGAGGATGTAGGGTGACGTATGTTACGTCATCTGTGGAATTCAGGGAACAATTCAAACAGGATTAGAACATTATTCATCTCATAAGGGAAACAGGAAGGGGCGGGACTTAGACTATAAAGGGAAATGAACATCTGACCGTGGACTCGTGATGAAGCTGTTGAAGGAGAAACACATTGACCTCCACCCATTTTTCAGCTATTTATTTTCAGTACTCAGCAGTAAGGGTTATAGTATATGGACAAGTTTTTCTGTTAAGAAATGAATTATCAAAACATATTTTATAAAAGTGTATAGTAAGCATTACATATATATGCATGGAAACAAAAAGTTAAAACAAAAAAGGGGTTATAGCTGTTCCAAACCAAATCTTCGTCTCCTCCTCTCTAAAACTACTTGAAATGCAGGAAGGTGTCCACTCAGAAACCAAATCAAACATGGTGGAGGAGGAAGATGCAAAAATAAAAATAGAGAATGTACAGTTATTATTTCTGTCTTCTAGATCACATGGACTCCTACAGCACTTGACGGTCACTGCACGGCTTTGACTTTCACCTTTTAAACTAGCACCGGTGCTCCTGAAAACGCTGACTGTGGCTCTTTAAACACACACAGACGCTCCAAACAGTTAAACAACGCAGTCAAATAGAAAGGAAAGAAAATAATGACACCAATAAATACAAGGTTACCATAAAAGTGTAACATAAAGGTTCAATGATGAGGACCGAATGGACTCCGAATAAAGAGGAGAATCACCGAGTCGTCCCTTTTCAATGTGAGTTTCATTCTTGTGAAACAGGAAGGGGGGGGTGAAGAGATAAATATGGAAGAGAGGGATGATGGGAAGGCTCGTCTGAGAAAGACCGTCACAACATCACTTGGTAAAAGGCAAGAAAACAATTTCCATCGTGGACAGTTCCTAAACAGAGGTCAGAGTCCATCATCTCCACAGAACAGGGGCATTGTGGGTAAGGGGGGTGTTTACATCAACACAGCTCTAAACTCACACATCCTAAAGACTAGCGCCGCCCATTACAAGTGTTAATAATAATCATAATCATAAATAAATGCATTACTACAATGATCTGTAGTCTTTTTTCCTTCTAATCAAAGAGGAGCTGATACAGTCAGAAGTACGGTTACAATACAGGATCAAACAATTTACACCTTCACTCTTCTGGTTCTGGGTCCTCTCTAGACCTGCAGCCCTACAGGGGCCCTAGAGGGGCCCAACGGGACGGGAGGGACTCGGTTTTGGTTCACAAAGACCGGTTCACACACACCACCAGTCCAGCAAATGAGGAGACAG
The DNA here is from genome assembly GCF_963514095.1 of Eutrigla gurnardus. NCBI lineage: Eukaryota > Metazoa > Chordata > Actinopteri > Perciformes > Triglidae > Eutrigla > Eutrigla gurnardus. The sequence continues at coordinate 2,758,171 of NC_139931.1, forward strand.
GTAACCGAGGAGACGAGTATCAGAGGAGACGGGGAACTGAGGAGACGGGTATCAGAGGAGATGGGGAACCGAGGAGACGGAAATCAGAGGAGACGGGGAACCGAGGAGACGGGTATCAGAGGAGATGGGGAACCGAGGAGATGGGTATCAGAGGAGACGGGTATCAGAGGAGACGGGGAACTGAGGAGACGGGTATCAGAGGAGATGGGGAACCGAGGAGATGGGTATCAGAGGAGACGGGTATCAGAGGAGGTGGGGAACCGAGGAGACGGGTATCAGAGGCGACGGGGAACTGAGGAGACGGGTATCAGAGGAGGTGGGGAACCGAGGAGATGGGTATCAGAGGAGACGGGGAACTGAGGAGATGGCTATCAGAGGAGACGAGAAACCGAGGAGACGGGTATCAGAGGAGACGGGGAACCAAGGAGGCCGGTATCCAAGTGTGCCTTCCTATCGGTGTCCGTCTCTTTAATACATCTGTTAACGTTTTATGTTTAAAAAACGGATTTTTTTATTTACAGTCTAATAATAATATTTATACAACAGCTTTAGAAACACGTTGACAATCAAACTCCAAACTCTTACTGAGTTTCGCAGCCAAACTCAAACAGGAAATCTGGATCTCCGTACGACGGAACGCTAACGTGGAACTTTACTAACCTAACCTCATCAACTTTAACAGGAACTTCTTCATACTGATGAAGACCATGTTCTCTGGTAGAAGCTACTAGAGGACCTTGAGTGGAGATGGTTAACTATTTTAGTTGAAACTCGTAGGTCAAATAAAAACCTCACGATGATGCTGGTGAAGATCGGCACGACTAGTGAAAAAGTAGAAAAATAGTCGGATGTTTAAAAATAGGCCTCCAGGTTTTATTGGGATGTATTTGTCCTCAGTCGTGATCAGGTAATGCTTTCCGGACTGAACGGGGTTCTGAATCTGAACACAAATGAAAACGCTAAGCGTGGAGGTTGGCTGCTGTCGAACGGGTTTGTGTGAACCGGTTTGTGCGGACACGGTGGCGGGCGGCACTGATGTGATACCGACTCAGCACTGACATTGTGACGTCACACGAAGGAAGGAACACTCCTATGATCCTCCCTGTTCATGACTGATCCCGTATTAGTGATCAATACCTCCAGTTTCAAGATCACCTCCATATATTTCTAATCTGTGTGGGAGGAGCCTCTCCACGGTGGGAGGAGCCTCTCCATGGTGGGAGGGGCCTCTCCCTTGCAGGTCATTTCCCCATAGTTCTCACTCCATCCTCTCTCTCCCTGAGGGGGCAGAGCCTGAACCCACCTGCCCTGACACCCGTCTAGTTCCCGTCTGGAGGACTAAAATTTAGAGATCTGGAGTGCACATTTGAATGTTTTTCCTATAAGCTGTGTCTGTTCTGGTTCGGTATCATACAGCCGAGCGTCCGGCCGGTGTGAGAAGCTACGAGACACTAAAACATACACACATTTAGACCCAAGCGTCCCGTCTTCAGTCCTAAAAGCTCCCACAATTCATTGCTGCCTCCCGTCAAACCATTGAGGTACCAAAAAACAGGAAAAACAAACCAAAGCTGTCTGTGTTGAGCAGCATGTCGCCGGCATGCCGGTCTGAAATAAAAACACTTGGTGTAGACCGACTCGGTCAGAATCCGTTAAAAACCTGGTGACGAAGATTCCTCCAGACAAACACTAGAATCACCATCAGCACCGGGATGGAGGAGGGACACAACTGCAACACAGGAGCATTCAGCTGCTGGGGTTGAAATGGACAAGCATCAGACTTCCTCATGCCTCCATCTGGACCCTCACAGCAGAACCAGGTCTCTAGTCTCTAGGAGCCGGGCAGTGCAGCTGTGAGAGGCTCTACAGGGCAACATGCAGTAAGGCAGATGTAGTGAACTCATGTCTGTCTACAGTCCCATGTCTGTCTGTCTGTCTGCCTGCCTGCCTGCCTGCCTGCCTGCGAGGGACACCTCTAGAACCAGGACCTCGTGGGAAGGTCCGTGAAGGAAGCCTCAGCTCAGGATAGACAACAGTGGGTGTGTGTGTGGTGTCCATTATTTGTCATGCCTCCTTTAAGAGTCTGTTCTGCCATGCAGGACCTGGACCAAGTCCTTCACACAGGACCTGGACCGAGTCCTTCACACACAAACACACACACACACACAAACACACCAAAGCCACACATGGAAGATGAGGAGGGTGAGTAGGAGGAAGAGCTACGTTTTGGCACCTCCAGAAACCTTGGCATGTGACTGCATCTCACTCTCCCCCTATGTCCCGCCCACCTCCCACCCCCCCTCATCCCTTAGGTTATATGAAGGCGCCACCAGGCATACCCAGGAAGTTGGGCGCCATGGGACGGGGCGCCGTGGAGCCGCTCCAGTGCACCTTCATGTGGTGCCGCAGGTTGGACCGGGACGAGAAGCGCTTGTCACACTGCTGGCAGGAGAAGGGCTTCTCCTTGGTGTGGATGCGGCGGTGGCAGATGAGTTGGGTGGACACGCGGAAGGACTTGCCGCAGTCGGGGCACTGGTAGCGCTTGGGCTCGGTGTGGATCCGACGGTGGTTCTTGAGGGACATCAGGTTTGGGAACTCCTTCTGGCAGGAGTTGCAGAAGTAGGTCCCGGTCTTGTGGCTGTTCTTGTGGTTGAGCAGGGAGCTGGCGTGGCGGTAAGACCGCCCACACTGGTCGCACACATGGGACTTGAGGACCTCACTGTGGCCACCACGGCTGCGGGCTTTGGCCACTGTGCTTGGGTTGAGTCCTTGCTCTTGCATCAAAGTGAGGTCCAGACCTGACCCCCAGCCCAGCTCCTGGGAGCCTCCGGGTCGGGGCTGCTGGGGCCTGGGCTGGTGGGGCTGTGGCGTTTGGCCGTGGGTGATCTCCATGTGGAGCCTGAAGCTGGCCTGTGTAGGAAAGGCTCGCTGGCAGGACCGGCAGGTCAGCTCCCGCTGCTTCTGGTGGACGCGGCGGTGGTTGTAGAGCTGGGAGGAAACGCGGAAGGTCTTTCCGCAGTCGTGGCAACGGTGGCGCCGCGTCTCTGAGTGGATACGGCGGTGGTTCTTCAGGGCGAGCAGGTTGGAGTAGGTCTTGAGGCACACGGCACAGTGGTAGATGCCGACAGTGTGGGTGTTTTTGTGGTTGAGGAGGGAGCTGGCGTGGCGGTAGGAGCGGCCGCATTGATCACATCTGTGCAGAGACAAACAGGGAACAACAAGGGGGCGGGGCCAAAGGAGAGAAAGGGGGAGATTAGTAACGGAAAATGGTAGTTTTCTTTCACTCTTATCCAAGTTAATCTCACTTATTGGTTACCACTTTTTCTTTAGAATTATTGAGATATTCCAACTACTCAACATCCAAGAAGTTGTACATACAGGTATATGATCTGAAATCCGGCTTAAAGCTTTCAAAGATGACTACTACAAAGTGGTGTACCATTTAAAGTTATGATTTCTACAGAGGTCATAGGGGAGAGGACTGCCGGTGGGGGAGGGAGGGACATGGGGGAACTATGGACAAACAACTGGGATTCATGCGGAGGACTGGGAGGTATCTGCTGCTCCCTGCACTGCACAACAAGCTTCAAACTGATTCTTTTGCATGTGGAAACAATTTCAAAGACCTTCTGTCACAGCCTTCGTTAAAGTTTGGGTAAAGTCTGAATGTAAAGATGAAAGATCAAACATGCCCAAAACCTCCACCATGTCAGACTATAGTGGTAGCAAAGAATAATAACCACAAGACATGTGCAGTGCAGCTCGCTCAAAATACTTCCTAATCTTTCCTATGATTTCAGATTGCCAAGACATCAAAATGCAAAAGCCCTATCACATGTTCTCGTCTAATAACTGGCCTGCATCATGAAAACAAACACAAACAAATAAAGACTACAATCAAAAGCATAACACGGGCAAGGAACAAACATCAGTGCTTTAAATTTAGCTAATATGCTACACACAAAATACTGAACTCTGTGTCAAAGTTTGCTAAGAAAACAAAGCATGAAAACAATACATCTAAACATGTAGGCAGCCTAAAAAAAGCTAAAATGTGTGAAATATGCTAACTGAAAGCAAACAGGGTTGACTTATCTGGTCTCTCTCCACTAATTCAATTTGTCCAAACTTCAGAAAAATCCGAATTCCGGCACGCGTATGGTCCCAAGGAAGCCGGATTGGAGATCATATACCTGTAATAGACACGTAGAGACCTAAATTTATCTTCACTATTTTTTTTCAACTTCGAAGAATCACAAACAACTGACAAGAACTCACGTGTACCGACACTCTTCGCCCTCTCCCGGGGGTGCAGTGGCCTTCCTCCTGACTTCCATGCCTACCTGGTTGTCCCCGCAGCGGTGTCTTGCTAGACCGGATCTCCCCTGGAAACTCTTCCCACAGGTGGGGCAGCCGAAGGGCGTAGCACCCTCCTCGTGGACCTTCTGGTGGTTTCGGAGGAACCTGGCGAGCCGGAAGGCCTTCCCACACGTGTGGCAGATGTGCTTCTTCCGCTGCGTGTGGATGCGCATGTGGTTGCGTAGCGCCATGTAGTTGGTGTACGGCTTGTCGCAGAAGTTGCACCGGAAGTTGCCCGTCTTGTGGGTGTGCTTGTGGTTTAGCAGGGAGCTTGCGTGTTTGTAGGCACAGCTGCACAAGTCACAGGCGTAGGGTCTCTCGTCAGAGTCCAGGTCCACAGAGCTCCTTTCCATGCTGACGTTGGTGGAGCTGTTGGTGGAGGAGGATGAAGGCAGGTGCTGGGCCGGGCAGTCGTGGGCTGCTAGTTCATCAGCCGTGGTAAAGCCTTCACAGCAGCCATCGCACTCAAAATCCATCTGGACCCCGGGGCCCTGTGGCCCTTTGCACAGGCCAGCCGTCGTGTGGGTAGCTAGCTGCCTCTGGGTGCGGAAGCCCTTGCCGCACTCTTGGCAGTTGTGCTTCTTCTGGGCAAAGTGGAGACGGAGATGGTTTTTCATCGCCAGCCTGTTGGGGTATGTGGAGTTGCAAACGTTGCAGTGGTACTCCCCAATTTTGTGAAGGTTCTTGTGATTGGCCAAGCTGCCTGCATGCCGGTAGGTCTTGCCACATTCTTCACAGGCGAAAGGCCGCCGGCCAGTTTCAGTGGGGTCAAACTTCTGGGGCCTGGAGGTTCCAGCTGAAGAGTAGGGCTTTTTGAACCCTTGGTGGCTGTATTTCATGCCCATTGTCTGGCCCTTTGATGACTCTCCTCTCATAGTCTGCATTTGAGATGGGCCAGGCTGCTGGAAACGGGAACCGTTGGGGCCAGTTCGAACAAGGCCTTTGGCTCGGTGCTCCTCATGGAGACGGAGGTGGTTGATCAGCTGCTTTTGGATTTTGAAAGCTTTGCCACATTCTTCACACTTGTGCCTGGAGCATGGATGGGCAGAGACGAAGAAAACACAATGGTATATCGGTAAATGTGTGCAACATATCTGGCAACAAATGGACTGCGGTAAAAATGGTGAATATCTACCCGAGATATTATGCTTAATCTTGTGGGCATCCACATCACACTCAAAAAACACAAATAATTACAAACTTGATTGTGAGCTTAATTTAGATTTCACCAAAATCAAAACATGCATGCTATAAATCTCCTCTTCTCCCATCTTTCAACAGCCATCTTTAAAACATCTGCCAAAATAACATAACAGAATCATGAACCTACCTCTTCAGATCAAAGTGGGTCCTTTGGTGATTCTTCAGAGCCAGCAGATTGTAGTAGCGTTTCTGACACACCAAACAGCGGAACACACCCGTCTTATGGGACTTCTTGTGGTTAAGGAGTGAGCACGGGTGTCTGTATCCTCGTCCACATTGGTCACACTTGTGGGGCTTGTCACTTTGGTCAACCATAGGCCTACGTCCATCGCCACCATGATCACGGCTTCCTCCGGCAACCCCACCACCAACACCATCGCCTCCAGACATCCCTTTGGCTCCATTCAGGCCCTGTTTGCTCAATGAACTAGCCCGATTCTTGCCAGGGCACAGGTGGGTGATAAGGTGGTGGCGGTCAGCAAAAAACATGCCACAGTCAACACAGATGTGGTTGCGTCCGTCCATCTTGTCATTGCCATTGGCTGAGCTGCCTACAATACTCTGTTGCTGGCCGTCTGGCCTTTGGGGACCATGGACTAACTGGTGATTTAGGAGGTCCTGTTTCCTGGAGAAGCTCTGGCCACAGGTGGAGCAAATCATCCTCCAGTCCTGGTCCAGGCTAGAAGGTCCTGGCCCTGTTGGGTTATTGGCGTGGCTACGCAGGTGGCTCCTGAGGGCTCTAAGACTGGCGTAGTGATTGCCGCATACCGAACACTGATACACTTCTCCATCATCCTCGTTGTCTTTGTCGTTGCTGCCCATCCTCTTGCCTCCGCTCTGGGAGTATTGGCGTTGGCTGCTGCCTTGTTTCAGGCTGCTGGAGCTCCCGGTGGGCAGCGAGGTTCCACTGGAGCTATGGTAGTTCATGTTTCCCATGAAACCGTTGGACATGCTGCTCTGCTGCTGTTGAGGCTGCTGCCCACGACGGGGACAAAGGTGCGACTTGATGCCAGATACATCTCCGTACATCTCACCGCAGTCGGCACACACATGTCTGTCGGCCTGGCGGTGAGCAGAGTTGCTCTGGGAAAGTGAGCTGCCATCAAAACGATCGTGGAACTCCAGAGAGTCTAGCCCACTGCTATGGCCACCATCTGGTACAAAGTGGGCAGCATCGCCTAGATTTCCCGGCAGTGAAATCGGAGTGGTGGCACCACTTCCCTCCTGGACGTAGCTCTGCTGGGAGTCCAGGGTTAGCGGCTCGGGGGATAGCCAGTCATTGCTGTCGTTAATAGGCTGGTTGGAGGTGCGGCCTTTGTGACTTCGTAGGTGGCTGTGCAACGCTGCCAGGTGAGGGTACTGCTTACAGCAGATAGTGCACTGGTAGTGGCCTGTCTGATGGCAGCGTTTGTGGTTGACCAGGCTTCCTGCATGCCGGTAGCTTTTGCCACACTCCCCACACTTGAAACGCCGCTCTCCATCATCTGGAGAATTGGCCTGGGGCACCCGGCCTCCGGAGGGAGAAGACACAGAGCCCTGTGAACCAGAGCTCAGTGTGTCCGAGTTGAGGATGGAGCTGTCCTGGCCATGGGAGGCAGGGTGGGGATCGTGGGTCAGATAGTGGACTTTCAAGGTCTCCAGATCTGGGTGTCCTGCGCCACAGTATGCGCATGTGTAGATGGGATTGTTGACTGGAGGGCCCATTATGGGGTCATAGGGACCTCTTTTGTCACTGGGCAAGGGTGGCAGGGGCAGGGGGTCCCCCAGAGCAGGGGTGTACGCCGGGGACCGAACCGCACTCAGGTTGTGGGCCATGATGCCTGGGAAACTGCGCGGCAGGCCGAGGGAGGGCGAGGCGGCGTTGTGCAGCAGGATGTGCTCCTGAAAGTCTGTTTTAGTCGGCAATGCTATCTGGCACAGGTGGCAGAAACACGAGGCAGTGTCGTCGCTCTGGGAGGACTGGGCGCCACTGCTGCGCTCCGAGCCATGGAGGCTGCTGCTGCTGCTCACCATGGAGGCCCCAGGGGTCTTGAACTTCGAGTGAGTTCTCTCGTGGCTGTTTAGGGCAGCCAGGTTGCTAAATTGTTTAAAACACACAGAGCACTTAAAAGTTCCTTGCTGGTGACACTTCTTATGGTTCACCAGGCTACCGTGGTGCCGGTAGGTGCGGTCACACTGATCACACTTGAATGGTCTGTCCCAAGCGTCGTCTGATTCAGGGGACCCTTTTTTTCCGTGGTGTTCGTCTGTCTCGTGGCCTTGTAGGACGCTATGTCCAATACCACTATTATTCAAATGAGAGCGCCCAAACCCGTCTGAGAGGTCTTGGGCGAGACCGTAGTCCCTTTCGTCGTGGCCCGCCTCTTCGTGTACTTCTTCGCTCTCTTCTTCTGTGTGTGCGCTGCTGGGGGACAATGTATGGATACGCAGGTGGTTCTTCAACGCGACTGCGTTGGGCAGGGTTCGGGTGCAGACAGGACACTGGAACGAGCCCACCTCGTGAGACTTCTTGTGATTTGCTAGGCTAGCTGCGTGCTTGTAAATTCTGCCACACTGTTCACATTCAAATCGTCCGTTCTCTTCTTGCTGATAATGTGCTTTCATATGCTCTAGAAGACTTGGAGTACTCGGACAAACCATATCACACTCTTTACAGGGGTATCCCTTGGCTCGACTCATATCATGCATTGCCATAGTACTCTAGAGCGAATCGGTCGGAGGGAGTCACGGTTCACACAACAGCAATGAACAGTGATGTGAGGGAGGAGGAGGAGGAAACAGCAGTGCTTAGCTCTTCAGCTGAGGGCGGCGGCCGTTTTCTCCCAGGTGCAGGTCCAGCCAATCAGGGGCCCACCGTGGGAGGTGGTGGGCCTGCGGGGGTCACACCGGCCAATGAGGAATCACTGTGGACACAAGGACAAACAAAAGGGTTACTTCAAGAGCAACTTAACGTCCTGCATTAAGAAATAAGATACCACTGAGTTAAACTCATTCGAGCTTAATATCCTCAAACTGTCATGTATAAAAGATCATTGAACAACATTGATGATGAATACGTTTGGCAATTTAATATATTAGCTTGGAATAAAGTGCTCACAAGGTGCTGGTTACTTCCTGAAGCCCCCCACAACGTGGGAGTTATAGACCAAGTGGGCCAGATAGTCAAACTCAAGGAGGTAATGACCCGGTGGTCTTTAGTTCTGAAAGTTCTACATTTCAAAGCCTGTACTTCTACACATTGACTCGAGTAAAGAAGTTGAATCAGTCTTTTTGAACACAAGTATGTGTCCTTCTGCTGGAGTAGAGAATATCTGTATTTTGACACCTCAGGTTAGAACACAGAAAAGCAGAAACCCCTGACTTTTTAAGGAGCAGGAAACCGTGAATGTTTGGATACCGGGTCCTCGTGTACTCGTAATACTCTGATCAACGACACCACAGCAGCAGTGTGGCGTTCACCAGTCAGTAATCAGATCAACGCCTGCTTAAAGTGAGTCCACATCTGGGACAGTTTTAACAGGCTAATCTGTAATCTGTACAGATTAACAGCAGTTTATCTGAACTCCGTTACAAACACTCTCAAGTCACGTTCAAGGACTCTTCAATGACCAGTTTAGGATTCAGTTCTGACCAGCGTCACATTTCATCCAAGTGATGAATCCAGAGTCACGAGATACAGGAATAATCCTCCATAAATCCAAAATCTATAAAATCGTAGACTTGTTTTAACTGAACAGGAGAGAACATCAGCATCACAACATCCAGACATGGTCATCACACATCTCAGAACCGAGTCCTGTAGGAAACCACCAAATCAGAAATCATCCATTACAAATGGTTAAGAGACGTTCAGTGATCAGGACAGGATTACTTAATCTGACTAGTGTGAGCTACTATTGTAGACCATTGGGGGACCACAGACAGTCTCTGGTTTCTCCACATAGTCTGGTCTGGTCTCTGGACTAATGTGAGCTACTATCTAGACCTCTGGTGGGGGACAGACAGTCTCAGTCAGTTATCGATAACGTATTGCATATAGCTTATTCATTGTAAATATGAAGTATCTTAATTAACTTGTAGAAGCAGAAGAGTGTAATTTATTATTCATATAAGTGAGCGTTGCTGCTGGATATTAAATGAGAATATACATTTAAGTGTTACATGATGCTGCAGCCTGAATAACACTGACCACAATATTCAATATAATAAATCTACTTAACAGTCACAGCAGAACAATCATGTTTGATCCACATGGTCGTTAAAAGAACACTGATGGGTGATCGATTGATGAATTAATTGATTAATAATAACGTTAATTAAAGTGTAATGTGAGGATCTGATTATGTTTAAAGATATGAGAAGATGTAATTTTGGGGTCTAAATTAATAATACTTAGATTTATGTTATTATTTACTTGGGACTGTAGGAAAGAATAATAATATTTAACAAATCAAGAAGAAAGTTAATCAATGTCAATAACTGAGTCTCTCCCTATTTTATCCTAGCTTGGCACAGGAAGCAGGTGGGAAACCAGCATCTGGGACTGAATCAAGACCAGCATCCACACAAACATCAAGACCAGCATCCACACAAACATCAAGACCAGCATCCACATAAACATCAAGACCATCATCCACACCAGCATCCATACAAACATTAAGACCAGCAACAAGACCAGTCTTTCACTATTTTATGACATTTTACTAAACTAATACATTAGTTGAGGTTCAGTTAACTGATGACGAGAGAATTATACAATCTTTATAGTAATGATTATAATTATCTGTTAAAGACTGTATTATGACATTCTTGATGCGAAAAGCATAAATATACATTTGCATAGAAGACAATATAAACAAATAATTAGTAGTCACGTGGTGTTTTCATAATCACGACGTGTATTTGATATTATATTTATATATAATATGTATTATTATTGTTGTTGATTCAAATTTGGAGAGTTTTCCGTTACTTTAACGTCAGTGTGATTAAACTGAAGTTAATGATCAATAATCCGCCAGATCGACTCGTGACGCGTCTCATTCATTGTGAATCGGAGCAGCAGCCAATCAAAACTTCACATAGTGTAAACAAACCGGATCAAACTGCGCTTTAATCCCGAGCACGGCAGGACCGTCCCGGGTCTGGGGGTCTCCCGGAGTCCCGGGATGGCTCCGCTTGTTTTTTAGGGTTTTTTTGGGGGGGGGGGGGGGGGGGGGGCTCGGAGTCGACCAGCAGTCTTCACCGCTCCAGATCCCCCGTCTGGTTAACTAACGTTTACGGTCCCGAATCACCGCACATTTACCGGAGAAACACGACGGGGGAGGGGGGGGGCTCCTTGACCTTGGCCCCGTCTCCTCTCGGTCCGGTTCAGCCCCGGCGTCAATATACCGGGACAAAAGCGGGGCATCGTCCCCGACACACGGCCGACATTTGCATCGGCCGACTCCCCCGTATTTAACCGGGGGAGTGACGCCTCTAACCCGGCCGAGGAGAAGAGCCAGAAGGGAGGGGGGGAGGGGTTGACGGTGTAAAAGCGCCCGTCGTTGGCGGTGTGTCTACGGCTTGTTGCTCCGGCAGCGCGGGGACGCAGACCAGCAGCCCTCAGCCCGCTTCCACCGAGACCCCGTCTCCATCGTAAAATGGCTTTCGAGCAGCGAGCCATTTTCCCCATGCTAACGCGCTAGCATCTCCTCTTTAGCCCCACACACAGCCCGCTTGCCCGCTGAATGCAGCCAACGGCCGCGGGGACGTTTAGCTATCCAAGAAATAAAAACACAACACCGGTCACACTGTTGGTTTTTAGGACTTCATTAAAAATGGCATTTTATCGGAGCGGAGGTGAAAAGACAGTGAATATACACGGCCGTAGCTAACGTTAGCATCTAGCTAGTTAGCAACCCCCCGCGATGAGAGAAAGGGGGGAAAACGGAAGTTCAAAACAACAAAATGGTAAACAGACGCAACAAACGGGCCGCACACGAAGCTGCGCGGGGTAGCGACACGGACTCGGTTTATTTTTAGGTACGTGGAGCGCACAATAAGCGGAAACCGCCGCCGCTGCGTGAGCTCGTAGAGAGGTTAGCATTCGAGCTAACCCTGGGCTAGCCCGAAGCTACACAAAGATCTCGACAAACACCGCGGCCCCCATTGATGGAAAACGTCTTTCTGAGCCGCAGGTTTTCCCCGCTCCACACTTACCCCTCAATCGGCCTCTGCGCCCGCACGGGGGGACGATGCACGGCGCGGGGATGCAACAAGGTGCTGGTTTCACGGATTCGGCATGGTTTATTTGGTCCTCCTCCGGTTCAAACACCGACTTTTGGTTCTTGGCTCTCTCCCCCCCCTCTCTCTCTCTCTCTACCGCCGCTTCGACAACATACTTCCTGCCGCTGCCGCTGCGCACCGCGCGGAACCGAGGCGCGCGGCGCGGCGCGTCATCATGCGCAGAATGGAACGTTCGGCCAGTTTGTTGTTTGGACGGAAACTCCGTCTCCCAGATTGTGTTATTAACGCGCGTCTAGACGCAGATCAGAGACAAACACACAGACAGATAAAACCGAGCCGAACCGGGCCGAGCCGTGTTCATACATAACGTTTTTAGAGATTTTTCCTCTGATGAAAATAAGTCATCTTTATGAAAACGGTTAAATACTGATAATCTACAATTTATGTATTTTAAGTTTTCATTTCATGTATTCCTGTTTACAAATATTAATGTTTTAATACCTCCTAGTTATTTTATTTCACAAATTATTATTATTATTTTTTTAACTTGTTCAGTTACATATTTCTACGTCCAGAAGTAAAAAAAAAAAAAAAAAAAAAAGTTATTTCTCTGGTTATTTGTAATATTTCCCTCTGAGATGGAGGAGGAGTTCAAAGTACCAGATATGGGAAATATCGAGTGAAGTACAAGTACCTCAGTATAGTACTGAAGTCCAGCATTGTAGTGTATGTTCTTTTTTAAAATAAAACAAATAAACGGTATTTACACATATTGAGGCATGTTTGACTCCACCAGCAGGTGGCGCTGTAACGTGGAAACGAGCCTCGTCCAGTCGAGTCGTGTCAAATCCACCAATGAGAGCAGCCGTTACACGTTGGCGTGTTTTCAGCGAGGTGTGATGACATCACACTCCGAAGCTATTTTTCCGTTTCAGCAGTTTGACGTCGAGTTAACGAAAAAACACGTTTATCACCATGGAAACCGACTAAAAACCATAAAACAACAACAGTAGACGGTGTTTAATTAATAAGCCTGTACGTGTGGTGGTCTGTGTGGTGCATATTAAGAGCAGCTGATTGTAATAATACTACTACTAATAATAATATTAAGATTAATAAATATAATCAATAAACAAATTGATCGTTGAACAGCCACAGTTCCGCTCTTTATTCCTCATTTCATATTGTGACGGATAATGATTTCTTTGTCCTACAGATTAAAATAAAAACAGCCTGCTTGTTCGTGTACTACATGTCCCAGAATCCATTGCGTCAGCACCGACGTCATCTTAGCTCGCCGGTGTTCGTCTCGTTCCCTCGTTATTGCGCTTTAATTCGCGTCTCTGTTCCCGGTAGCAGCTGTAAACAATGGGTCCGGTAGAGGTGAGCCCCCTCTCTCTATATATATGTATATATTCATGTATATTAATAATAATAGCAACGTTTATTCACGGTAGAGCAGCTCTGAGCTCCGTCGTCGTGTTTCTGTTCACATGGATTCATTGATCTGGTGGATCATCGATAGCTGACCTCCGATCAGCTGCTTCGGGCTTCTCTGGCTTGTTGCTCAAAACGTTCCGAGAGAACCACCAGTAAAAATTCTGCTGGTCCCGGGTCCAAGTCCAGGTCCAGGTCCCGGTCTCCCGGGTCAAGGTCCCAGATCCCGGGTTATTTTTTGTCGTTGCAGGTCCAGGCCCCGGGTCCAAGTCCAGGTCCCGGTCTCCCGGGTCATGGTCCCAGGTCCCGGGTCATTGTTGTTGTTGCAGGTCAAGTTCCAGGCCCCGGGTCCAAGTCCAGGTCCCGGTCTCCCGGGTCACGGTCCCAGGTCCTGGGTTATTGTTGTTGTTGCAGGTCAGGGTCCAGGCCCTGGGTCCTGGCCCCGGGCTCCAGGTCCGGGCCCCGGGTCCTGGTCTGTGTGACTGTAACGATGAATAATAATGAGTAATGAATATTAATGAGCATGAGTGCTGGTTGTGTGTCTGCAGCTCCTCCACATGTCCGTGTTCTCCCAGAGCTCCTCCCCTTGCGGTCGCTTCCTCGCCGCCGGAAACAACTACGGAGAGATCGCCGTGTTCAGGTCCGCCACGCCGCCGCCATCCGTCTCCCGGACGCAGCATCACCGCCCAGATACTAACTGTCTGTGTTGCTGTCTGTCTGTTCTGCAGCCTGTCTGCCGCTCTGAGTCCCGACGCCACGGCGCTGAGCCAGAAGCCGGTCCTGACCTTCACAGGTGAGTGAGCGTTTTTTCAGGAGGAGCCGTTAATTATTCGTGATGTCATGTTCTGACGCTCCGCCTCCTGCAGCTCACGAAGGCCCCGTGTTCTCGCTGCTGTCCACCGACTGTCACCTGATCAGTGCCGGGAATGGAGAGGTCAGCTGCTGGAGCTGGAGCGAGCTCATCAAGAAGGTGCTCTTCTCTTTAAACGTGATCAATGCCAACGATCGCTGATCGACGCGATCGATCGGCTCCATCTTTAATCTGTCTGTCTCCTTGTTTCATCAGAACGTCAAAGTTCTCTGGACCAGAAGACCAAACTACAAGTGAGAGACTGCCCTCCCTCCTCTCCTCCCTCCGTCCATTCCTTCCTCTCCCCCCTCCTCCCTCCCTCATATAACCGGCTCCCTGTGTGGCTCATAAAGGATCACGGTCTGGTCTCTGTTCCAGATCCAGTCTGGAGATCCCAGAAATCAACGCCATGGCCCTCAACTCCAGAGTGAGAACGGCTTCAAACTGATCCTGAAGCAGCTTTAACACTTGCAATTAATCAGCTGATCTCCATTAGAGATAGGATTATTGATTATTGATGACCTCATGTCCTGGTTTTGAAGTCTTCCCGTCTCCGTGTCTCAGGACAACAGTCTGGTCCTCGGTGGAGGGGACAACAACATCCACATCATGGACCTAGAGCATGGCGTCTTCAAGGTGAGTCTGCAGGAGGTCTATGTGCAGACCATCCTGCAGCAGGTCTTTGTGCAGACCGTCCTCCAGCAGGTCTATGTGCAGACCGTCCTCCAGCAGGTCTATGTGCAGACCATCCTGCAGCAGGTCTATGTGCAGACCGTCCTCCAGCAGGTCTATGTGCAGACCATCCTCCAGCAGGTCTATGTGCAGACCGTCCTCCAGCAGGTCTATGTGCAGACCATCCTGCAGCAGGTCTATGTGCAGACCGTCCTGCAGCAGGTCTATGTGCAGACCGTCCTCCAGCAGGTCTATGTGCAGACCGTCCTGACTACATGTCTATCTCCAGTCCGTCCTGCAGGGCCACTCGGACTACGTCCACTGTGTGACGGTGAGGGACCGGGAGGCCGAGATCCTGTCGGGGGGTGAGGACGGAGCGGTGAGGATGTGGGGTGAGTGACGGGCAGCGGCCATGTTGGTGTCAGCGGCCATGTTGGTGTCAGCGGCCATGTTGGTTTCACATCTACAGCAGCAGAGTTATTGTTGTTGTATGTGTATATATATAAAATATGAATGTTGATGTCCAGACAGCAGGACGGGTCAGTCTGTGCACTGCATCGAGGTCTACAAGTACGAGGTGAGAACCCCCCCCCCCCCCCCTACCGTTGCCATGGTACCCGTGTGTGTGAACCTAACAGATTGTGTGTTTCAGAGCGTGGCCCGGCCTCAGTTCGGTAAATGGATCAGCTGTCTGACCACTGACTCCGACTGGATGGTAACCATGCCGACACACTCAACACCTCACAGCAGTAGGGGGGGGGGGGGGGGAGATTATTACCCATAATGCTTCTGTGCTCGTGTCCCTCAGCTGTGCGGCGGAGGACCATCTCTCTCTCTGTGGCATCTCCGCTCGCTGTCCCCGACCTCCATCTTCCCTCTGACGGGCGTCCAGAGACACACCGCCTTCTACCAGGACATGGTGAGGAAGAGGAGGGTGAAGATGGTGATGAAGGTGATGGAGGTGAAGGTCATGATGAAGATGTTTACTCTTCCTCCTCCATAGATCCTGGCTGTTGGCGACGGCCCATCTGTGTCCCACTGCCTGCTGGGAGGTGAAGTCAAAGCTCAGATCCCGTGTTCTCCACAGAGCCTCAACACGCTGCATCTCAACACCAACAGCTCCGAGCACCGGGTGAGACCCTGAACGCAGCACGACACACTGAACGCATCACGACACCCTGAACGCAGCACGACACCCTGAACGCAGCACGACACCCTGGACACACCACACCTGATGTTTCTTTACTCTGCTCTCATTGGTCGGTTCTACTTCCTGTTTGCAGGTGCTGACGGTGGGAGGCAGCAGCGACCGCATCGACGTGTTCACCAACCTGTCGTACAGGACCTTCTCACTCAGCTTCTGACAACAGACAGGCAGGCAGACAGACAGACAGGCAGGTTTAATAATAGATGAACAAGTTTGTCAGTATTTTTACTGTTAAACCCAACTCACAACTTTTGTATTATTGAGTATGAAGATGATAAATAAAATGTGTTGTTTTATACAAACTGTATTATTTTTTATTGTTACTATGAATATTTATGTTAAAGGGACAAAAACTACTATTAGAACGCTGCAATTAGTATTCGATTTTTTAATATTTCTTTTTAGAAACGCAAATCCCGCCCTCCGTGCACTGGCCTACCCGCATAAACGGATGGTTTTGACACGTTAAAGGAGTCATAACCTGGTTTTATACGTATCCAGCCCCCCTTGGATCGCTTTGGATCAATTCGTAAAACTTATTAGAAAAAAAAAAAAACATTTTAATCAAACATTGAGCTTGTTCTGACCCTTTTTCGTACCGCGATTTTATCACAAGAGATTACGCGCGAGGTTTTGACTGGTCCGGATGTGCATTGTATAATATGTAATGAGGCGCGCGTTGATTCGCCGCAGGAAGGACAGAGCCGGGGGGGCTTGCCTGCATGCAGACTCCAAAACATAAACAGCCCCCTGTCATGGCGCACACACTAAATGACGAACCTTACGGAATTCAGGCATTTATGTACGAACCAGAGTCGGAACCCGAACCGGAGAGTGAAGAGCCAGAGACGGTTGAAGAGACACGTTTACAGCAGGACGTCAGGTAGCGGACGGGGGGGGGTTGGGTGGTGAAAGAGGGGTGGGCTTATGCAAGTAGCCTCCACGGTGACGTCACCGTAGGCGCAGAATCAAAATCTCGTGCTTTAGGAATGCACACCCTTGTGTGCTATTCCTGTTCGGAAAAAGAGCAGAAGCGAAAAAACGGCGCCACTTTCAAACTCCAGCCTTTCAGGCAAGTTTCAACTGAGGTCAAACACAGATATGCATGTTTTAACAAGAGAAATTGCGATTTCCTGGTGATGACTCCTTTAAGTCTGATGAACAATAAAGTTTTCTGAATCACAATCTCACTATCAGAAATAGCGACAGCAGCGTGGCCGCAGAGATAACACGCGGCAGCACTCGGTGAAATGACGACAAAGATATGGACGGACCTCTAGAAGCGATGACGTCATGACAAAGATGCGTTCATGCTGCTTACTGCTAGCTAGATCGACCCGCGTCTCCATCGGCTGATTCATCAGGAACGAGACCGGATGCAGCAGGATGTACGTGAGAACGTGAGAGTAGAGCTGACTGTGAGACGAGGAGGGCGTAGCCATGGCAACGGGGACACAGCGTCCACCAGGAGAACGGCAAAGTGTCTTTATCTAGAAAGCGGTCACCTGTTGGCAACATATTTATTGGTGATGTTTTTGGAACGCCCTCTAGTGGACAGGAAGTAAAATAACCATATTGAGCATTAAATATTCAAATATAATTTGCAAAACATATGGAGTGAAATTCGAATAGTATTATAGAGGAAAATTGACAGCTCTAGTTCGGGTCCAGGTCCAGGATTTATCTAGCACGGAGTCGACACATGAAGTTAGAAGCAGATGGAAGCAGAACAGGAACCCTCATCAACTTCTCGCAGAACCTGGATTTATGACCATTTAGTGGGTTTCCGTCTCCCTGCTGCAGTACCACTCTCCACCTCAACGGACACTGATGGGCCAGGGGGCGCTGTTTTGCAATAAGTCTTATTAAAGGCTGGTTAATGTGAAATCTGGTTGTAAATATGTTAACATCAAATAAATCACATAAACTCAAGTTAAGAGACATCAGATTACTGAACAACACTATTGATTTATACGTTTGATAATTCCTAAATAGGAAAACTAATTTCCATGTTCTGTCATCTATTATTCCGTTACCTTTCCTGATTCAGATTTCCCCGTGTTTTCGTTTCAGTGTCCAGATATTCAGGAGGTTGTCGTATCTACGTTGGTATGGTGACATCACAATGAGCTGAAACTTAAAGCAACATACATTTGCAGAGTTTGTTAGAATAAAAATAGACATAAATGCTGCTTTACGATGACCAGTGAACCCGACGTGGTTGAAATAAAGCGTTTTCAGTGACGGAAACGGATCTGTATTTTTAAAAAATTAACTGAAAAGTTTTTATTTATGACAAGGAAAAAAAACATTTATATTTTTCAGTTGAGAAAGCAACGTTCTTCTTTACAACAGCGCCCTCCTGTGGTCGAAACTGAAATGACATTGCAAACCCAAACTGTTCCAACTACAGAAAAGACAGAACGTGCTGCATTCAGGGAGCAGAGTATAAATCAGGAAAGATGACAGTTGGGCCGCTGAATGTTTTTCCCTTTTGTGTGTCCTCTGATTTACAAGCTGCTTCTGTTCAGATCCGCTCTCAGGCAACTCGCATCTACCCAGAATGCATCAGGAATAACGCTCGGATCAGACCGCGTGATGTCAGCCTGACAAGGTCCCCAGCTGACGGTGCATTCAGGGACTAATATGAGTGTGGGGAACGTGGGCTGCTTGTTATTCGTGACTGTGAAAAGTCCAAGCATGTTGATCTGGAAGAGTCCTTTAATGTCAACGAGGGAGTCTGGATCAGCTGTAGTGTAGATGTACTGCCAGGTGAGTTACTGGGTCTGCAGCAGCAGGTGAGGGGCGGGGCTTAGGGCAGGGGCGGGGCCTCAGGCAGCGGACAGGCAGGCTTGGCGGACGCTCTGAGCCCACGTGTTCAGCAGCTCCGTCACCGAGTGTTTGTCAGGAAGCTGCAGCAGCTTGGACGTCATGTTTCTATGGACCGTCTGCAGGAAGCTGTTGGCACCTGAGGACAGGAAGTCACACTTATACTGGTCTATCTTGGGCACGGGTCTGTGGTCTGACTGCTGGTGTGCTGGTCTGTCTGGTGCAGTGGTCTGTGGTCTGTCTGCTGGTCTGTCTGCTGGTGTACTGGTCTGTCTGCTGTGCTGGTCTGTCTGGGGCACTGGTCTGTGGTCTGTCTGCTGGTGTACTGGTCTGTCTGCTGTGCTGGTCTGTCTGGGGCACTGGTCTGTGGTCTGTCTGTCTGCTGTGCTGGTCTGTCTGGTGTGCTGGTCTGTCTGCTGTGCTGGTCTGTCTGGGGCACTGGTCTGAGGTCTGTCTGCTGGTGTACTGGTCTGTCTGCTGGTGTACTGGTCTGTCTGCTGGTGTGCTGGTCCGTCTGCTGGTGTGCTGGTCTGTGGTCTGTCTGCTGGTCTGTCTGGTGTGCTGGTCTGTGGTCTGTCTGGTGTGCTGGTCTGGTGTGCTGGTCTCACCATACTGGTCCCCGTCGTCAGCCCAGTATGGACTCTGGTCTGGATAGTCAGCAGGGACGCTGAGCTGCAGCGGAGGAACGCTGGGGAGGTTTTTATCGTCTGAGGACAGAACAAACACAAAAACGGCGTTCAGACATCCAGCCCAACACCTCGATCCGGATCACCTCGATCCGGATCCAATGAGCTGTTGGTTTCTTCTCATCCAGTCGGCAACAAATAAATAAACACGCCAACAACAAACGTCCGTTTTAAGGGTTCATCCACTGAAATAAAACGGCACCATGTGTACTGGTCTAGGTCTACGGCTGGTTCAGTACCACGGTTACTGGTCCTAGTCTCAGACCCATGCGGTACCATGTGTACTGGTCCTGGTCTCTTACCCAGTTTGCAGATGAGGTGCACGGTGCCGTTGTTGCTGCAGAACGACGGGTCCAGGTTGACGAGGAACTTGGCGTCGAGGCGGGCGACCTCGCCCTGCAGGATGTTGGGGATGGTCTGCCGCTCGTCGTCCTCGTGCTTCCTCTTCCTCACGGACACATTGGGGCCCCTGAAGACCAGCAACAGGTTCTCGGTGAGGACCAGCAGCAGGTTCTCAGTCAAACATTTAGATAAATCTGTTATTGGTTCAGTTACTTTGTCAGATCTGGTTTTAAGGTCCAGTTCACCCAAATGACCAGAAAAACAGACTCCCAACATAATCAGGGTTTAGTGGGACTACGGTGTGTGGACCTCAGACCCTCTAGGGGGTCCAGGGTCCTGCTGGTGGCCTGGAGCAGATCTATGAAGTACTGCACATTTAATTACATCACTGATGTATTTGTATGTGGTAGAACGTTAGCGTGTCATACTTCTCTACGTTTATGTGACGTTAGTTCAAGTTCTAGGCTCCTATTTGGGGTTAACCTAACCTCTGAATCTACTCCTGGACCCTGGATGGTTGTGCCGAGGTGTGGACCTACGTGATGGGGGGTCCGTGGATGGCGGTCATGGCGGGGGCGAAGGTCCGGTACAGCGAGTGGTTGAAGACCGGCGAGCGGATGTTGGCCATGACAGCGTCCAGCAGCGGCTGACACAAGTACTGCTGCTTGGTGGGCACCTGGGGGGGCGGGGGGGTCGGCTGGAACCACAGGGACAAAACCATTACTGCAACTCACAACAAGGTCCTTCTGGATGAGCCGTCTGGATCCCTACAAGTCTGAACCTGCTGCTCTTTCCTGTGGTGTACCTCAGGGTTCCCACTTGGGTCCTTCATTGTGTTACTTTTAATCCTTTAGGTCCTATTCTGAGCCAATTTAAAGGGATCTCTAATGGTTGTATTTATGTACTCCTTCACACGTCAGAGTCCCGTCTCTGATTTAAAAACTCGGAATCGATACGTTCCTGGTATTTAAACGTCATTGATCATATTTGGTTTTATTGGCACTACTTCCTGTGTAGCTGTGCAGTTTGTCTTGTGATCCAGCAGGGGGAGCTCTGACCTACAGAGTGCCATCAGTCCTCTTAATAGAGAAGTTAATGAGACATAAAATAAAGCAGAACTAGTTAACATTATGATCATTTAGTTCAATGTAAACGTATTCCCCTCCTGATAAAAGGTTTGAGGAAGACGAGGACACTTCTAGTCGGAGGACGTTCTCACCACGGCCATGTCGTTCTTCAGCTTCTCCAACGCAATCTCACACTTCTGCAGCGTTTTCAGAGGACACCTGGACCAGAGGACAGACGGGTTAGGACCAGAGGAGAGACAGGTTTAGGACCAGAGGACAGACGGGTTAGGACCAGAGGACAGACAGGTTTAGGACCAGAGGACAGACGGGTTAGGACCAGAGGACAGACAGGTTTAGGACCAGAGGACAGACGGGTTAGGACCAGAGGACAGACAGGTTTAGGACCAGAGGACAGACGGGTTAGGACCAGAGGACAGACAGGTTTAGGACCAGAGGACAGACGGGTTAGGACCAGAGGACAGACGGGTTAGGACCAGAGGACAGACAGGTTTAGGACCAGAGGACAGACGGGTTAGGACCAGAGGACAGACAGGTTTAGGACCAGAGGACAGACGGGTTAGGACCAGAGGACAGACAGGTTTAGGACCAGAGGACAGACGAGTACCTGGTGTTGGGATCAGTCAGGATGTTTAACAGACTCTTCATCTTACTCAAGTCCTTCTTCCTGTCTGTCAACAGAAAGATGAGAGAGACAGCTGATCAGATCACTATTGATCCGTGTGGAGGACTGACTCCTCCTCCTCTCTCCGATTATGTGCCGATGAAAATGACCGATCAGTATTATTGATATACAATTGACTTCCTGTTCCGACCTTCATTCTTGTCGATCTTGTTGATCATCCTGCGGAGAGGCTCGATGTATTTAGAGAGCTGCTTGAGTTTCTCCATGTACTGCTGGTCCTCCAGGGACGTGGCTCCTGCTGGACTCATTACTGATCCAGGGTTACCTGCAGGACACCAGGGGGGACCGGGAGACAGGAGGAGGGAGACAGGAGGAGGGGGAGGAGGGAGATGGAAGGAGGGAGGGACATCATGACATGCATGAAATCATAAAACATCCTTCATTCTATTAAATACAAACAGCAGCCTACAGGCAGGGAGATCTATTCTTCAAATATGATGACTTTATTATAATAATATCACTTTTATTTACGTAATATTCTGCCTTCTTCCTCCAAATATTACTGTGTTATTGTGGACCGAGTGGCTCTAAGGACACCAAGGACTCTGAGGGAGTCTAATGGCTCTGAGGGACTTCGAGGACACCGAGGACTCACTAAATGATTCACGAGTGTCGACGCAGCTACATTGAGGTGGTTGTGTACCTGGAGTGTTGAGGGGTCCAGGAGATGGGACTCCATAGTTCTGGGGGGTCCGGGCGTTTGCGGGGCTCTGTGAGGGCTGAGGGGACGGACTGGGCTGGAAACCCCCCGGAGACGGAGTTGGACCAGAACTGGGGGGGGGGGGGGGGAGACAGGAAGTCATGAAATGTTATACATGAATAATATTTATCACTTTTTCAGGGAACATGAGACCGGATCAAAACCACCAAACGTTCCCTAACTTTCAGGATTCAAACCCTTCAGTTTTATTAATGCGGTTATTATTCATGAAGAAATCAATGTGTTCATGATTAGAGACAGCAACCAGAGGAGGAAGTGACCATATTTGGAGTGAGGAGCAACAGGTGGAGCTGATGAACACGAGCAGTACCCTTACTGGATCTGGATCCATGTGGATTCTGGTGTGAAGCTGCTAACAAAGTTAGCTTCATGATTCAACGTTCAACTTTACAGCTAAATGTTAAAGTCATCTTAGTAGCTAACTAGCATTGATAGCGTGGTAGCGACATGTCAATCAGCAGGTAAGCCCCGCCCCCTGAAGCATCCCCTGCTTTCTGGTCTGGTGGACTCTAAATGGACCATAATGTACTAAATGAACATCATGCTGGATTGAAGAAGACTTGAAACTAGAGATTGAGACCATAAACTCATGTTTACAATGTTTACTGAGATAATACATCAAGAGAGAAGTAGGACCATTTTCTCATAGACTTCTATACAACCAGAGAGGAGTCGCCCCCTGGTGGCCAGCAGAGAGAAGTAGGACCATTTTCTCATAGACTTCTATACAACCAGAGAGGAGTCGCCCCCTGGTGGCCAGCAGGAGAACTGGTGCTAACTGAAAGTCTCGTTGTACCTGGCTGAGTTGGGCTGTGAGCTGGGGGGCTGAGGTGACGGCTGGGGAGGGGGTGGCATCGATTGCGGCGTTTGCACCTGCCCAGGTGAAGGCGATGACATCACTGAATGCTGCTGTACCTGTGGAGGAAGCCGATTGGACGAGAAGGGGGATTAGACCCCCCCGAGAATAAAGACTGCCATTACTGATAATTGACGATCTGCTAATCAATCGTTCTGATGATTCAGAAGAACAGCCGATGCTTAAGTGAGCGGTTGGACAGGAAAGATCGGAGGTAAATACCTGCTGTGTCATTGGCTGTCCTCCTCCTGCTGCGGCGGCGGCGGCAGCGGCAGCAGCAGCGGCGGCGGCGGCAGCAGCTGCAGCCGCAGCAGCAGCAGCATTTGGAGGAGGGATGGAGGGAGTCAGGACTCGAGGCATCCGGGCTGGAATCTGCATTCCTGGACGGACCAACTTCAGAGGACACAGGTGAGACACACAGGTGAGACACACAGCAGGACAGATGAGACACACAGGTGAGACACACAGCAGGGTTCTGTACTGGTCCAACTACATGCCTACTGAAAACCCTCCCCACATCCTGACACCTCTCAATGTTTTTGATGAGTCATGTCAGGTGTTATTTAAGGTGATTTAAGGCTAATACTTAGGGCTGGCTCAGGCTTGTCTTGGACCAGCCCTTAGTGAAGCTGCTACAGGCTGAGACTCGTAGAGGACTTCCTCTGATACCCTGAGCTCTAGCTGTTGTTGACCTCTACGGTCCATCCTGGTAAAGGTTCCTCCTCGGTGCTTCAGGTCTCCCCCCAGTCTTTAGGGAGGCTTATGAGTTATGAAACGTTATGAGTTATGCAACATTAAGCATCCGAGTCTGAGGAGTCTCACCTGTCCAGGTCCGGCGGCGGCTGCTGCTGCGTTGAGCTGCGCCTGAGCGGCGGCCTGCTGCGCTGCTTGCTGCGCCTGCTGGACCTGCTGTTGCTGCAAGGCTGCACGGGCCTGCTTTCACACACACACACTTTAAGTTAAATCATAGATCATATAATAATACTACTAATAAAAGCTATATCAATACTAATAAATAATACTGCTGAACTCTCTTGCAGGGACACTCCTTTGGGGACCAGCTCAGTCTTACCTGGAAGGCCTGGATCTTGAGCTGGTGCTGCTGCTGGCTCAGCGAGCTGATGGGGACATGCTGAGCCGACGTCATCTGTCCAGCCAGAGACTGAGCCACCATGTTGGGCTGCTGCTGCTGCTGCTGTTGCTGCTGCTGCTGCTGCTGAGGGTGCTGAGGCATCTGACCCGGCTGCGACTGGGCCTGAACCTGCTGCTGCTGCTGAACCATGTGCTGGATGGACTGGGCCTGGGCTTGAGCCTGAGCCTGAGCCTGGGCCTGGGCCTGGGCCTGGGCATGCTGCTGCTGGAGCTGCAGCTGCACCATCTGCTGCTGAATCCTGGTCTGGTGCATCTGCAGACGGGAGGTATTAGCATAGCGTTACAACATTAGCACTGGTCCTGCTACACTTCAGCAGGACAGGACACAAGCTTCCTGTTTCCACGGAACAATCTCAGTCCAAAACTTCAAAATAAAAGCCTTCCAACATGACCTTTCCACATTCCTTCTTGAAACTACACCCAACCACATCTCCTAAAAACTACAGTACCACCTGTACTACTACCCATCTGGACTACTACCCATCTGGACTACACTACCCACCTGTACTACTACCCATCTGGACTACACTACCCACCTGGACTACACTACCCATCTGGACTACACTACCCATCTGGACTACACTACCCACCTGGACTACACTACCCATCTGGACTACACTACCCACCTGGACTACACTACCCACCTGGACTACAATCCCCATTGTGTGTCACTAGGCGAATTCGACTTGATGTAGCCGCCTGCAGCGCGCTACCTAACGTGATGTATTGTGGGTTGAAAGCGATGCATGATGGCTAGAATTGTGTCCGACTTAGCAGCCGACTGCAAAGACGTCACAGGGTCGCGACCATATCACGTGACCCAAAACATCGCGGGAACAAGTTTTTAAGAGGCGCTTCTTGCAGCGCTTGGCACCTCCGCTACAGTGGAATGGTTCTCATTGGTTAAAAGTTCAATGACGTGTATTCAGGTCCGCACTCGGCGGCCACCTTATGGTGAAATGATACTTTTTATTTTGGTCGCTTTGATCTCATGGCTTGATTTAAAGTTCTGTGCATTGTGTTGTGAGTAGGCCTATTATATGTGAGGTCTGGTTAATAGAAACATAGAATGATAATACAAATATACTGGGAAAAAATAATGCCTTCCACATGTTGCCTTGCGTGTGTGTGTGTATGTATTTATGTATATATGTATGTGTGTGTGTGTTATATATATATATATAAATAAAACATATCCTCTTTGGTTTGCTGCTGTGTTCTATCGCTTGAGCACCATAGTCACGTTGACTTTGTTGTCCGACTTGACGGCGTTTGGCTGCCGTCTCTTTTAGAGCCCGCCCCCTCAGACACCTGCAGCTCTCGTCGGCGTGGTAAGTCAAGTCAAGCCAAGACCATCCCGAACAAGCCTACTGTATTGGACAAGGCGACAACATGGCTGCATACCTGGTTCTGCTGCTGCTGGTTCTGGGCCTGCTGCTGCTGGTTCTGGTGCTGCTGCTGCTGAAGCTGCTGGTTCTGGTGGTGCTGCTGCTGCTGTTGCTGCTGCATCTGCTGCACCCTCAGCTGCTGCTGTTGCACCTGGAACTGCTGCTGGATGGCGGCGTTCTGCTGCTGCTGCTGCTGCTGCTGCATGGCGTTCTGCTGCTGCTGCATGGCGTTCTGTTGCTGTTGCTGCTGCTGTTGCTGCTGCTGCTGGGCCTGCTGGAACTGTTGGAACTGGATGGACTGCTGCTGCTGCTGCTGCTGCTGAGCCTGCACCATCTGCTGCATGGGCATCTGTCCTGGACCCCCTACTGCAGAGTGAGCGAGAAGAAGGTGAAGGACAGACCAGGTCTGCAACTCAGAACCAGTCTGAGGAGAGCTCTGGAGTCAAAAACACACAACGTGCCAAAGCGGAGACTGAAGATGAGACCAGCTCAGGTGAGACCAGCTCAGGTGAGACCAGCAAAGCATCCAGCGACGCGTTGAGCAACCACACACCACATGGAGGAAACACTCACTGGCTTGTGGGTTTCCAGCCACCCCTGCCATGGCATGCTGGCCTATCTGCATCTGCCCCATGGCCCCCATGCCACCCACTGGGGCACCGGTGGGGCGAGGCCCCATGCCAATGGCGCCGGGGCCCCCTCCAACCCCTGTCAGGTTAGTCAGGGCATTCATGGGATCTAACAGAAGGGTAGACAACAGATCAGATTACGCGGCTCCAACATGCACAGCAGAAACCATGAACACCAAGAGTCTGGTAGAGACCGATCCAGCAGAGGACAGAATACAGCAAAGAAACCCCAAAACAGAAAGGACGCAGAGACCAAACAAAGTCCACTTACCTGGACCTCCCAGGGTCTTCTTGTCTGCAAACAAGACAACAAGTCACTAGTTAGGAGTCGGACTCTCTTGCCTCGGGGATGTGACATAAAAGCAGGTCAATACTCACGGATGTCTCTGAAGTGGATGATGAGTCTCGCCACCAGAGATAAATACTCCTCCTGGGACAAACAGGGAGATCTGTTACAACATGTCAGTTCGACATGAGAGGGTCTCTGCTGGATCCAGTACTTACTCTGGATTTGGCTTTGACGTAGACGTGGTTCTCCATGTCGTTGCTCGACTTGGTGTGTGCGGTTCCCGCCTTCCTCATCGCCTCCTCGCTTCAGGGAGACACACGGATCAATACGCCGACAAAGTAGTTACGAGCAAAGCTTTGAGTTAGTTGCAGATACGAAGCGCACGTTCATTCATGTTTTTATGGATACAAATCCCTTTAAAGCCCAACCAGCTAATCAATCAATCAGATAAATAACCAGCACATGTACTGATTATTAGCATAAAGTCAATACCATGTATATATTTATTGTAAATCATACGTAAACTTAAAAATAAAACTGTATTTGGGGTTCCTCCACCTTTTCCAAAATCAAATTCAAGCACTTTCCAAGCACTTCAAGGTGCATTTCCATGCTTTTCCAGCCCCTTCCAGCTGTGGTAAACTCCACATTTGTATCAATCCAATGGTCAGTATTCAGTCTACTTATTATGTCACTTGTTCATCACATTAAATGAGATGTTATTGTCCTCTAAACAACCAACATGATGTTTGGAGACAGCTTTTTACAGAAGGACCACAAATGAAAGGAAAACTAATTCCACTAACAGATCCACAGAAATATAATCACCAACTATTTTCATCATCTGTTCATCATCAAAAGTCATTTTTCATAAAGAAATGTCAGGAAATGCTGTTTTCAGTCCCTCAGATATGGAGATCTTCTTTCCTCTGTTCTATCATAGATGTCATCACATACAACACACATTTCAAGACCTTTATTCTACATCCAAGCACTTTATTCTACATACAAGCACTTTTCAAACCTTGAAAACACCACACTCAAATGCAAGGGTTTTCAAGGGTTTCAGGCACCCGGACCAGCCCTGGTTATTTCTATTGTCACATACAATCATACACAGAACACTGTGTGTTAAAGGAAAACCTCGTAACTCCACAGCAGCGTCATCCACACGTCATATATGGGGGGGATATCCTATCATATTTTAATAATACAAGTATTTATGTTGCATATAAGGACACTGTTGGGTTTATTCAAATGTGGCGTTACGGTATTATAAACGTCCATCACATATACATATATAATCACGTATAAGTGAGTTTGTTCGACAGTGTGGGGGGTAAATCATTCAGTCAACAACAAACGACTAAAGAGTTAAGCTAAGAACCGCATCAACGTTAGCAGCTAAAGATGCTAACCACCAAATACAACACACACTCCTGTTAAAGCTCGTGTTGTTATTTTAATGACGGCCGAACGGAAGAGCGGACCGGAACCCTCCGCGCTGTGCTCTCCGTCGTGGTCGTGAGCGCGTGCTCGCGCCGCCTTTCGACGTCTCTCTGTTTATTTGCCCGTTTTTCAAGCACGGTTTGACGTGACGCGCTTTCCTGCGACGCTAACGTTAGCCTAGCTCATTGAGCTAACGCCGCACAGAAAAAAACAGTGATTTTATTTTTTTCAGCCAAAAACACAAGACGGAAAACAAAGATGTCTCACATTTGAGCGACGACTTTTTGTCGGAACTGCGGGCTCCTCCAGTCGCTGTCCGGTCCCGGGACTTCCATCACACAGGCGGGTATTTACGGAGGGTTTTTACTTGAAGAGTTAAATGTTTTCCCTCTGCTCTTCCTCCTTCCGCTCCGAGGAAAATGGCGCCCGCTGTGTTTTCCTGTTCATAAACGCGACCGCCGCCTGCTGGACGGACTGCGGAACTGCTCGGCGACGGGGGGGAGTAATCAGACGCTTTACCTAAGTAAAAGTACTAGTACCTCAACGTGAAAATAAAATGTTCCTCCAGTAAAAGCATGCCAGCATAATCAGCCAAACGGAGTAAACTGTGACTGTTGTAATATTATATCTACGATTAGATTACGATGACTCAGCATTGACGTAAAAGCAAGATGCTATGTTCACATTTACTCCAAACCTCAACATTATAACTGACACATCAACATTATCGTATTGTATATTCTTACTTCATTGATCAGGTGTATGATTCAGGTATTAGATTGGGTACTAGATCAGGTACTAGATCAGGTACTAGGTCAGGTATTAGATTAGGTACTAGATCAGGTACTAGGTCAGGTACTAGGTCCGGTACCAGATCAGGTACTAGATCAGGTATGACATCAGGTATTAGATCAGGTACTAGGTCAGGTATAAGATCAGGTATTAGATCAGGTACTAGATCTGGTACTAGATCAAGTATTAGATCAGGTAATAGAACAAGTATTAGATCAGGTATTAGAACAAGTATTAGATCAGGTATAACATCAGGTACTAGATCAGGTACTAGATCCGGTACTTCATCAGGTATTAGAACAAGTACTTAAAAGTACTTACTTCCGGTTTTATTTGTCACGTTTTATTTTGAAACCAGTAAAGCGGAAACTCTGTTTACCGAGCTCTCTCCTGATTGGGCGATCAGAGATACGAACATTCTGGCCAATCAACGAGCAGCTTGCTTCAGATATAACGGCTGTGTTGGGGGGACTGCAACACTTTCTTTGAGATAACGTGACTCAGGAAAACTGAAAGATGTCTGGACGTGGTAAAGGCGCCGCTAAGACTAGAGCGAAGGCGAAGAGCCGCTCCTCCCGGGCCGGGCTTCAGTTCCCCGTCGGCCGTGTTCACAGACACTTGAGGAAGGGTAACTATGCTCAGCGTGTTGGTGCCGGAGCCCCCGTCTACCTGGCGGCGGTGCTGGAGTACCTGACCGCTGAGATCCTGGAGCTGGCCGGGAACGCTGCCCGCGACAACAAGAAGACCCGAATCATCCCCCGTCACCTGCAGCTGGCCGTCCGCAACGACGAGGAGCTCAACAAGCTGCTGGGCGGAGTGACCATCGCTCAGGGCGGCGTGCTGCCCAACATCCAGGCGGTGCTGTTGCCCAAGAAGACCGAGAAGGCTGCCAAGAAGTAAACCCCGAACCGGCTCAGACGACAAAAAAAGGCTCTTTTAAGAGCCACCCACCACACCTAAAGAGCCGGATCCTTTTTACCGCCATGAACGAGCTGAACTGATCATCAGTTTTATTTTTATACAGCACTCAAATTGTATTAAATATCCGACTTATAAGACACGAAGTTTATTTTAATATATTTATATATTAATTAATTTAAACGGAAAAGTGCCGTGTTATTGAGTAATGTTCGTGTCTGAAAAAGCTTGATTTATAGGCAGCGCTCGACATTTATTGTAACGTTTAACATAAAAAAAAGTTTTGAAAAAAAGCGGGAAGGACTGCGGGAGTTGTGACCCCTCCCACGAAAGCTAGCGCGGCCTGTTCTCTAATACGTCCGCATCCGACCCTGTCACTCATTCTACAGCTAAACCAACACACTGCACACCACCTTTTTAATGGATAGAAGCCTGAGCTATTCCTCCATGCTCAAGCGTCAAAAACTGGTCAAATATGGATAATAAAAACCCAAATATATGATCTTCACCAAAAACCAGCGTCTACAGGCCAACACCAACCTAATGATAAGCAACCAGAACATCTCCAAAGAAGCCACAAACCTTCAATATACATATACATAAATACAAATACACGCATTCATATAAACCACGCACACACATTCATATAAGCCTATCATAACATACGAATTAAAATGACTACATTATACCAAACGGTACCAATCAGTACTAGACGGTTTGGAGGCAGCTCCTTAAAGCTGCATTCTCTCTGCTGGCCACCAGGGGACGAATGCTTTCTGAAGGTCAAGTTTAATTATCCTACAACTATTCTCTTGCTCCACTGTTTAATGTTTCTTCATTTTGTATAGTTATTTATTTCGTGATTGTATTGAATATCAGTGTGGCAACTAAAGTTACAAGAATTAATGCATCATTAGTCAATAGTAATGTTGGTTTGTCTTTATTGATCAGTTAAGCAACTGTAAACGGGACTCTATATGGACACGTGACCAGGAAGGAGCTCTTAGGGAAGGGTGGGTGGCTCTGAGAAGAGCCTTTGTGGTGGTGGTCTACAGCAGCAGGTCTACTTGGAGCTGGTGTACTTGGTGACGGCCTTGGTGCCCTCGGACACGGCGTGCTTGGCCAGCTCCCCGGGCAGCAGCAGGCGGACTGCGGTCTGGATCTCCCGGGACGTGATGGTGGAGCGCTTGTTGTAGTGAGCCAGACGGGAGGACTCGCCGGCGATGCGCTCGAAGATGTCGCTCACGAAGCAGTTCATGATGCCCATGGCTTTGGAGGAGATGCCGGTGTCGGGGTGGACCTGCTTCAGCACCTTGTACACGTAGATGGCATAACTCTCCTTGCGGCTCCTCTTGCGCTTCTTGCCGGTCTTGGTGGCTTTAGAGACCGCCTTCTTCGAGCCCTTCTTGGCCGCTTTGACGCTGGTTTCCGGCATCGCTGCTTGTCAGGATCCGGCCGGCGGGAAAACGCCGCGCAGCCGCAGACGCTGCTTTTATAAGCGCCGCATGCAAAGCGCCGTGCGCCGTCGCTCGCACGCGATTGGCTGGTTTGTTGTGAGTGGGACTGAACATGTGCAGGACTGTATTATAGCAATCTGAGACAAAACTACACAGTAGTAGTTGAAGTTTTTAGACTACCTTAACAACTAGTACTACCGTTGTACTAGTACTACCGTTGTACTAGTTGACTAGGACTATTACTACTGTGGTACTGGTTGACATTTTTAAATACTGCATCCCATAATTAAATGAATATCACACACACACGCACACACACACTCTCTAAATGTTTTGCTGATTATCTTTTTCTTTAAGAATGGGTTTTTACATTTGCTGCAAGCTCGTGTTCAAGGGGGGACCAGGTCCACGGACCTGGTACAGAGACCAGGACTCACACAGGGTCTGTTGTTGGTGTAGAAGCTTTATTTTGTAGAGTGATGTCATCGGAACAACAACATGAAAACACGAGAAGAAGAAGCAGATGATCAGATGAGAGGAGAGCTGCAGAGGAAGACCAACCAGTCGGTCAGACTGAGATCAACTTTATGAGGCTGAGGCTGAGACAGACAGACAGACAGACAGACAGACAGACAGAGAGAGAGAGAGACAGACAGACAGACAGACAGACAGAGAGAGACATTAGTTCTTTTATAACTGAGTCTCTGTAAAGAAGAAAATTGAAACATTTTCACCAAAAGTTATGTATTGGTGTTTGTACTATTACATGTACTATTATGCTGATACTCTTGTACTTGGAGCATTTCTACACTATGGTACTTTTCTGCTGCACCAGACGTGAGTACTTCCTGCTGCTACTTGGTGATGTCACAGTGAACGTGTGATGGCACAGTGACCGCGTCACAGTGGACGTGATGTCACAGTGAACGTGTGATGTCACAGTGAACGCGTCAGAGTGAACCTGATGTCACAGTGAACGTGTGATGTCACAGTAAATGTGTCACAGTGAACGTGTGATGTCACAGTGAACGTGTGACGCTACCTTCAGTCCAGACGTGTCCAGCGGATGCCCGTCTCTGCGTACCGACAGCAGAAAGGCCCGTCCGTTGCCGGGGTAACCGTCCTCCACCTGAAGGCGACACACCAGCAATGCCGACTTCAGGTAGACCAGCTCCCGCTGAGCAGGGCACCAGTCAATGGCGAAACTGAAAACACACAGCGTGTCCATTACTCTTGAGGGGGGCGTGGCCTCCGCTCAACACATCAGAACCTTTTCAGCCAATCACAACCACCAGTGGTCTCGTCAGACAGGAAGTGGAGGCTCACCTGGATCTCAGTGACTGGATCTCAGACAGCAGCTGGAACTGCGCCAGGTACAGCTGCATGACCTCCAGCAGGGCGGCGCTCAGCTCTGAGCGTCGACCCGTCGTGCCTTCTTCCACCAGCCCGGCTGGGCCCTCGCTGCTCTGCACACAGACATGCCGTCACTTTAAGAGGATCCAGCCAATCAGCAGACAGGGTTGTGTGCGCTGACGACGGTGTTACCTGCAGTCTGAAGCGGTCGTCGTGGCTCCAGGTGACCGACAGCTTCAGTGGCTCCGGCTCATTGGACGACAGGTTAGAGGAGGGGCGTGGCCTGAGCTCCAGACACAGCTCTGATTGGCTGAAGGACAGCAGGTTGATCTGCATGACGTCCTGTACGGCAGAAACATACACCTGCAGCCTGACAGGTGATTGGACGTCAGTGACCAATCAGAACCACCCAACGAGCCCATGTGACCTGATGACACTCACTCGTCTCTGAGATGCTGCCAGCTGGTCAGGTGACCGAGCGCCACCTCATACTCCACCCTGAGCTGGGTTAGCTGACGATCACATGACTGCAATGCATTCTTGGCCTTCTGCAAAGACTCCTCCAGCTGTTCATACTGCTGCTTCTGAAGGAGACAAGGAGACAAGGTGGGCTTTTAATACACAGGGGGGTGAGTGGGGTTGGTGAGTGAGATGGGTGAGTGGGGTTGGTGAGTGAGTGACCCACCTTGTTGTGCAGATGCTGGACCAGGTGTGTGAGTGTGTGTCGTCTGTTGTGTATCTGTTGGATTTTATCCTGCAGAGATTTCAGCAGCGTCTCCGTCTCCTCCAGACCAGACCTGCTGTTGGCCTTCAGAGCCTTCCAGCTGGCCCTAGCCCCGCCCCCTAACACACACACACACACACACACACACACACACACTCTTTCGTCAATTAACAGTTAATGATATAAAACAAAATGTTTGCATTAAAAAAATTATCACATTGATTTGATTGAAAAGAGGAGCTGATCACATTCTCCAGCTCTGATTGGATGATTGATTGATATTATTGGCTGTATACAGTGTGTGTGTGTGTGTGTGTGTGTGTGTACCAGGTGGGGGGGGACAGGGTTGTGCCATCAGGTCCTGGACGGACTGCAGACCCTCCAGCAGGGACATCATGGAGTCCAGAACAAACAGCTGCCGACCCAGAACCTTCTGGACCCGCCGGCTGTCCTGAACACACAAACAGATCCACGTCACTCTCACACAGCTGCTCTGAGGAATATTTAATCTTTACAGTGCTGGTCCAGGTCCAGGTCCTGGTCCAGGTCCTGGTCCAGGTCCACAGCTGAACTCCAACATGAATGTGACATTTTATCGCAACAATATTTTGACGGAAACAGTACGCTACTGTGACATTTGGAATCCAGGACTAATAGTTACAACAGAGTATTTATACACTGTGGAATACTTTTACTGCAGTAAACTGAGAGAGTACTTCAGTGTGTCAGAGAGAGGCAGACAGACCGTCAAGTAGAGGACCATCCTGGCTGCTTCAGCACAGTCCAGCTGCTCCGAGTCTCTGCAGGGGTCCAGCAGAGCCGGATCACAGCGCTGCAGTACACTGGCACACAAACGAACGGAGTGTCATGAACGCAACACTTTATCTACTAGCGGAGAAAGTAACGCAGTACGTTTAGAGCTCTGCAGGTACTTGTACTTTGTGGACTATCGTCAGTTAGTGTTAATGACGTAAATAATTAGAACGACGCTACGTCACTGACTGAAAGCAGTCAGAGACGTTAGCTTCAGCTAGCTGACTGAAAACTAGCAGTTGACGTCAACTTCAGCTAGCCGTTAGCTTCAGCTAGCCGGCTGCTTCCTGACTGACGTACTTTCTCATGTTTTCAGCCGCTTCAGTTAAAAACTCAACAATCTCGATGAAACATGTAATACGACTATAAAGCGTTAAATATTAGTAAAACAATAGACACTTACGCTCGAACATCGGCCATTTATATTTTTCAAATATCGGCGGCACCAGGAGCAATCTGATTGGCTGCTCCGTTCCGATTCTTCTTCTTCTTTGAGATGTATTGGCGGTTGGCAAACAACTATTTGGTGCATTGCCGCCACCAACTGGTATATGTTGGTACAATATTAAAAAATAAATAATAAGAATAAACTCATATTTTCTCAATTATATTTATTTGTCTAAGATACTGAAATAGTACTTGATAACACTCATTTATTGAGTTCTTCTGTAGAACATATATTAGTACTTTGAGTAGTAGTACTTTTATCTTTGGGAAGTTTTGAATCAAATGCCTTCTCTCTTCCTCATATTTCTGACAATAAAGTATAATTGGCTCTATTGTTTCTTTTCCCACAGTAATCACATCTGCCTGTATTATGTTTCCAATCAGGATTTCTTTCTGAAAAATTACTTCATTGACAATGTTTTACATTGACATTCACAGTGACATCTAGTGACAGTAAATAAAACAGCATCAACAGACTACACCGTGACTAAGACCTTCGTGGCATTTTGTCTGATTCAATAATTGTAATCTTAAATCTTGAAATGTATTTCTAGAAATGATGGGTAAATGTACACAATAACAGAGAATGTGAGGTCACATTTCATAAGAAAACAAATCTAAATGTTGAAGCTTAATATTGAACAATTTCTTTAACAAAAGGATTTGTGTTTAAGTACATATAGCACAAATGTTCCCACAACCATTAAACCCTTTATCGTGTAATGTAGCTATAATATAAGATTTTATTTTATAAAATATGTCCTCACAGAAGTTGTTGTTGAACTGTAACATTATTTTGACTGTGATATTACTTCTTTAATTGTAGGTATCTATTTATCATATATGTATATATATAAATATAGATTATTGTATAATATAATATAATATAATATAATATAATATAATATAATGTTATGTTATGTGTCTGGCATGTTTGTGCTGCAGCTGCAGTGCACGTCCTCGCAGTCAGGTCACGTGCTCCTGTGTGTTCACTAGAGAAATCAAAAATCTCAGCAGAGCTCTGCAGCGCGGCTAACAGCTAACAGCGGAGCTAGCCGTCCTCTGAGGACAGATACGACAGACTTGTAAAGCCCGACAGAGACATGAAGCCAGCGAGCAGACAGGTGGAGGTATGAGTTAAGCAGCAGGGAGCCGCTCACGTTTTCAGGTAGGACTCAGAGCCTGCGTGGATGAGGCGGCGATGCTGCACGGAGCTTCCGCTAATGCTAACACACGGCTAGCTGCGTCGTTAACTCCGTGCTCTATTTGTTCTCGTTGCACAGCGTAGAGTTCCGCGGCGGAACGCGGAGTGTTGACTCATTTTAGCTGTTGGTTACTAAACCAAACAGCAGGAGAAGTGTTAGCTTAGCAGCCTGCAGAGATTCCGAGTGAGGCCGGTGCTGATGATGCTAGCTACGAGCTAACGGAGCTACGAGCTGATGGCTCCTATCAGGCGACGCTGAGAGCCGACAGGAACATCTCTTTGCTGTCCCGATTTCACACAGACAACAAATGCGTCACAGATCTGGATTTGGTTGTGAAACCGCTTTTTGCGTTCAGGTCTGAAGAGTCTTTTAAAGCTGTGTTTTTTAAACGAGACCTGGTTTCATGTGGTCTAGACGGAGAAAAGAAAATCACTTTTCTGACAAAAACAATCAAAGATTTAAAACCAGGTTTTAAACGTGGTTTTTCCTCCATGTTTGAGGGTTTTGATGTAGACCTGGTCTGATGTGGTCTGGATGGAGTAAATAGAATAAATGCTTCACATATCTGGGCCGGGCTTTTAGCAGGGATTGACTTCAGGTTTAACAAGTCTTACATGTCGTGGTTTGTAAGTGAGACCTGGTTGGTTTTTAAGGACGTCCTCCATGAAAAGACACTTATGTTGTGTGAATGTGTGCCATGTTCCGTCCTCCTCACAGCCTGCAGACATTTAAACCAGCCAGTCAATCAATCAGTCATCGATATAAACCAGATCCCTCTGCACCAGTAACCGCTGGGCACCTGACACCGGTGTTGCACTCTATTCTGTCCCCATCCTGGCATTTCGGCTTTATTGCCAGATTGTTTTGCAGCGTCGCAAAAACTGGAGAAATGAAACAATTTAACATTTCCAATAATACTCTGTTTTTTTATGGCTATCAGTTCACGTCGTCATGGTTACTGCTGCAGAATAAAATACGTGATGTGTGTTTCAGGGGGATCAGGTGTGTGTCATAACAGCAGCAGGATGCCCATCCCTCCCCCTCCTCCCCCACCACCAGGGGGACCCCCACCTCCCCCCACCTTCAGCCAGGTAACACACAAACACACCTGGAGTCTCCATCTAATATGGTGACGTATTTACACTAAACACCTCTAGAATCGCTATCTAACAGGGTGACATATTTACACTAAACACCTCTATTACCCCCCAGGCCAACACCAGCCCCCCCAAGCTGAGCAGAGAGG
Source organism: Eutrigla gurnardus (assembly GCF_963514095.1). Taxonomy (NCBI): domain Eukaryota; kingdom Metazoa; phylum Chordata; class Actinopteri; order Perciformes; family Triglidae; genus Eutrigla; species Eutrigla gurnardus. The sequence goes on from NC_139931.1 coordinate 2,795,193, forward strand.
AGGCTAAAGGTCGCGGTGCTCTGCTGACAGACATCTGTAATGGCGCCCGGCTGAAGAAGGTGGCGGTGGTGAACGACCGCAGCGCTCCGCTGCTCGACAGTAAGAGCCAAACACCAAAGAGCCAAACACCTCCCACTGATCACCCATACATTCGCTTATACCAGTACCTACACCAGCCGCAGAGCCAGCCTCAGCAGCAGGGGGCGCCGTCCGACCAGCAGCAGAGGAGCTCCGCCCTGCCAGACAGTAAGACTACTTCTGTGGTGTTAGAGGGCGACAGGCAGCAGGGGGTCAGCCAGCCGCAATGTTTCCTCATCAGCGCCAGGCTGACGGTCTGGTTCAGTCTGCTTCTGGGTCCAGTCTGCTTCAGGCTGGTTCAGTCTGCTTCTGGGTCCAGTCTGCTTCAGGCTGGTTCAGTCTGCTTCTGGGTCCAGTCTGCTTCAGGCTGGTTCAGTCTGCTTCAGGGTTCAGTCTGCTTCAGTCTGGTTCAGTCTGCTTCTGGGTCCGGTCTGCTTCAGGCTGGTTCAGTCTGCTTCAGGGTTCAGTCTGCTTCAGGCTGGTTCAGTCTGCTTCTGGGTTCAGTCTGCTTCAGGCTGGTTCAGTCTGCTTCTGGGTCCAGTCTGCTTCAGGCTGGTTCAATCTGCTTCAGTCTGGTTCAGTCTGCTTCTGGGTCCAGTCTGGTTCAGTCTGCTTCTGGGTCCAGTCTGCTTCAGGCTGGTTCAATCTGCTTCAGGGTTCAGTCTGCTTCAGTCTGGTTCAGTCTGCTTCTGGGTCCGGTCTGCTTCAGTCTGGTTCAGTCTGCTTCTGGGTCCAGTCTGCTTCAGTCTGGCTCAGTCTGGTTCAGTCTGGTTCAGTCTGCTTCAGGGTCCAGTCTGGTCCAGTCTGCTTCAGTCTGCTTCAGGGTCCAGTCTGGTCCAGTCTGGTCCTCTTTCTGTCTGAACACATGAGAAATGTTTTTATGCAGGACATGTGATAAACTGCCCTGTGATGTCATAGATTCTGATGTTGCGTAACAACTGTCTGTTTGTCACTCACGCTGTGCTGTCGATGATGTCATCGGAGCTGCGTGGGAGCGTAAACACTTTTTTACCGTCTCGCCTCATCTCACGTCATCTCACCTCGGTGTTTGATGTTGTCACCTGATCTGTCACCTGATCTGTCACCTGATCTGCCTGCATCCCTCCTCCCCTTCACACACGTCCTCATGCAGTCAGTGATGTCATCGTAGTGTCATCGTCGCGTCATCGTCGCGTGTAGTGATGCCATCTCCCCAGGAGGCGGAGCCCTCATTCACCTCTCCAATGGTTGTGGTTCTCAGAGCCCAAAGGAGGCGGAGCAGCAACAGGGGGAGCCAATGGCAGCACAGCAGGAAGCCCGTCAGGTTCTGTTCCACCAATAGGAGGGCTGTTTGTGAGCGGGGTCCCCAAACTGAGAGCCGTCGGAGGTGAAACACGTTTCTAACTTCGGTCAATTCTTTATTTTCATTATTTTCAATAGAATATATTACAGTTATGTTATTGTTGTTATTAGTATGTTTCATGAATGAGGAGTCAGTTTATATTTCCAGTTGATTGTCGTCAAATGTGGTTACATGTTTTGAAATAATGTTTGTTGTTCAATGATGTTAAATATTCTTAAACGATGTCAAACGTTTAACATTGTTGAATGAAGTTACACGTTGTGTTAAATGTTGTCAAACATTGTTAAATGTTGTTTAACGTGGTTCAATGACATTCAAACGTTTTTAACATTGTTAAATGTTGAACGTTGTTAAACATTAATGTTAAAGGTTGTTTACTGTTGTTGAATGTTTTAAATGTTTTAAATGTTGTTAATGTTTGTTTTAAATGTTGTTGATTGTTTTTAAATGTTGTTGAACATTGTTTGTTTTAAACGTTATTGAATGTTTACGTTAAACATGTTTTAATGTTTAACATTGTTTAATGTTTAATGTTGTTAAAGTGTTGTCGAACCTTGTTTATTGTTAAACGTAGTTAGACGTTGTCAAATGAACGTTGTTGAACGTTGTTTAATGGCGTTGTGACATCATGTTTCCTGACAGACGGGTCTTCTGGACGTTCTCCCTCCACTCGAGCCATAGCGCCCCGCCCCCCCAGCCATCGCCAGGACGACCCAGATAGCCCCTCCCCTCAGGCGCTGTTGTTGCCCATGGAGACGAGTCGCTCCCAGCATCCCTCTCTGCCCAACCTGTCCTCCTCCCCCTCCTCCTCCCCCTCCTCTGCAGCCTCCTCCCCCTCCACCAGCATGAGACACTCCTCCTCTGCCCCCCCTCCACCACCTCCTCTCTGTCGCCGTGGGAACGCCCCCTCCCCTCCCTCTTCCTCCTCCTACAACAGAGAGAAGCCCCTCCCCCCAACCCCGAGCAACACCCCACCCCTCCCATCCAAACCTCCCCCGTCTCCTGGCAACAGCAGGCGGCCTCCCACCTCGGGAGGAAACCCCGCCTCCTCCACCTCTTCTTCCTCCCTGGCCCCGCCCCATCCACCTTATCGCATCACTAACGGACCGACAGGTGGCGGAGAGGCGGCGCCCGACCTGCCGCAGCGTCACAACTCCCTCAGCAACAAGAGGCCCGCCCCCTCACCTGGAGGCCACACCCCCACCAGAGGCCCCGCCCCTCCTCCACCCCCTGCCTCCCCCACACCCTCCCAGCAGGGCGCCACCAGGCCGCCGCCCCCTGTAAGAGAGACGCCAGGTAGAGGAGCAGGTGAGGGTGTTCTTTACCCTTAATATTAAATATTGATCTGCTTTCATTTGATTATTAATAATCAGCTTATTTTATTTATTCATATTTAATCACCAGTATTGATCACCTGTATTGATCTCTCTCCTTAGCTCCTCCTGTTCCTGTCCAGCCGTCGTCGTTGAGGGCAGGTGGCAGAGAAGCCCCACCCCCTCCTCCTTACAGGACTCATGGTAGCCCATCCCTCTCCTCTGACCCCCCCGCCAGAGGAAAACCTCCCCCCCCTCCTACTCGCACCCCTGCTACTCCTCCCCCGCCTCCCCCGCCCCTCCGCAACGGACACTCCTCCTCCTCCTCCATCCCTCGTTCGTTTGTGGGTGAGTCGGACAGACGATCAATATGCTGATGAATGTTGTTGGTTTCGATAGTTAACTTGTATTGATTATTAGAGACTGTTGTGGTCTGTCCTCGCCTTCATCCTCCACCCGTCTCTCCATCCCCTGACCTTTGACCTCTCCTTTATTTGTCTTGTGTTGTTGTACCGTTAAATAAAGTAGAGAAGAAGAGAAAACAGTCTGTTCTCCTCCTGCAGATGATTTTGAGTCCAAGTATTCGTTCCATCCTCTGGACGACTTCCCTCCTCCAGACGAGTACCGACACTTCGCCAAGATCTACCCCAGCAAGGCCAGCAGAGGTAACACTATACTCTACTCAGTACTACAGTACTCTGTACTTCACAGAGGTACACGCTCACCGTGGCCCAGAATAAAGTATTGATCGGTGATTTAATATCAATAAGTAGATGAAAAGGATGCTGAAATTGTAGCCGCTCCATCAACACTCCAAATAAGGTCATCTCGACATAAATACGGCAGAGACCTTGTTGTTTGGACCACAGACAGGCTCTGGTTTCTCCACATAGTCTGGTCTGGTCTCTGGACTCATGTGGGCTACTATCTGTCTGTCTCTGTGTTGCAGTGATGAGAGGAGCTCCTCCACTGCCTCCTGTTGGGAGGTGAACCGAATGACGACGAACACACACTCGCACCCCTCCATCCTGTCTGACGACATCACATCTCCAGCTTTGTCATCACCGCCTCATCTACGCTAACAGCTGGTTGGCTGAGGAGACATGATCATGTGACGGACGCAGCAGGAAATTGATGAAGAATGAAAGTGATGTGGAGGACCTGCTCGCTCTGCAAACTTTGACCTCCTTATTTCTCCTCCTCCCGTCTCCTCCTCTTCCTCTTCTTCTCCTCCCATCTCCTTCTCCTCCTCTTGCTCTTCTCCTCTTCCCTCTCAGCCTGATCACCTTGACTTTGTTGTTGTTGCACTTGCACTTATTGTTTGTGAGAGCAGCTCCTCCTGTGGAGTTATGTGGAGGTGAAGAGGAGGAGGACACATGAAGAGGAGGAGACGGAAACAGGAGGAGGAGACGTGAGGAGGATGATGCAGCGTGGAGAGGAGAGGAGGAGGAGTTGATCTCTCAGATGTTCAGGAGTCTTCAGACTTATTTTTAAAAGGCAGACTAACCGTTTCCATCTGCTTCCAGTCTTTATGCTAAGCTAAGCTAACTACACTGTGTTGTTGATGAGGAAACGTTGAACTGCTCCTTTAATGGTCACCACGTCCTCATAAACCATGACGACCAATTCACCTGGAGGAGTCTGGATCTGGATCTGGATTAACTGGACTGAAAGCAGCTCCTGTTTACAGGCAGGCAGACAGACAGGTAGACAGACAGGCAGACAGGCATGTGAGAACACCTGTAAATACTTCACACCTGCATCATCATCATCATCACACATGACTCCTGGTGATGTCAGCGATGGGATGCACCTTTTTTTGGGAGTTTGCGTCTTTAAGTGCCAAGATGGAGGAACTTGACTCCTCCTGCTCCTCCTCCTCCTGCTGCTGCTGCAGCGGCTTGTACCATGTTGGAGTGATGTGGGGGGGTGAACAGACAATCAGGACACTTTCCTCCTTCCTCGTCTACTTTAACTACAAACTGCTTTGGGTTTGAGCGCCTTGTGTTTAGTTGTCACGGCGACGCCTTCATGCAGAGTAATTACCCTTCAAGGTCGCTAAAGGACGACAAGTTCAGTCATTTTAATTTAAGGTCAAACTGTTACGAGTTTTATCATCAAGGACTCGGAGACAGGAAGTGGGGAGTGGAAACGTGATCAGAGTCCAGCGTGTTTTATGGAGCGATGACATCATCAACAACAACACCAGTTCATCTCATAAGATTCGTGTTGATTTTCTGATGTTATGACTTTGCACCTAAAGCTAGAAGTCGTCATTTATTATTGTGACTCTTCTCGTCTTTATTCTCACGACGTTGAGTTTGTTCCTGTAATATTACATTTAAATATATTTAAATGTAATATTATATTAAATGTAACAATATATTTAAATGTTATGTTATAATATTAAGTGTAACATTATATTTTAATGTAATATTATATTCAAATATAATATTTAAATGTAATATTATATTTAAATCGTCACATTGTCACGTTTGTGTTTTTCATTCTGACTTTAAAACTTTCCCCGAGCGGCTCAGTGTTTCGTGTTAATGAACCTTTTACTGGTTAAATCAGGACGTGATTATTCGTTGTGACGTCACGACGTCGCACAGACGCGTTCCCGTCACGCTAACGGGGTTTCAGCTCCCCACCAGACTCCCTTCAAAAAACAGCCTCTTCTACTTTCTCTTGGTTTTGAGCAGTGTGTGTGAAGATGATGCATCGTTAACTGCCCCCCCCCCCCCCCCCCCCCCTTTTTGCCTTACAAACTGTTTGCTGTAAATCTGGTTACAGATTAAAACATGTAAATAATGATGATTATTAATAAAGTGACTTATCTCCGGTGGTGAAGGACGGACAGTCGCGCTAACTGTGGTGATGATCGTAGCTTTAGGCTCGGACTGGGACTGCTGGTCTGACGTGGTCCCGGTCTGACGGCATGCTCTCTCTCTTACTGCTTCTGTGTTTGACCTGCAGCTGTCTGAAATAAACTCTCGTGGTTTCTCATTGTGTTTCCTCGTCAGTAAACCGCACACAGGAGACACAAACACAAGTTTCAAATCAATCAATGACTGGAAGAAGATCAATAATTGTAGAAACCAGTTGCGTCTTCATGAAGATGTTTTAAAGATGCTTTACATAAAAAAAAAAAATTTAGTATTATTTAAAAACATTGAATTTGACTATTTTATCCAAAGTTCTTTGGGTATTTTTCTACTTTGATAAATGTTCTTTAGATATTTCAACCAAAATTGTCTCAATTTGTTCAAATAGTCAGTATGTAGGTCGATTATTTTATTAGCATTTGAGTTGTATTAGGATATTACTACTATATGTATTCAAACTTTTTACAATTGGTATTTATTTAAGTATATTGTGTTATTTTTATTAGCATTTTCTTACTTTAATTCAGTATTTAAAATTGTGTTTTTTTTAATTTATTTGTATTAGTACTTTGTATTATTTAATGTTTTATTTGTATAATTTGTATTAGTTTATTAATGTTAATATTTTTGACTTGACTACTTTCCCGTGGGGGAAACGACCAGACGTGAACATTAGTGAACACTAGGGGGCAGACTTTGTTCTTCCGGGTTCGGGAGTCACGTTCCCGGAAGCACTTGAAGGAAAACACTGGTCTCCACATGTTCCGACGTTAGCGGATGAAAACACGGATTCAGGGTCGCCGCGGCTTAAATCTGCGCTTTTCTCTCGGGACTTTGGTTTAGTTGGCGCGTGAGAAACATGGAGGACGTGAACGTCATCGCGCTGCCGGAGACGGAGGCGACGAAACCGGCCAGGAAGAGGCTCCGACCGGCGAAGTCCGACCCCGAGGAGGAGCAGCGGACACGGCGGGAGAACGTGGAGAGCGTGGCGGCGCTGGGGGAGCAGGATGGCTCGGTGCAGCTGCTGGAGGAGCTGGTGTTCGGGACGGAGGAGGAGCTGCTGGGCAGGCTGGTGGAGGCGACAGAGGTCGGTGACGTAGCTATGGTTTATTCATCTACTCTTACCAGACCCCGTTCAAAAAACGTTGGTTGAACGTCGTTAAGTTAGCCGAGCAACATACCTCGTTTCCCCTGTTGTAAAGAACGTCTTATTCCCTCCAGACTCCGTTCAAAAAGCAGCTAATGTTCTCTTGATTGTGGGAATAAAGTATGATTATGTAAAAGCACCATAAGAAATGAGCAGAGCGGTTTGTGGTGAACCTGGATTTAGGAATCGAGCACAGCCTCGTCTTGTTATCGTTCACCTCAGTGTTTACCCGGGCGTTCCGCTGACATCACTTCCTGTCGTTGAGCAGGATAACCAGGAGCAGACTGGCGTCTCCTTGGTGGAGGACGCAGACCACGAATCTGGGGGCTCGGAGGATGAGGACGAGCCTCCTCTGCCAGCGAGCAGAGTGGCGGCCTGGGTGGACGAGGATGATGAGCTGGACGAAGAGTGAGAGCTGGAAGGCCACGTCAGATTTCTACACAATATTAATAATAATAATTATAATCATAATAACGGTTAACCTTGTGACTCTCAGGGTGGACATGAAGCACCGTTACCGTAGAGACCTGATCAGAGGAGAGACCGAGTCCACCATGTCCAAACAGAAACTACAGCTGAGGATGAGAGAGCAGTAAGGACAGACACACATCTGTACACACACACACACACCTACCTGTGTACACACATACACACCTGTTGACCTGTCTGTGTGCTCCAGGTTCCAGAGGTCGATGGGCGGAGCTCCTTCGTGGGCCGACAGCAACGTGAATAAGCGGAGGAAGAAAGGTAGAATAAAATAAATGTCTCCTCCCACCAGACTCCATTCAAAAAGCAGTTGATTTAATATTCTCTTTGCCAGGAGACGTTGAAACTGAGCCGCATGTTTTGTGTTCCTGCAGCGGACGATGAAGAAGAAGACGAGGATGAGGATGACGAGCTGCTGAGGAGGACGGGGAATTTTGTGGCGTCTTCAGACCGTCTGCCCAGCGATGTCCTGCGGGTCAGCTGCTTCTCTTTAATGATGTCATACTGAATGATGTCATACTGAAGGTTTTAACATGCTTTGACGTCTCGTTTCTGCTCTCAGATTAAGAAATGTCTCCACGCCAACGCCGCCCGGCCCTCAGAGGACCGGCTGACCAGCGTCCAGTTCCACCCCTCCGCCCAGGTCGTCTTGACGGCCGGCCTCGACCAATCAGTGTCCCTCTTCCAGGTACGGCCAAACGGCCCTCTCTCCGGCATCAGACCTCTGGTCAGGTGGGTGAAGAAGATGATCACGTGACCGTGTTTTTGTCCCGCAGGTGGACGGGAAGACGAACCCGAAGATCCAGAGCATCCACCTGGAGAGGTTCCCGGTCCACAAGGCCCGGTTCAGCCGGGACGGGTCCTCGGTGATCGCCACCAGTCTGAAGAATAAGATGTTCTACCTGTATGACATGATGGAGGGCCGGGTCACACCTGTCCACACAGTCAGAGGTGAGGTCAGAGGTCACGCTGGCAGCACGGATTGGACTCTGCAGCAGTCCAGAGCAAGTCCAGACCACTTCACCTCAACCAGAGCTTTCTACACTTACTGTGGGGTCTTCCTGCTTCCAGCAGCTTCCCCTCATCAAAGTCTCACAGAACTTCATCTGGATTTATGATCATTTTGTGGGTTTCCGTCTCCCTGCTGCAGTACCACTCTCCACCTGAACTGGTGCTGATGGGCCGGGGGGGGCGCTGTTTTACAGAGATGTCGTATTATTATAATTATTATTATTAAAGTACTGTTTGATGTGAAATCTGGTTGTGAATCTGGAGTCAACTATGAAAGAAAGAGACATCAGGTTATGATTATAGAAAGTCACTAGCTTAGCATGTTAGCATCCTAGCATGAGCTTCTGACGGTGACCTGAAGGTGGCGCTGCAGGGAGTCTGAACCCACGTGTTTGTGTTCAGGTCTGAATGAAGACCGGGTGAAGGAGTTCTCCGTGTGTCCTGAAGGAGGCACTCTGCTGCTGACTGGAACCAACGGATACCTGCACCTCCTCACACTCAAGGTCTGCTCCTCCTCCTACTCCTACTCATCCTCCTCCTCCCCAGATAGTAAATGTGCTGAGTCATGTTTGTGTTCAGACGAAGGAGGTCGTTCGCAGTCTGAAGATCAATGGTGATGTCATCGGCGTTGCCTTCTCCCCCGACGGCAGCAAGGTCTTCGCCAACTCAGGTGAGTCCACGACCTCCAGAGTGACATCACACAGCCACTTCCTGTCAGTGGTGTGATGAAGCTCCGTGTGTGTGTGTGTGTGTGTGTGTGTGTGTAGAGGACGGTGAGGTGTACCTGTGGGACCTGCGTTCCAGCCGCTGTGTCAGCAGGTTTCCAGATGAGGGCGCCGTCAGGTCGACGTCCATCGCCGCCTCACAGAACGGACAGTACCTCGCCTGCGGGTAAGCCACGCCCACGCGCACCAGCTGTTTGTTAGAATCACGCACAAAGATCAACATGGCCAACGACCCATGTGGGCGGAGCTAATGGAAGGTATCTGTTTCAGGTCTCAGTCGGGCGTGGTCAACATCTACTCCCAGGAGGCGTGTCTTAATTCATCCAATCCCAAGCCTCTGAGGGCCGTGATGAACCTGCTGACGTCAGCAACCTCTCTGGCCTTTAACCCCTCGTCTGAGATCCTCGCCATCGCCTCCCGGGCCGAGGATGAAGCCGTACGCCTGGTAAGAGGATGAAGATGATGGTGAAGATGATTATGATGATGATGGTGAAGATGATGATGTCATCCCCCCAGGTCCACATGTCCAGCCTCTCCGTCTTCTCAAACTTCCCCGTCTCTAAGAGGAAGATGGCCTATCGAACCAGCTGCCTCGACTTCTCCCCTCACAGCGGCTTCTTCTCATTGGCTAACAACAAAGGACACGCCCCTCTCTTCAGGTCAGCAGCCAATCGGCTCGTCTTGTTGTTGCTGTGACCCGACAGATTTGTGGGTTGAACCCACAAAGACAAGTAGACTAGTAGACCAGAAGACTAGTAGACCAGAAGACTTGTAGACCAGAAGACTTGTAGACTAGTAGACCAGAAGTCTTGTAGACCAGAAGACTTGTAGACTAGTAGACCAGAAGTCTTGTAGACCAGAAGACTTGAAGACTAGTAGACCAGAAGTCTTGTAGACCAGAAGACTTGTAGACTTGAAGACGAGAAGACTTGAAGACCAGAAGACTAGTATACCAGAAGACTTGTAGACTAGTAGACCAAAAGACTTGAAGACCAGAAGACTAGAAGACCTGACTCGTGTCTCCACCCAGAAGTAAACAACACGTTGTGTAATAAATAAGGAGGGCACCAGCTTCCTTGGTCACAGAATGAGTTGCAACACCGGTACGAACGGGTGAACCAGTGAAATGAGTGTCTTCTGTCTGTCTTCAGGTTGCTTCATTACAAGGACTTCTGAGGACCAGCACCTGGTCTGACCTCTGACCCCCTTCCAAGGACCAGAACCAGCAGTAACACGGTCTCATTGATTCTCAGAGTTTTCTGTCCCGAGTCATTGTTTCGTCCCTGAATGCACCAGCAGGAAGAGAGTCCACACTGCTGTTTGATCTACAGCAGCACCAACAGCAGCAGCAACAACAACATCAACAGCAGCTGCAACAACAACATCAACAGCAGCAGCAACAACAACATCAACAGCAGCAGCATCGGGCTGGATGCGGCCCTTCTGACTGTTTTTATCATTTGTATGATTTGATTGTAGAAAAGAACTAAAACAATTCAACATGTAACGTCTGTGTGTGTTTTGTTTTGTTTTGAAATCCAGATGGGAAACGGGAAGAAAGTGTTAGCTTAGCTTCATTAGCTTAGCTTATTAAACACACTTTAAAATCCTAATTTTCTTTCTTGTGTGATATTTATTATATTTCAGTCACAGTTGTTTCTCTTTCCGGCTCCTTTGGTCTTCCATACATTTCTTTATTAGTGACAACACAGGAGAGATCAGCCAATCAGGAGCCAGGAGGAGCGGCTGCTAAACAGGATTCACCAGACTACACACCTGTAGCTGTTCACACACACACCTGTAGAGGAATGTCCTCCGTCCTGTCCGTCTCCAGGTGGAAACATCTAGATCTCTCCGATCATCAACAACATGAAACTGACCCTCAAGCAAGGCATCGACCAGCCGGCTGCCGTGATTGGACGCCAGTGCGTCTCTGACTTTCTGTTCACGTCCATTAGGAGTCGAACATGATGAATTAATGTGGGAAAACATTCTAAATGATTCAGTTTGTGTTTTTTCAAATTGTATTCATTCACTTTTTAAATATACTTGATTTATTTTATTTAATAACAAAATACACACTGATATTTTATCGTAAAACATCAGAAAAATATTAAATAAGTCAATGAAATGATTGTATTCATCATGAAATATGTTTAAAAGTACTTTGTTTTTTTCCTTTTTCTTTCAATAAAAGCATTTAGAATTATATATTAAACTAATTTATAATAATTATATAATAAAATAATTTAGAATAATTATATAATAAAATCATTTATAATAATAATTTATAATAATTCTCTTTTCCTCCCATTGATCATGAACACATCGATCCGAACACACTCGCTGCTCAGATGTTGAAAGACGTGAGCTCACCTGCTGAACTCACCTGGCAACTTCGATGCGTGGCTCCGCCCACCGATGACGTCACAGGCGAACCTGCGTTTCAGGCTTTGCGACAGAAACGCGTCGATTCTCAGACTGGAAGGTAAGAAACGTTTGATTCTTTACAGTCCGACGGATTAATGCACGTTTATCTCCACGGATCAATGCGTTAAACAACCAATCAGTCAACCAATCAATCAATCAACCAGTGGATGGATCCGCTGGTCTGTTAGTCCTGATCCTAGACCTGCAGGCTCACCAGGAGTCCAGCACACATTCTCTGTTAACTTGATTGAAACAGAAACAATCACGTGTTTAAACCGCCAGTCACAGATCAATCAGTCAACTATCAGTGATCAATAACGTGCTTGTGATCACTCTCAATAAGATCAATGAGGTGTTGATGCAGGTGTGTGTTTACATGTGGACATGTGCTGCTTTCATGTTAGCCGTTTATAGATGAATCAATCATGGAACTGATCGATTATTGATCGTCCTGCTCAGGATCAATCATCATGATGGTTCAACATTTCTCTTCTATTCTGAGTCACATGTTCAGGACCCACCATGCTAACTAGCTACCATCATCATCATTTATTGATTGATTGAATGTTTGTGATAAAATGAAGAATGAACGATTGATTAAAATGTTTCTAATTCAGCTGAAGATAACAAATTAATCCTGAAGCCGGCTGACTGGTTCTCATCCGGGGAGACCTGGGTCCTCAAAACCGGACCTTGTTGACCCAGGCGACCTCCCACTGACTGGTCTTGCCTGAGGGTCTTGGCCCAGGGCCCTAAACGGGAATCGCAACAAAGCTCCTCACCATCATGGAGGGTTTCCCCCTTAGTCCGGAGTCCAGGAGGGGGGCCGAGGATTAGTTCGCATCCGAGCCACTATCCAGGAAGAAACAACCAAGATCCAGGACTAGATCAGGAAGATCGTCCCAAGTGAGGACCTGCTGAGTGAATATCTCAGTCAGCAGAAACCAGATGAGGAGAAGGAGGAAGAGGAACAGCAGACAGGTGGCCGGGGGCTACCACACCAGAAAGGGCCCCAGATGCAGACCGGAGTCTACCACACCAGAAAGGGCCCCAGGTGCAGGCCGGGGTCTACCACACCAGAAAGGGCCCCAGATGCAGACCGGAGTCTACCACACCAGAAAGGGCCCCAGGTGCAGGCCAGGGTCTACCACACCAGGAGGGCCCCAGGTGCAGGCCGGGGTCTACCACACCAGGAGGGCCCCAGGTGCAGGCCAGGGTCTACCAAGCCAGAAAGGGCTCCAGATGCAGACCGGAGTCTACCACACCAGAAAGGGCCCCAGATGCAGACCGGAGTCTACCACACCAGAAAGGGCCCCAGGTGCAGGCCAGGGTCTACCACACCAGGAGGGCCCCAGGTGCAGGCAGGGGTCTACCACACCAGGAGGGCCCCAGGTGCAGCCCGGGGTCTACCACATCATATATATTCTGTCTTTGTACCTGCGTGTGGTCTCAGGTGTGTTTCGGACTCAACTGTGAGCTGTTGTTATTTTTGGCTCAGCTAGAGTTCAGCTGTTGGAGGAGGAATGTGGTCTGACCTGGTCTACCTCTTGAATCTGGATTCAGTCAAACAAAGAAATGAAGGTAACACTGCAACATGGAGGAAATCAAGATGCTTTAAAACCCTTAAAGGAGCTCAGTGGACCAGAGGAAGTCCTCCACCTGTCCAGGCCAGCTTCACTACGGGCTGGTCTGAGGCAAGCTGAGCCAGCTCTAAGTATAAGCCTTGTCAGAGTGGAAAGTCTTAAATGTGGGTGAGGGGGTCTGCCTCCTGGACTGAAACTGGGATCTGGTTCTTCAGGAGGAGGCATTCTATCTTTTAAAGACTCTAAGAACCACCAGCTGCCGTGCATTCTGGGAGCACCGTCAAGGGTTCTGCTGGTGAGGAGGAAGATTTTACCGGCAGGAGTCATGTGATCTCTCTTCCTGGTTTCTGGATCTAGATCAACTGGAGAACAGGGTTAGGATTAGGGTGTCTTGTATGAACCAGTAAAGCGGGTCATCTACCTCCTGCTCGATATTTCTGACGCAGCGGAACCTGAAGCTGGTTTTTAACGAGTAGATCCCTCTAAAGGGTCTGAGGAGGATTTTGCATTTAACTGTATTTGTGTCTGTCTTCACAGTAAGCTAACCGTTAGCAGTCCGCGCTAGCACTCAGTCCAGCGGCAGTGTGACGATGGCGGAGGCGGCGGCAACCCCAGATCTGTTCTCAGAGCAGGAGCTGACCTGCTCCATCTGTCTGGACCTGTTCGATGAACCCGTCTCCACTCCCTGTGGACACAACTTCTGTCAGGTCAGAGACCAGACCAGACCACATGGAGGAACCAGAGACTGTCTGTGGTCCCCCAGAGGTCTACGATAGTAACTCACATTAGTCCAGGGACCAGACCACATGGAGGAACCAGAGACTGTCTGTGGTCCCCCAGAGGTCTACGATAGTAGCTCACATTAGTCCAGAGACCAGACCAGACTATGTGGAGAAACCAGAGACTGTCTGTGGTCCAAACAACAAGGTCTCTGCTGTATTTATGTCTAGATGACCTTATTTGGAGTGTTGGTGGAGCAGCTACAATGTTAGCGTAGCCTAGCACCATCAACCAGACTCCATTCAGAAATCCAGCGTTTTAACAGTAGTTATCTTGTGGTCTTGCAGACAGACCTAACAAAGCATGACTCAGCACTTTTTACTGATCACCATCATTATGGAGTTATTTCAGCATCCTTTACATCTGGTTATTGATATTAAATCACAGTTAAACTATTAAACTATTAACTATCATTTACTATATTAAACTATTAAAAAAAAAATAGTGAATTGATTTGCTGTTTCCTGGCGTGTCACCTCTTCTCACTCTTCTTCTGTGGTGTATTTCAGGCGTGTATCGGAGGGTACTGGGCCTCCAGCCCGGTCTGCAGCTGTCCACTCTGTAAACGGCAGTTTGACGAGCGTCCTCGCCTCAGCGTCAACAAAGTCTTCGCCCTCATCGCAGATAAATACAAAGCAACTCGTTACGGAGCCGCCGGGCTAACGATGCCGGTCAGGAACGGGACGCCAACGATGATGGGCGCCATGGCGACGCCACCGACAGATGGCAGCAGCAAGAACCCGTTTGTGACGGCGTCTGGCGAGGAGGTGGTCTGGTGTGACGTCTGTACCGGGGTCAAACAGCCCGCCGTCAGCTCCTGTCTCACCTGCACCGCCTCCTACTGCAGCCAGCACCTGCAGCCCCACCAGACCACGCCCTTCTACGCCAAACACCCCCTGATGGACCCCCAGGAGGCCCTCAGGGGCCGCACCTGCAGAGACCACCGCCGCCTGCTGGAGGTTAGCAGAAACAAGTTCTCTGGTATTCTGGTAGTCTGGTTCTCTGATAGTCTGGTTGTCTGGTTCTCTGATAGTCTGGTTCTCGGGTTCTGTGGTTCTCTGGTAGTCTGGTTCTCTGGTAGTTTGGTTCTCTGTTTTTCTGGTTCTCTGTTTTTCTGGTTCTCTGGTAGTCTGGTTCTCTGGTTCTCTGACCAACTCTGAGATGGGCAACTCTGAGTTTTCAGTTTCAGAACAGCGGTTTTGAATTAGTTCAGTCAACTCTGAGTATGTAAACTCTGAGTTACGCGCGTGCCTGCCGACTCTATAAAGCCATCATCAATGGAGCTCCGATACTACGATTCACCATGGCAACGGGGAGAGCGTCATTAGATATTACTGAGAGATTATGTAGAAAACGAGTTCATCCTGAGAAAGCGGAGCAACGTAACTGCAGCAAAGTAGCGATAGTTAGCGTGGCAGACAATTACTGCCTGATCTAATGTGTATAACTGAATGAAACAGTCTATTGATCTAAAGGTAATAAGTCTTTATTTTCAGACTTGCACAGCGACACTGTGGTGTAATGGTTAGCAATGCCGCCCCCGGCGCAGGCGACAGGTTCAACTCCCGTTCTTCACAAAGTAGAGCACTGAATGAATTATCATTTTCATTGGGTGTAATCATTGGGTGTAATCATTGGGTGTAATCCCCCCAGGCACAGAAAGAAAGTGGCGTCAGTTGAAAGCAGAAGAATATTGCACAAATACGTTGACTAAGGCATATGATTTTAATCATATTTCACACATTAAACTGTAAATATAAGCAGATATTTCAACACAGAAATGTACTTAAACATTCACCTCCGCAAAGAATCTGGTTGCGGATTATATCCGCGACATGAAATGTTGAAAATGTCGGAGAATATTGTTTAGATAATATCTAAAGTGATTGGAAGGAAAGGTAATCAAAATTGTCTCCCAACGCAAAGCTGCTAGAATCACTTTTATTTCCATATCGATTAGGTTGACGATGAAAGGACGGCACATTTTTTCAGAGTTGGTTCAGATTCCGGAAAAAGGCGGAGACATGTAGGGAGAAACTCAGGGTTTGTTGAACCTAACCTGCTAGTGAGCAGGTTAGGTTCACGGAGTATGTTACCCGGGTAACTGACTCAGATTTATGCTGAACTGGCTTTGTGAAACCGAAAAACCAGAGTTTCCCTCATCTCAGAGTTAACTAACTCAAGGTTTTCACTAAACCTGCTTTGTGAAACGGACCCCAGGTTTACTGTCGGACATGTCAGCTCTGCATCTGTGCCATCTGTGTCCTGGAGGAGCATCGGACCCACAAGACGGTCTCAGTGCAGACGGAGAGACTCGGCAAGCAGGTAAATATTATTATTATTACTTTGATAATCAATAAAAGGTAGAACATTATTTTTATTATTATTATTACTACTTTAATAATAATATTATGACTCATTAGAAACAGGTGGCGAGGACGGAGCAGGAGATCCTGAACCGGATCAAAGAGAAAGAGATTCATGTGACTCAGCTGAAGAGGAAACTGGAGGGAGTGAAGGTCGGACATCTTTTACTACATCACACACACACACACACACACACACACACACACACACACACACACACACACACACACACACACAGATATATACATACATATATACTGTATATATTCTTTCTGTTTCCTGTCAGAACTACGCCGACGGAGAGCGATCTGAGGTGGAACACCTCCTGGACCAGGTCTCCGGCTCCCTAGACAGGATCCGGTCTCAGGTGGTGGGCGGGATCGAGAACCAGCTGGACTCTGTGATGTCAAAAGGGGAGGGGCTAGTGAGCCGTCTGGAGGCGGAACTGAGGCAGCTGACGGACAGGAGAATCACGCTGGAGGTCCAGGCCGTCAGTCAGGACCACATCGGCTTCCTGCAGGTGAGACCTGAACTCTGTCTCCATGGTGATTCTCCTCAACTTCTTTCCTCGCCTCCTATCCTCACCTCCTCCTTTTTTACTCGCCCACCCCCAGAGTTTCGAGGAGGCCACAGCTCCTCTGGCTGAGGAGCAGGAGGAGGTGGATGACGACGAGGAGTTCTCCCTCCACTTCCAGCTGGGGGAGGTGAAGAGTTCTCTGCAGGAGGTGAAGGACAAGATGGACGACATCAGGATGGGGGAGGTCGGGTCCACAGTCGGGATCATGGGGGCTGGTTGGGCCACGGGGGCTGGTGGGTTCATTAATTATTCTAATAATAATTATAATAATATTATAAAAAGAACTAATGTTGTAGAAAACTGGACCAGAACTACATACATGAGTATAAGACATTAAAATTCACACATTGATATCAGATCCCGTCTGCATCCGAAGCTAGACCGGGTTCTGGGTTCACTTGTTTTAATGTCTGCTGCTGCCAGTTTACATATTTGGCCCGGGTGGAGCTAGCCACTCCTATCAAGTTCTAGAGAGTCTCATTCCGGCGTACCCCGACCTCAATAACAAGCTCACCCTCTTTTGGGTGAGTGTGTGTGAAGTGAGTGAGTGAGTGGGGTGAGGTCAGTGGATGAGTGAGTGAGTGAGCGGGTGGGTGGGTGAGTGAGTGAGGTGAGGTGGTGAGTGAGTGAGTGAGTGAGTGAGTGAGGTGAGGTGGTGAGTGACTAAGTGAGTGAGTGAGTGAGGTGCTGACCTCCTCTCTTGTGTTCCAGTCTCGTCGGGGGACCTGATGTCGGCAGAGAGCATGCTCAGTCTGAGAGGAAGCACCGCCAGTCTGAGAAAGAGCCAGTGGTCTCTCAAAGGTGATCACATGATCATATTGATATTATTAGTCATGTGATCAAGTCTGTCTGCTGAATCCACCAATCGCAATCATTGATCAGTTCATCAAAGTACCAAAGCAGCCGGTCTCTAGTGGTCTGACTCTGGACCAGCCTTGAAACACTTTGATTAATACCATGAGTGAGACTTTTAATGTGAATGACTGGTTTCCTGTTTCCTGTCTCCCTCCAGATCGGAAGAAGAGCAAGTCTGTCTCAAGTGGGTCTTTGAACGCCCCTCTCTCCAGATCAAGATTCTTGTCTAGATTCTGGTTCTAGTCTAAAGACTAACATGTTCATGTCTTCATGTGTGTCCCAGGTCACCGGAAGGCCCGGGTCTACATGGGTGAGTCAGCATTCATCCTCTCATCGTATCATTAGGGTTATTAACGAGTAGATGCTAACTCTGGTTGCTATGATGTTATTAGCTAGTATGCTAATGCTAGCACTCACTGAGTAGGAAACAAGCGTAGAATGCTAACATGATACTTTAGGCATGCTAACAAGCTAACCCTCTAAATAGTACATATTACATGCTATAATGTGCTAATGTTAGCATAACCAGGGTAACAAGTCAACAGGCTACAGTTAGCATTTTAGCATGTTAGCGTCTAGTCGTCGACGTGTGGTGGGGGTTGGCGTCGTCTTGCCGTCAGGTTGCTGCGGTCGTCATGGTAACAGGCTCAGGAGAGCGCCAGGCTTCAAGTCCATGCTGGTTTCTCCCACTTACGGTATCCCCGTTGTCTCCAGAGGACGTAACCCTGAACCCAGTGACGGCGTACCCCTTCCTGATCCTGTCCGAGGACAGGAAGCAGGTGAAGCGGGGCGAGAAGCTGCAGTTCTACAGGAACAGCCAGCAGCGCTTCGACGTCTGGTCCTGCGTCATCTCCAAGGAGAACTACAGCACTGGGAGACACTACTGGGAGGTAGGACCCCCCCCCCCCCCCCCCCCCCCCAACATCTACCAGTCCAGGTTCTGGTCCGGGGTCTGACCTCGGGTTGTACGTTGTGTGTCCGTTGTGTGCAGGTGTTTGTGGGCGAGAGTAAGGACTGGAAGCTGGGCGTGGTCAGCGAGTCGGCTCCCAGGAAAGGCCTGTTCGACATGAGTCCCTCCAACGGCTACTACGCCATCTGGTGGAGCGGCAGTCAGCTGCGGGCGCTTACGACTCCACCCCTCACCAAGGTCGAAGCCTCACACCTCACTGTCACACCACACTCTCTCACCTCACTCTTACCTCACTCTCACGCCTCACACCTCACTCACACCTCACACTTCACTCACGCTTCACCCTCTCACCTCACTCTCACACCTCACTCTCACACCTCACTCTCAGGTAAACCAGGGTTCGTTTGGATGCTGGAAATCCCTAAGCTCCGTTCTGTCACTAACGTTCCATCGTATCGTGGAGGTATTTGACGTCTGCAGTGGGTTTCCATGTTTAAATACGTTTGTGTCCCTGTGGCGCTGCAGGTGAAGAGTCCTCCCAAGCTGCGTCAGGTGGGGGTCTTCCTGGACATGGACGAGGGTCAGGTCTCCTTCTACAACGTCAAGTCCGGCTCGGAGATCTACAGCTTCACCGGATCCTCCGAGTTCACCGAGCGTATGTTTCCTCTGCTGGGGACTGGAGACAAAGAGGTCCCTCTGGTCCTTGTGACCTCACAGCACCAGCTGGTCTGAAGGACAGGGGTCTGGACCAGAGACAAGGGGGTCCAAGCCTGTCCCGGTCCCCTCGCCGAACAAACTGTGAGATAAATTATTAAAGCGCATAAAGAAATGTTTGAAAATGTCTCAACAGTAAAGAAGACATTCGTTTCTCAATGTAGTTTCTTTATAGTCTCGATTGACAGTGGAGTTGGCTCCGCCCCCTCCCCCTCTCAGCCAATAGGACGAAGACGTCTTATGATGCGTTTATGTACATTTGATCAAAGCTGTTAATTAAAGACAAACGTCCCGAACCACGCAGACTCCTCTCTTCCTTAATTAAACACGTGAGCGGGAGCATGTCACCATGGCAACGGCCAGTAGTGCAGAGCAGCTGAGCTGGTTGCTAGCGGTGCTAACAGCGATAACAGCTATAGAATGATGACCTTTTTTAATAAAGAATGGAAACGTTAATGAGAGTTAATAGAAACTTTCAAAGGTCAGGGTCGCTGGTGTGGAACCAGTAGACCGCCAGTGATTTGTTGCTGGTTCGGGATCATCAGCTGGTTGTAGTTTGCTGCCACCTGCTGGTCGAAGACGTCGGTGCAGGATGTCAAGTAAATCTTTTTACGTTTTGTATCGTTTTGTATATTTCAAAATAAAAGCCCTAAACTCAACAAGCAAAACAGGTTTTAAACGCAGAAATGCAGTTTTACTTGAAGTCTATGATTTCCTACATTTCCCATGATGCCTTATAAGAGAAGGACGTTACTTTCATGTGTGTGGCAGGATTTGATGATTTATAATTTTGGTTTTCCTATGTTTTTATTTCATAAATATTTTAGAAAGTTGAGCTAAAACTTGTTTATGTGACGAGAAGTTTGATTCTTCTGAAAGCTAGAAATTACTACTTGCGCTTTTGCGTTACGTTACTTTTGTACCATGAAATGTTTTGTATCAAATAGACGTCATGACAATGTTACAATCATTCAAGTTTATATTTTATTTAACATAAATCATATTGCAGTCAATGTGAACAGCTGGGGTTTCAATATACACAATAGTATAGTAACATTTAAGCCCCTCCCCTGTGACCCCACCCACAACCACCCCAATGAAAACCAAAAGCCCCTCCCATAAACCCGGCCCACCAGCCCATTTAAACAAACACTGACCTCCTACCGCCCCACCCCTGGCCCCACCCCCTAGCCCGACACCCCGCCCCAACTGTGTGTGTGTTATTTAGCAGCAAACTCCAAACTGACTCATCTCCGCGTATTTGCCACCACCGGTCAGCTATTCCACATGTTCATGTGACCAGCTGCAGACCGCTCCTATTAGACTAACAGGCCCCTCCCCCGACTGGGATGCCGTTACATTACTGCAGGCAGAAAATTACCAAGGTCTTGTTTTACGGGCTTTTAAAGGCACACCTGCTTCCATAGGGCTCCCAGGCCCCGCCCCTCCTACTGACATAATTAAGCTCCTCCCCCAGCACTGATGTCAGACCTCCAGTCATTACAGGCTGAAAATGATGATCTTAATATATAACACTTTTTAAGGCGTGCCTGATAAGTATTGAGATAAGCCCCTCCCACTGCCTCACAAGCCCCTCCTACTGATGTCATATCTACAGCCGCCGAGTTGCTGCTGCCTGCAAACAGAGTCCACTTCCTGCCTTAAGGTAAGTTGGGCCTAAAGGGACCTTTTAAGACATTTGCTCTTGAAGCCCCTCCCACTCTGACTTGAAGCCCCTCCCCCCAATGTGGAGTCACTGCTGGTGAACACATTGATAGTATGTGGAAGTCTTTTCTTTGAGAACAGCTGGGTGTAGCAACGTCCTTCCTGACGAAGTCTTCTTGCCCCTTTGTGAGGTTGCCAGGTGACCATCACTATAGCCGCCTTCGCGTTGCCGTGGCAACCAGCCTCACAGCATGGAGGCACGGGCATCTAGAGCGAATGGACGAACTGCTTGTCGTGAGCGGCGTTTGTGAGTTTAGAGTTTGCTGCTGGCTGAAGTGTAACAAACAAACGAACGGCAGCGTGGCGGAGGGGGGCGTCGCCGATAGGGGAGTGGTCGAGGGGGCGTGGCCTCCTGACTACCTGTCTGACACAGGCGTCTTCGCCACACACAAAATAAAAAAATAAAAGGAAATCACGTGGGTTTCATCAGCATCAGCATCATGGCAATTCATCACCTTTACGGAGCAACATTCACTGACCACCCACACCCCACCCCATTCCTCCCCCTCCATTATCACGCTCGGCCGCCGCTCGCCGTCGGCCATCTTTTTGAGTCCAGTTCTGGTGTGCGTCGTGTGTCGGCGTCCCCCTGTGGCGTGTAAACTGTTGAATGTTGCGTCTTGTAAGTAAAACAGAGAGAAATATGGGAGGGGAGGGGGGGGGGGGGGTGGAGGTGGGGGGAGAGGGAGGGCGGGGGTTCTTTGTCTTCTTTTGTTTTAAAACAGGAAAGCGTCTTCTGGCGTGCTGCTTCCTATCGCCGCGACTCCTGCTTCTGCCAAGGAGCAGGACTGAGGGGTGAGAGGGGGAGGAGGGGGGAGGTGAGGAGTGTAGGGGGGGGTCAGGGGAGTTTGGAGGATCATGGGACGCCGAGTTATTTAAGACACCTCTCGAAGTAGGTGGCGCCCACGTAGCCGCCCTTCAGAGAGCGCTGGACGTTCTGCTCGAAAAGCCGCCGGTTCGTCTGCAGGACTTCTGCTGCCTCCTTGTTCAACGGGTCCTCGGGGTTCGGCTCCTGGGGGGGTACATGGATAGTTACTGTTAATGGGACATCATGATTCACACTGGTGATGCAGGACCAGGTCTGGTATCAGCTGGTAGTCCTTCCTCGACAACGAGACTGGAGAACTCACTAGAAATAGATACTGGAGTCCGTAGATGATGGAGTTTACTGTCAGCACCGGCTTCCAGTCCTCTCTGTGGACCAGAGGAGACAAGGACATGTGTGAGACCCAGACCAGAACCACAGGACCACAACCATTCTGACTTTCACACACCTTAAGATATTTAGGCAGACGTTTCCTTCCAGGTCGATGTTGGGGTGATACACCATCGTCTCACACTTGACCTTGGGCGGGTCGTGGGGATAACCCTGTCCTACCTGTCAATCACACACACACTCTTTAATTACAGGAGGAAGGAGGGACCCACAAACACATTAAACTAAGGGCGACACATGAGAGGAAGGACAATAGATGAGAGGAAGGGCAACAGGTGTTTCTCACCTTAAAGCTGAAGACAAATTTTCCTCCTTTGTAAAAACCCTGTAAGAAAAACAAACATGTTTACTTCCACAATCTGCTTCAGATGTTGAGAATGTCACTCACAGACAGACAGACAGACAGACAGACAGACAGACAGACACCTCGTCCGGCGAGATGATGAGTCTGAAGTTGAGGAGGTCATCGTCATCGGGGAAGTTGATCTCACATGTCTTTGGCAGATTCAACTCATTGATGTCTGGAACACAAACAAACAAATATCAGATCACGGAGGACCACCAGAGGACCATGGAGGACCACGGAGGACCACTGAGGACCACCAGAGGACGAGCGGAGGATCACAGAGATTCATGTGCTTTTATGAGTATCATTCTAAAATATATTGGGATTCATCATCATGTGTTTTATCTCGGAGGATAAAGTTTTCCTGTGATTAACGTTACATCTTCATCGTCTCTGTGAACACCTGGCTGATCTGAAACCATCGACGGACATCAGAGCTTCTCTGGTGATGAAGATGAGGACACTTTAGATGTTCGGCCGTTTCCGTAGTAACTGCTGCGGTGTAAATAGCTGTTCTGTTGTGAGCGCTGCATTACCTTTGTCCAATCACAGCCTCCGTCTCCACAAACGCCTCGCTCCCCTCCAGCAGGTGAGCTCACAGACAGACAGGTAGACGTCACCGCCACACGGAGGACATGTTTGGTGACCGCTGTGACCGGCGGTGATCTGGCGGTTCAACCTGTGGCGGTTCAACCCCACCCTGAACGCCTCATGCAGATATTGTTTTGTAAAATAAATAAAATATTATTTAACGGTGGGCTGAATTCATCGTGGCAGCGAGAGAAGGAAACCAGAGCATCAGGAACTGCTGAATCATGAAAAGACAGAGACGTGGAGGATGAGGATTTGAGAGGAAGAAACTGCCGAGTCGATGATTGTTGTGTACTGGACGACATGACCGGAACCACGAAAGTGATCTGCAACAGGACCTAGTTCAGGTGTTGGAACGGTGAAGCTGTCAGACCAGGTGTGTTTATACAGCCAGGAAGTACCCACATCCTTTGCTGCAGTAACAGTACTGTGAAGATCCTACACAACAAGTAGAAGTACCGAGTAGTATCACTCAAGTAGGTGTAGTGTTGGTGTTTCTGTTCATGTATGCCGTGTCATAACTAGTTTAGACAGCAGCATCATACCCATCCTGTGACATCATCAAGTCGTTTCCAGCTGATCCGAGAGGCGTTTTACCAACACCAACACACCTGCAGGTATGAGGTCTCACCTGGACGCTGTCAAAGCGCCATGCAGGGGGAGTAGGAAGTACTCCAGTACAAGTACAAGTACTGAAGAACATGATGAGTAAATGTATTCTGTCACAGCTGCAGCTCCTCCTCCTACCTGTCATACATGTTCCAGGTGACAGTCACCTGGTTCACAGCCTGCTGCCACTCAACTAGCTGGTTGGCTGCCACTCAACTAGCTGGTTAGCTGTCACTCATCTAGCTGGTTAGCTGTCACTCATCTAGCTGGTTGGCTGCCACGCAACTAGCTGGTTGGCTCCCACTCAACTAGCTGGTTGGCTCCCACTCAACTAGCTGGTTAGCTGCCACTAAACCAGTAAAACCTGATGCGAGTTAGAGAGTGAAACTGGTTTCGAAGCTGCTTGGAAGCTACGTATTAGCCGGTTAGCAGCTACGTGTTAGCTGGTTGGAAGCTACGTGTTAGCCTGACGCCCAGCCCTCGGACCGCTGCTGTGGACTGTCAGCTAGTCCGCTGGGGGGGGGGGGATGTTCTGGGTTCACTGTTGTTTGGAGTTAGCTGTGTGCTAACAGAGTTCCGTTAGCATGACGCGCGTTAGCTTCTGACTGGCTGTTTTGTTTTCAAATATAGCACCAGCTAGCCGCCGTTAGCTCACACCACTTCAGGTTAGCATGCTAGCCGTTAGCCTCTAGCCGTTTTCCCTCTCCGCTGGTCGTGTAACGTCACCCCGGGCTCCGTCGGGGGTCGGGTGTTACCCGGGGCTTTGTTGCGGACTAGCCGGCCCCGTGGGTCGGGACCAGTGGAGCGGGTCTCGGTGCTGATAACGAGCCTACCTTTCTGTATTCGGAGCTGGGCCGCGCTGGCTTTCTTCCCCCCGGCTCCCGTTCGGTTTCCTCCAGCAGATTCCTCGTCTTTCTTCTGCTGCTTCAGGGAAAAGAGCTTAATCATCTTCAGTTCGTTATAGATGGACGCCGGTAGTTTGCGTCCCGTCGGTGTGCTCGGTCTGTCGGGGCCGTGTGGGAGTCTGAGGGAGGCTCGGTTCAGTCCTAACGGCACCGGGATGTTGATGCAGCCGGTGCGTCTCAACTAATTACACTGAAGGGACGGAGCTAGCCGAGCTAGCCTAGCCTGTTAGCTGGCGGGGGAGGGTGAGAGGGGGGGGGGGGGGGGGTCACGGGGCTCAATATGAAAGATGTTGGTGCTATCACCAAAGTACTCATCTGAAGTACTTGTAGTATTCCTGTTGTCTCAGAGGTAACTCGTGTACTTGTACTCCACTACATTTAGTTCCTCTCATCCTCTTCCTGTCCACCTCAAACTTTAAACCTGCAGCTGTGTGGATGCTGATGGGTAAACTCTTCTTCTTCTTCTGCTTCTTCTTCCTCTTCTTCTTCTTCTTCTGCTGCTTCTTCTTCTTCTTCTTCTTCTTCTTCTTCTTCTTCTTCTTCTTCCAAATAATCTTCTAAAGCCCCTTGGATGAGCTTTACATGATTCTCAAAGGACAGTGACGTCACACACTTCCATGTGATGAACAGTTATAGATAAATCTGAAGGAAACGCAGGAGTTGATGACATTTGACCTTAAATGTTATTATGTATTATTAAAACACCTACATGTTTTTATTTTTTTAGCTGTTTCTTATGGAAGCCACTTGCCACCACTGCCAGAAAAAAAGAGAAACATTCTCCAAATAATTGACTTTGTATCTCAAAGAGAAATACAAAGTCAATATTTTGGAGAAAGTTTGTCTTTTATTCTGGTAGCAGCGGAAATGGGCATCCATAGATATTATATCTGTGTCGAATAAGAGCAGAATAACTCATATTATATATAGTTCTCTCTTACCTGATCAATAAAATCACCCAGTAATGTTTAACAGTTTTACTTTTATTATTATAAAATGTTTTATTTTACTTATTATTATGTATTAATATATATTGTATATTAATATATATTAATTATTTTGACCTTATACACAGCTAACTGTACAATGCCTCCACCTCTGCCATCTCTGCTCCAGAACCTGCAAAACTTTCCATTCATCTATTCTCCTCCCTCAAAGAAATAACCACATCGGACCTATCCACCATACTCACTGGCATGAAAACTTCAACCTGTATCCTGGACCCCCTTGCCTCCACCCTATGGCCTGTGTCCCCTCACTCTCCCCCTGATCACCCTGGTATTAAACTCTCTGTCCACTGGCCTCTTCCCCCCCACCCTCAAACTCGCTGCTGTCACCCCCCTGCTAAAAAACCCGGACTTAACCATGAAACCCTCAACAATTTCCGACCCATCTCCAATCCCCCCTTCCTTTCAGAAATATTAGAAAGAGTAGTTGCCTCCCAGATAAAATCTCACCTTGACCACAATAACCTCTACAAACCTTTCAATCCGGCTTCTGCTCCAGACACAGGCCACCAATGACATTCCCCTTTACCTCAGTGCTGCCTTCGACACCATCAACCACTCCATCCTCATCTCCTGCCTCCAGTCCTCACTTGGCATCACTGGCATTGCTCTCACCTGGTTCAAATCGTCTCTGACAGACACCAATTTCCATCAACAACTGCAATAATAATTAATATTTTCATTTTATTTGTATTTATTATTTTACTTGTTTTTATTTTACTCGCGCGCCCCCCCCCAAAAGACAGAAGTTAATATATACATATCGTAAAAAAAAAATACAAATCCCACAATTCCTTTCTGCACCGGACGCATTGTGACGTGGTGACGCGGTAGGGGGCGGGGCGTGCATACTTGTGCTGCCCGTACTGTATTTTCGCGTATATTCTTTATTTATTTGATTCCCTCCCTCCGCGGCGGAACGCCTCCAGTCACCTGTGTGATGTAATCAATGCGGGGGGTTAAACATGTCACAGGGGGCCAAACGGATCACAACACTCAACCCAGAATCACGCACCGCACCGCAGCCAGGGCGCCGCACAATAGACGCGGAGAACAATAGCCGCGCGCTCATCTTTATCCACAATAACTGATTGATTTTAACGCGCCGATCAGCGGGGGTCTAGTTCCCGCGGATGGTTATATATCCGCGAGTTAAAAGCACCACGCAGCCGTTAGAATGAGCCGCTCCGTGTGTTTTGAAGCCCCCCGGGAAGAAGAGGAGAGGAACACGTTGTAACGTGCTGAGCGGAGGGGAGAGAGAGGTAGACTTACACCGGGGAGATAGAGAGAGAGAGAGGGAGAGACAGGGAGAGGGGGGGCACGACTCAGTCAGCAGCACTGCGCCCTTCACTTGATCGATATCGATCCGTTTGGAAGAGATCCACAGCAGGTCCGTTAGTTTGGGGCTAGCTCGGGAGCTAGCACCGGAGGCTACACGATGGGACGCGTGTGAAGCAGCCCGGGAGCGAGTCACGGCAGCCCGGCGGGGGGAGGCACAAGGAAGCGGACGGCTAGCTGCGCTCACCCGAAGCTAACGCTGGCTAACTGTTGGCTAATATCATTTCTAATGAGCGACCCAGGAGCATGCGACCTGATACGAGGAGGTGAGTTGCCGCGGGTGTGTGTCTTTACTAGCAGCCATGTTGTTTTATCCACCTCCGCGCGGCGGGTTTGTTGTGAGCGAGGCGGGGAGATAATGAAAGAGGAAGCGGACTGCAGCGCAGCTAGCCTGCTAACACGCTAGCAAGCGTAACATAGGAACAGACCACGGGGGGATGGGGAGGACTGTGTCATCTCTCAGACGTGATATCCAACTAACAACACGCCCGGCGCGTGGACCCGTCCGCAGGTGTTGATGGTTCAGCCCGCAGTGACGACATGTAGGTGACTATAACGCGCTAGGTGTTAGCGGTTAGCAGCTAATCTCACAAGTGGTGCCAGATGCGCATCTTCATTATTCCTGGCTGCTAACTTCTGTTAGCTAGCTCCATGGTGAAAAGATAAACATCCTCAGTGTTCACGAGGACACACACAAACAGCGGTATGGATGTATGGGGGATTTTGAATGTTGCAAATAAGAAGCTGGAACACCAAACAACTAATACATTACAACCACTGTGTAGCATTACAACCGCAGCACCAGTATGTCCTGTTACTGTGTAGCATTACAACTGCAGCACCAGTATGTCCTGTTACTGTGTAGCATTACAACCGCAGCACCAATATGTCCTGTTACTGTGTAGCATTACAACTGCAGCACCAGTATGTCCTGTTACTGTGTAGCATTACAACCAAATCACCAGTCTGTCCTGTTACTGTGTAGCATCACAACCACATCACCAGTCTGTCATGTTACTGTGTAGCATTTCACCCACATCACCAGTCTGTCCTTGTTACTGTGTAGCATTACAACCACAACACCAGTCTGTCCTGTTACTGTGTAGCATTACATCCACATCACCAGTCTGTCATGTTAATGTGTAGCATTTCACCCACATCACCAGTCTGTCCTCGTTACTGTGTAGCATTACACGCACAGCACCAGTCCGTCCTGTTACTGTGTAGCATTTAAACCGCAGCACCAGTCTATCTTTGTTGTTACTGTGTAGCATTACAACCACAGCACCAGTCTGTCCTGTTAGTGTGTAGCATTACAACCACAGCACCAGTCTGTCCTGTTACTGTGTAGCATTACAACCACAGCACCAGTCTGTCCTGTTACTGTGTAGCATTTAAACTGCAGCACCAGTCTGTCCTTGTTGCTACTGTGTAGCATTACAACCGCAGCACCAGTCTGTCCTTGTTGTTACTGTGTAGCATTACAACCACAGCACCAGTCTGTCCTGTTACTGTGTAGCATTACAACCACAGCACCAGTCTGTCCTGTTACTGTGTAGCATTTAAACTGCAGCACCAGTCTGTCCTTGTTGCTACTGTGTAGCATTACAACCGCAGCACCAGTCTGTCCTTGTTGTTACTGTGTAGCATTACAACCACAGCAACAGCACCAGTCTGTCCTCGTTGTTATTGTGTAGCATTACAACTGCAGCACCAGTCTGTCCTGTTACTGTGTAGCATTACAACGACGGCACCAGTCTGTCCTGTTACTGTGTAGCATTACACATGATCACATGATCAGAAGAAACGGTGATCTTCAACACAGTAGAACATCAACACCAGGATGAAGTCCTGATGGTTCCCGTGGCCTTGGTTGTGTATTGATGTTAATATCTTTTTACACGACATTGCTATGTTAACACTGACATCACTATTAACATGGCTGACATCACTATTACCAGGCTGGTGTCATTATTAACACTGCTGACATCACTATCAACACTGCTGACGTCACTATTAACGTGCTGACA
This sequence comes from Eutrigla gurnardus, assembly GCF_963514095.1. NCBI lineage: Eukaryota > Metazoa > Chordata > Actinopteri > Perciformes > Triglidae > Eutrigla > Eutrigla gurnardus. The sequence goes on from NC_139931.1 coordinate 2,824,166, forward strand.
TCACTATCAACGTGCTGACATCACTATCAACACTGTGCCATCACTATTAACATGGTTGACATCACTATTAATTACGCTGACGTCACTATTAACACACTGGCGTCACTATCAAAACGGCTGACATCACTATCAGCATGCTGACGTCACTATTTCCACTGCTGACGTCACTGTCAACACGACTGACATCACTATTAACATGCTGAGGTCACTATTCACACGCTGACGTCACTATTACCACGCTGACATCACTATTACCACAGCTGACGTGACTATTAAACATGGACGTCATAATTAACATGGCTGACATCACTATTAACACCAACGTCTCTATCAAAACGGCTGACATCACTATCAACATGTTGACGTCACTATTTCCACAGCTGATGTCACTATTGACATCAATGACATCACTATCAACACTGCTGACGTCACTATTAACACGCTGACGTCACTATTGACATCGATGACATCACTATCAACACTGCTGAAATCACTATTAACACGCTGACGTCACTATTGCCACGGCTGACGTCACTATTGCCACGGCTGAAGTCACTATTGCCACAGCTGACGTCACTATTGCCACGGCTGACATCACTATTAACACGCTGACGTCACTATTAACACGCTGACATCACTATCTCTTGTATAGACATAAATTAACCTGTAAAAGATTTTTGTCACCGATTCAAAGCTGATTGGTCGGTACGTTGGCGCCCGCTGTGTCTGTGTGTGTGAGACGGCATGAGAGAGGGGGAATATTAAGTGACCAGTAACATACAATGTTTCATATCACCATTGTCCTGCCAAAATAATAGCAATTCACAATGTTATCCTAGCTAACATTAGCACAGCAGCTAGCATTAGCACGCCTGCAGTAAAGGGTCTAAATAATGTAACTTAACCCCTAATAGAACTCTTAAATGAAGCATGGCAAACTTCACCAACGTGTTTATGAGATTTATTTGGCTCGTTGGATATACGTTGTTGGAGAGAACTGTTTACTGTGATAACTGTCTTGGTTAGTTTAGCATATTTACTAGCATTAGCCAACAACTCCTCACCAACATATTTAGTCACCACAACACTGTGAGACATGTATTAGTATGTCCGACACCTGAGTTTGCATTTTAAACATGTTTTTGAAACTCTGAAACCATATCTGTTAAACTGTGGAGTTCAGGCAACAATTCAATTCTACGCCATTGACTCCTGTCTGTCTGTCTCTCTGTCTGCCTGTCTCCAGCTGACTTGTTCGGGGATGTCGGGCAGTAAGGCGCTGGGCGGGGGGGCTGGCGGGGGGGCGAGGCGAAGGCGGACGCGGTGCCGGCGCTGCCAGGCCTGCATGAGGACCGAGTGTGGAGAGTGTCACTTCTGTAAGGACATGAAGAAGTTCGGAGGGCCTGGCCGGATGAAGCAGTCCTGCCTCCTGAGACAGTGCACGGCGGTGAGACACACACACACACACACACACACACACACACACACACACACACACACACACACACACACACACACACACACACACACACACACACACACACACTTTTTTCCAGGACTCTCCTGGGGGCTTAGAGACCCAGACCCTGACCCCCCCCCAGTAGTGAACACATGACAGCAGGTTCTGATTGGTCCCCGTGGCTTTGCTATAAAGGCAGAAACTACATTTCCTCAAGTACAAGTTTAGATCAAAGTTTATTGATTGATTGCTCGATGAATTTACGAGCAGCCAGCCGTTTCTAAAGTGTAAACTTCTGCTCTGCGGCCTGCAGAATGAACGTGATGAAGACATGAATCATAATCATGTGTGTTACTCTAAAATCAACAGACGCTTTGTTGTTCTTCATCATGGCGATGCAGAGATCCAAACGGATGTTTCACAGAGAGATGAATGTAGAAGTGAGGACCGGACAGAATGTTCTCTGGCTGCAGAACCAGCTCACCGGTCCTCACGATACCAGAGCAGGGACACGCACACACACACGCACACACAATGACATGTTGGTGCACACACAATTAAATCGAGATTACTTTCTATTATATTTTTTCTCTGTCGATTCTTCAAATAGCATCAGTAGAGAGCCGGAGCCCAGCAGGCAACGATGCTGGGTTTCCATGGCAACCACAGATGGTTGCTGGCACTGTGAGTGAGAGAGTTGGCTTTGATCCATCGCCGTGGAGATGCTTTAAGGCGCGCACACACACACACACACACACACATACACACACACAAACACTGAGCCAGCTCATCTGCATATTATTGCTTTATTTGTTCAACTGTTTATTATTTTTGGTTATGGGGGAGGAGGGGAGGAGGAATGCAAGAGCAGAGGATGGATGCTCCTCTTGCTCCTCTGGTGGCTCCTCAGATCAGGAGGAGCTTCTGATAATAAAGTGATTATTGACGGCTGACATCACTGATCTGAACACAGAAATGAGATTTAAATCAGTGTAGCAGAACAGTCAGAGTGGTGGCCATCTTTATGTGTACCATTGCCATACTGATGATGTCACTCGACTCACTACTTTGTTCACAAGAGACGTTAAAGCTGTGGAGCTAGCACGCTAGCTGGCTAATTAATGGACAACACGCTAGTTAGCTAGCTAGCTAAAGCTAAACTCTATGCGCCTGTCTCCCTACCCGCCTGTCTCCCTACCCGCCTGTCTCCCTACCCGTCTGTGTCCCTACCCGCCTGTCTCCCTACCCGTCTGTGTCCCTACCTGCTTGTCTCACCTGTCCTTGTCTCCCTACCCGTCTCTCTCCCTACCCATCTGTCTCCCTTGCCTGTCTCACCTGTCCTTGTCTCCCTACCCGCCTGTCTCCCTACCCGCCTGTCTACCTACCCGCCTGTCCACCTACCTGCCTGTCTAAATACCTGCCTGTCTCACCTGTTCTTGTCTCCCTGCTGCAGCCCGTCTTGCCCCACACGGCGGTGTGCTTTGCGTGCGGCGAGGCGGGGAAGGAGGACACGGTGGACTCTGAGGAGGAAAAGTTCAGCCTTTCTCTTATGGAATGTACCATCTGTAATGAGATCATCCACCCCAGCTGCCTCAAGGTCAGTAATCGCTCATCAATACCTGCTGTCTGTCTGTTCGTGGGTACATCCTGTTACCTGGTGAGTACCAAAATAAAAGCCCAGTGATGACAAAGTGTGTCTGTGCCTCCAGATGGGGAAAGCTGAAGGAATCATCAACGACGAGATCCCAAACTGCTGGGAGTGTCCCAAGTGCCACAAGGAGGGCAAAACCAGTAAGGTAAGAGTCCCACCAGCTGGTCTCAGACCAGTCTATGCCCTGGTCCAGTCTGGGTTCATGGTTCACCCCGAAGTAAACCTGTCTGTGTGTCCAGGACCCGGCCGACGGCTCGGGGAAACGGCGGCTGGATAACGGCGAGGTGGGCCGCTGGAAGCTCACTGATGACCCGCCTCCTAAGAAGAAAGCACCACCCTCCCTGGAGGAGGGGGGGAGGACGGAGGGGGGGCACAAAAGGAAGAAGGAGAAGGAGCTGCCTCAGGACAGCGGGACCAAGAAGAAGGTGGAGTGTTAAACCAGTGTCTAACCCTAACCAATCAGCTGAGAGCTTCAACCGCTTCATTAGTAATCTGTTCTCTCTAACTTCCTCCTCCACCACCTCCTCCCATCTCCTTCCTCCCTCCTTCCTCCTCCTCCTCCTCCTCCTCCATCATTATCATCTCCCTCCTCCCCCCTTCTCCTCCTGCTCTCCCTCCATCTCCCTCCTCCTCTACCTCCTCCATCTCCCCCCTCTGGTTTATGCATAGAAACACAAACTAACTAGAGAAATGTTGAACCTGAACGCAGCATCTCCTTGTTTTCCTAAACGTTTGAAGCCAAAATCATAATTAATCATAATAAATGTGACTGTCTCTCCTTCCTGTCTCTCTCTCAGATGAAGGGCGCCCATGAAAAACGCCTCAAAAAGGCAGGAAGCATTTATTATCATTATTCTTATTATCAAATTATATTATATATTATTATCATATAATATTATATTTGTCATTATCATATCTTATTATTTTATTTTTATTATATAATATTTTTATTATTATTACCATATTATTACCATATTATTACCATATTATTATCCTATATTATTATTATTATTATTTCGTCCTGATCCAACTGTTTGATTCTCCCCATCAGAAACCCAAACAGGAGGCGGTGGAGTCAAATGGTCCCCCCTCCTCAGCTGCTGGAGGAGCAGGAGGCCTCCAGGGCTCGTCCTCATCCCAGCCTGGGGGAGGAGGGGGAGGTGTAGGGGGGCCATCGAGTGCAGACCAGCGCTCCCATCACAGAGAGAAGCTGGAGCGCTTTAAGAGGATGTGTCTGCTGGAGCGCCGGCCCGAGTCGTCGTCCTCCTCCTCCTCCAGCTCTGAGTCCGACTCCGAGTCCGACTCTGATGACTCCCTCAGGGGGGAGCAGGCAGGAGGGGGCTCCTCGCCGTCGTCCTCCTCTCCCGCCCCGCCTCCTCCCGTCGTCTACGGCAACAGCGGCGGCGGGCGGGCGGAGCGGGAGAGGAGTCGCAGTGAGCGGGAGAGGGAGAGGGAGAGGGAGAGGGAGCGGCGCCTGGCTGAGCTGGGCTTCAGCGCCAGCGAGGAGTCGGAGGGCGAGGGAGGGAGGGGGGAGGAGGAGGAGGAGGTGCGGGAGGAGGAGCAAGCAGGGGGGGAGAAGGCTCGGCGGAGAGGGGGTGGAGGAGAGGTGGGTCTTCCTCCACGAGGACGCAAAGGAGGACTGCTGGACGGAGAGGAGGAGGACACGCCCACCTCTGACAGGACCAGGAAAAACTCCACCTCCCTCCCCCCGCCCTCACCCCTCTCCTCCAATCAGATCCCTCCGTCCTCGCAGCACGACAGCTTCACGGGGAAGCAGCGCAGCAACGGGCAGGAGGCACGCAACGGGCGGACACGAGGAGGGACGGGAGGGGGGAGGGAGGGAGGGGAGAAGGAGAACGCCAGCGGCGTTCTGACCAATCACAGACATGGTGGGGGAGGAGGGGGCGGGGCCAAAGGCAGCGGCAGCCGCGGCAATAAGATCCGTAGCAACAATAAGAACCAAATGTCCAGGAACAACATCACCTCTTCCTCCATCCCCACCTCTAACGGGGGAGGAGGGGGGGGAGGAGGCCTCATGATGTCAGCCATGGCGGCGTCACCCTGCTCGCACCCGTCCCGCCTCAACCCACGCTCTCAGATAATGAAGCGCAGCCCGCCCGCCGTGCCCTCGCCGCCCCGGCCCGTCCAGATGGAGAGACACCTGGTGCGCCCCCCACCCACCTGCCCCGAGCCCAGCTGTCTGCCGCTGGACTCTGGCTCCGCCCACATCATGACACGGGACGTGTGGCTCCGAGTCTTCACCCACCTGAGCCAGAGAGAGCTGTGTGTCTGCATGAGGGTGTGTCGCACCTGGAGCCGCTGGTGAGTGACATCACTCTGACGTCATTGGACCTGAGACCCCCTGAGGTCTCTCTCCTGGTAGGACAGGGTCTCAGGTCTCTCATCTCATGTCTCTTTCCTGGTAGTACAGGGTCTCAGGTCTCTCATCTCAGGTCTCTTTCCTGGTAGGACAGGGTCTCAGGTCTCTCTCCTGGTAGGACAGGGTCTCAGGTCTCTCTCCACTCAGGTCTCTTTTCTGGTAGGACAGGGTCTCAGGTCTCTCTCCACTCAGGTCTCTTTTCTGGTAGGACAGGGTCTCAGGTCTTTCTCCTGGTAGGACAGGGTCCCAGGTCTCTCTCCTGGTAGAACAGGGTCTCGGTGTTGAGAGCTGGTGTTTGAGCAGCATGGAGTCGACACATGAAGTTAGAAGCAGATGAAAGCAGGACAGGAACCGCTCTGAGCTGGTCCTGGATCAGCAGAACTCCATTCAGAAAACAAGGCGTCTCTAATCAGAGACCAGATGATAAAATGTGACTCAGCATCTTTTCTGAGTCTGTCCGAGCGTCTCCTGTAATCCATCAACACATGATCTACCAGAGACCACGTGTTGGAGCCTGGTTTTACTGGGTTTCTCTGGAACCACCACTTCACCTCAACCAGAGCTTTCTACACTTACTGTGTGGTCTTCCTGCTTTCAGCAGCTTTGCCTTATCAACTTCTCACATAACTTCATCTGGATTTATGATCATTTAGTTGGTTTCTGTCTCCCTGCTGCCGTACCACTCTCCGCCTGAACAGGTACTGATGGGCCAGGGGGGGTGCTGTTTTACAGTTTCCTTTGCCTAGACAGACATCAGATTAGTGCAAACATGGACATTTAAACTAGTAAAACTCTTTAGGAGTTCCCTGTTCTGCTCCGTCACTTCTCCTGATGTTTTAGTTGTTGCCATGGTAACGTTTCAGCGTCTCTATCTTGTTGGTATGGTGACATCACCACTGATGTCTCGTTTCCTCTCCAGGTGTTGTGATAAACGCTTGTGGACTCAGATCGACCTGAGCCGGCAGCGCTCCATCACCCCCTCCATGCTGAGTGGTATCATCCGCCGGCAGCCCGTCTCCCTCAACCTGGGCTGTACCAACATCTCCAAGAAGCAGCTCATGTGGCTCATCAACCGCCTGCAAGGTGCCGCCGACACTTCCTGTTTCCTCAGCACAAACACGGGCTTCCTTTCAGCCGCTCCACACGGCCTTCTCGTAATTTTCAGCTCCAGTCACATGATCAGAGGGTTGAACACCACTGCTAGTGGTGGCGCTTCCATGTAGGGCGCCTGGTTTGAAAGGTCAAAGGTTAAAACAAAGGTTCATTACTGAGAACGCGTCTATGTTTGGGAACTGGCTCTATCGCATATTTACATCCTCTAGAATCAGCTGATCATGTCTGTTGTGCCGTCCCTTCACTTCCTGTCCCTTCACTTCCTGTCCCCGCCAGAGTTTCAACTGTCCTCTGTGTCCCGTCCAGGTCTGTTGGAGCTGAATGTGTCGGGGTGTCCCTGGCCGGCGGTCTCGGCTCTGTGTCAGGCGGTCTGTCCCTGTCTCAAGCTGCTGGACCTCAGCAGGGTGGAGGACCTGAAGGACTCTCACCTGAGAGAGCTTCTGGCCCCCCCAGCTGACACCCGGACAGGTGAGAGACACGTCAGCTGACCTGATGGACAGGTTCTTAGTGAGGATCCACGTAAAGCACGTTGTAGTTGTCATGACTACTCATTATGCTTTTTTTATATATATATATAAATTATCATCTGTATAGTTCTACCTTGATATTGATGTAAAGAAACAACAGAATGAAGGTTAATAACATAAACAAGCTCTCATACCTGATCTCTGATTGGTCGATCAGCCCAGTTCACTAACTAGTCTCTGATTGACCGCCAGCTCACGGTGAGACCCGAGTGGGCCGCTTCCAGAATGTGACGGAGCTGCGGTTGGCCGGTTTGGACCTGACGGACACGTCGGGCCGTCTGCTGGTCCGGTACGTCCCTCACCTGAGCCGCTTGGACCTGAGTCAGTGTGGCAACATCACAGACCAGACGGTCCAGACCCTCACCTCGTCCATCTCCCCCCTGAGAGACAGCCTCACCCACGTCAATCTGGCAGGTGGGTTGGCTGGTACCTGTCTGTCCTCCCCGACTCTCCTGTCTGTCCTCCTTGACTCTCCTGTCTGTCTGTCCTCCCTGACTCTCCCTCCTGTCTGTCCTCGACACTCCTGCCTGCCTGTCCTCCCTGACTCTCCTGTCTGTCTGTCTTGCCTGACTGTCCTACCTGTCTGTCTTCCCTGATTGTCCTCCCTGTCTGTCCTCCCTGACTCTCCTGTCTGTCTGTCTTCCAGGTTGTCTCAAGGTGACGGACCAGTGTCTCCCGTTGCTGCGTCGGTCCTCGTCCCTGCAGACGGTGGACCTCCGGTCCTGCTCCCTCCTGTCCCCTGAGACGGGCCAGCTGCTCTCCTTCCCCCCCCACGCCTCGTCCTCTTCGTCCTCTTCCACTTCCTCGTCCTCCTCTTCTTCGGCCACCACCACGGTGGCTGCTTCGTCCTCCTCGTCCTCCTCATCCACGTCCGTCTCCTCCTCCTGTCCTCCTGAAGACAGAACGCTGCTAAAGAACAGCTAAAGTCCTCCGAGTCATGTGACACTGAGTCATTGGTCCAAATGCTCCGCCTCCTAAGACGACAGACAGGTGACATTTCTCCAGACACCACAGAAGAAGAGGAGGAGGATCATATTTTGGGAGTTGTCAGTTATAGTAAAATAGAAACCCTGAGCATGTACATATTTGTTCTCTGTACAATTTTGGGTGTGTGTATATATCTGTAGTTTACTGTAAATTACCTTTAACCTTTGAGACGTTCCCCCCCCAACACTCCCCCCCCAACCCCTATGACCAATCATCACGCCACCATCCACCTCACCGTTACTCGCTGCAGCACCACAGTGGAGATCAATGCTTCTCCTAATGGATCTAATAATCTCTATGGAGTCTGGTACAAGGTCGACCCCTCACACTACATGTTCACACACACACACACACACACACGAACACACGAACACACACACACCGCTCACTTGGAGCATTCCAATAAAGTTTATTCAAATCCAGATGCCCTCGACGAACAGCGAAGCTCCAACCAGCTGCTCAGTGTTAATGGATAGAAGTCACGTCTAGAAGGACAGTATTGATCGGTTAGTTGATCAGTGATCAGGCCGTTCCGATCACCATGAATGTACCCGGTAGTGTTAATGTGAACCAGTAAGACCAGTAAAACCAGGAAGACCAGTACGCTTCCAGCCAGGGGGAGCACATCGCTGCCGTGTTTACAGGCTCACTTCCTGTGGACCTCTTCGCTGCATCCACCCTTTAACAGCGCCGGCGTCCTCCTCTCGTCATGACGACGCCGCTGTGGGTTCCTCCACGTCCAAGCTTTAAACCCTGTTATATACTTGTTCTTAAGTATATATTAATAATTATATATTAATATATAATATTAATATTATATATAAATATTATATATTAGAATCCAGACAGGATGGTGTTTCACTGGAACTGGTGACTTTGTTAACTGGTGACCCTGCTAACTGGGGACTGTGTAAACTCGGTGACTGTGCTAACTGGTGACTGTGTTAACTGGTGACCCTGCTAACTGGTGACTGTGTAAACTGGTGACCCTGCTAACTGGTGACTGTGTAAACTGGTGACCCTGCTAACTGGTGACCCTGCTAACTGGTGACCCTGCTAACTGGTGACCCTGCTAACTGGTGACTGTGTAAACTGGTGACCGTGTTAACTGGTCACCCTGCTAACTGGTGACTTTGTTAACTTGGTGACCGTGTTAACTGGTGACGTTATTAACTTTTGACCGTGCTTACTGGTGACTTTGTTAACTCGGTGACCCTGCTAACTGGTGAACTTGTTAACTGTTGACCATGCTAACTGGTGACTGTGTTAACTCGGTGACCATATTAACTAGTGACTTTGTTAACTTGTGACCATGCTAACCGGTGACTGTGCTAACTCGGTGACTGTGCTAACTGGTGACTTTGTTAACTGGTGACCGTGTGAATTGTTCCTGAAGTCCACAGTTTAACGTCAAACTCAGTGTCGTAAGTTAGTTTAATGTGAACGACGTCTCTGGTATCACACAACGTACGTCACCAACACAGCCGTTAGCTCGGCTTGCTAGCTAGCTAATTTAGCTACATTCTGTCACTAACGTAACGTTAGAACAACGTGAGACTGATAAACGCTTAAAATGGGATCAAACTCTATTAGTCTCCCCGTTGACTGACGTACAGGTTTATTCTGAAGGAAGGTCCCGTTGGGGACACTGAGAGGGGCGGGGCTTAGCCTCTCTTCATCTGACAGTCCCCTGATAACACAGTCACTGGTTGAACCCAAACACCTACATCCTGGTGTTTGATCATCTACATATTGATCATGTATGTATTGATCATCTAGATATTAACGTTCATATCAGTTCCACTCCGTCGTTCTTCTGTTGACGTGTGACACGGTCGTCTGTTAAAGGGTCCATACAGGAAGTGATCAGGGTCCGTACAGGAAGTGATCAGGTCCGTTCCGTCTTCGTCCAAACGATGATTCATCAGAAAGACTTTAACGGTCTCCTCTTCAGTCACCGGATGCTAGCAGTTTCCCCCGCTTCCAGTGTTTGTGCTAAGCTAGGCTAACCACCCTGATCTCGTGTGTGTGTGTGTGTGTGTGTGTGTGTGTGTGTGTGTGTGTGTGTGTGTGTGTGTGTGTGTGTGTGTGTGTGTGTGTGTGTGTGTGTGTGTGTGTGTGTGTGTGTGTGTGTGTGTGTGTGTGTGTGTGTGTGTCAGTCATCCCGTCCGTGTCGATCAGCTCTGATCGGGTCCTATTATTAATCGTGTTTTCTCAGGAGTTCGTTGTTATTTATTTGCGCTCCAAACAAACATTCTTGTTCACGTGTTTCTGTTTGTTCAGATAACGCTGATCTGATTCTCATCTACGGAAGCCCATTGGTGCCAAATAACAACATTAGAAATAAAACAATCAACATGACGAGATCTTAAATCAATGATTCCCATCATGTTGATATTCTTTAATCAGTATTTGTATTGTTTTGGCTACAGTGGGCTCCCGTACTTTCCTCAGGGCCTTCGCTTATGAAAAACATCATCAACCACAAACTTATTTTCACGTTTTTTCATGAATGAAGCCCTGAACAGGAAACAGCTGAGATGATGTAACATGATGTGTGACCTGGCTGTCTGGCACTGTTTGTAATGTCATCGTAATATTAACGGCACGAAGCGGTTCTTGTGTTTTAGTTCTGATCTATGATGTTTATATCAGGAACTCTGGCAAGGCCCCCGGGGGGGGGGGGGGGGGGGCTCTTACATCATATTTCACATTGTTGCATTTTTCAATCAAACAGCCAAACACATCATGAACTCCATGTTCAATCGCAGACGAACCGCCTTGTGCTGGCTAGCATGTTGGTTAGCATGTTAGCTTATTATTAGCGAGCTGGTCCGCTTCAGTATTTGTTGTCGTTACCTCTGCTGCACTTTTGCTGAAAAACTATTTTAAATTAAGTTGAGAGAACCAGCAGGAAATCGGCAGTCTTCACAGGCTAGCTAGCAATAGCCAGAAAGCTAATAAAGCTATATATAATAATGGTATAAAGCTGAACTTAGCTGCCTAGCTTCTGTTACCTTGCTACAAACCTTGTCGGTTGGGAAAGTTTGTCCAGCTGCATCATTTACGAGCTAATTTATTACCAAGCTACAATGCTAATGAGCTACATAATACTATATTAGCAAGTTATGACAACAAGCTAGAACTACCTTATTCTGTGTCAGCGTCTTAGCTGCATGTTAGCATCACAGTTACGCATTAGCTCGCTGGTTTTATTGGTCAACTCTGCAGTGAAAATTAACATCAGAGAACAAAACAGTTTAACAGAACAAATACAATTTAAAAAGAGCGGGAAAAAGTTTTTTTTTTTTTTTTACCAATCTTTGTTAGCTTGTTAGCTCATTAGCATGATGTAACCCAACAATCAGCGGGCGTTATTAGTGAAACAGAGAGTCACATTCATCGTGTTTAATTGTTACGTATTCGGATCTGTGGTAATCTGGATATTTGGGTCGAAATCTGAGAATAATCAGACAAAGTGTTTGTATTTAAAGTGCAGTGGAGGTAAAACTCCTGGAGTACGAGTTCCACTTTAATTTGCCATAAACGCCGTGTTGTGCCATGAATGCACCGCCAGACCTGAGGCCAGTTTTTCTATTTGATTTTGTATTCTGTTGGGATTTAGTTGTTTTTAACTGTAACTTGGGGATCAATGATGCATATCAGTGATTTATATCGGTGATGCACAGCTTCAAACTTCATACCTGCAGCTGTTATCCAATCAGAGGCCCAGACGTGTCACTTCCTCTCTGTTCTCTTATCTTAGTAAAAACCTCTTGTCTGTCGCTGTTTCAAAGATGCACTGGATCAATTTCATCATCATCTTCCTCTTCATCACCTTCTTTTTCATCGTCATCCTCACCTTTTGCCAAATGTAGTTTTTGTGGTGAAAGGAGGCGTTTTCTCCTGTTTTCTGTTCTTTTCTACGTTGGTCATGACTCTTCCGTTGTGTTGGTGAAACAATGAGGAAGAAAAGGTGTAAAGACACAAAAAGAGCAAGTCAAGGCAGCTACGTCTGAGTGAACACTGTAAACGACTAACGAATAAAGAAGCTGTGGCTTTCTTTTTACACGCTGGCTTGTTTTAATCTGAAAATCCACAGGAAGTCAGAGCACCCAGGTACTTGTACTCTATTTGTGATTAATCCTGATCAAATGTGATTCGTTGTTCCAGATTAACTCATTGGAGGTAAAAGTACTCTTAAAGTACTAATACCAGGGCCGGTGTTCTTCTACACCGGCCCTGCTTTCTAAAATATACCATCGAAGTATACAAAGTACTGAACAGAATAATAACTTCTCTAAATGATAATGATGCATTAATGTGTTCGTCACTTGGAAATACAAAACATTATACTTGAGTACACAAAATTAAAAGTACTTTAACTCAGTAAAAATCAGCTGCACTTCAACATTAATCAGCTGCTTAGCAATAATGATCCATTCATCATCATTATTATTATTAATAATAAAATTGACTTCATCTGTTGGAGCTTTAACATTCAAACATCAAATATAAATATCAAATACATTTACTGTCAATTAGTCTTGTTGAAAACAAGAAAAACACAACATCAGTATTAAGTGTAAATATATATTTCGGCAGAATTAACAATGTGTTTTACATAATGACAGATAATTAAACATGAACAATACAAACAATGAAAAGTTTAGATAAATTACTAAACGTATAAGTAAAATAATATAGTATCAATGTTTGTCTTACTATGTTATTTAAAATATTTCAGTAAATAGAAATGAATATATAACAGAGACGAAACATGAAGTAAAAAATAAGTAATATTTAACGTAATATAACAATTTAAGTTGAAATCATGAAACTTATGAGAAAATCAACGTGAAATTATTTTCTTCTGGTTTTTTTAAGAATAAAAAATTTTTTTTGGCAGAAAAACTAAATTCTGAATTAAGTCGCATGCACGTGTGCGCGGGCGACGGGGCGCGCGAAAGATGAGCAAACGGGGTCGCGCGTGAGACCGATGAGAGGAGTGTCATGGTGCGTTCAGAGGCACCTCGTAAACTTGGGTGGTGATATTTCTGGTAAATTTTTTTACATTTTTACAACAGAAACTGATGCTGAGTCATGACAATCTGACGAGAGAAGATTTGTGTCACTACTTTGGAGCATGAGGTGGGATCCGCAGCCCAGTCAGGTTCACAGGTGGTCGAGATCCTCCAGGATCCACATCCATACGTGAAGTCACCAGCACAGTCTCATGGGTCTGGAGGAGGACCAGGAGAAAAGCTGTTAGACCAGGAGAGCTGGACAGGACTGTAGGAGGGCATCAACCCAGAACCAGGACCAGTATTGGCTCTTTTTTGAAGGAGGACCAGGAGGAGTACTGCCAGAGCCCTACAACATGACCTTCTGCAGGCGAATGGTGTTCATGTTTCTGACCAAACTCCATGAGGGTTCATGACCAGATGTCCTCTTGTAGTTCCTGGGTTCCTCTTGGTTTAGTGGGTACTGGATAACTCCTGGTTTAGTGGGTCCTTGATACCTCATGGTTTAGTGAGTCCTGGTTTACTCCTGGTTCAGTGACACCTGGTTTCCTCCTTGTCCTGTACATATTTAATTATCTGCTGTCATGAAAAAACAACCCGTTGTGTTAACGTACTATATCATTATTATTATTATTTAATCTGCCATTGAGAATTATGAGACAGCGTTAGACTGTCCGACGGTCCCTGAAGGCCACAAGTGCCCTACCAGCCGTCGGTGCTTGATATCCTTCCGCGGGAGAGAAGCGCGCGGCCCTTTCCCTCTCGACAACACAGGATGCAAACGGGCGGCGGTGAAGCTACGAGACGGTAACGGTCGTTCACATCCCCCTTCCCCGCGCCCTCCAAGCGAGAACAGACCGAACTAGCACCGGGGTACTCGCGCCTCTTCACCGCCGACGGAGCTCCGTGGAAGAAATATAATCCGCCGTGAGCGCTGCGCGGCAACCGAAACTGTTCGAGCTAGCGACCGCGAGAAGAGAGCGACAGACGGGAGAGAGCGCGCGCCGGTGGACGGAATGGAGCTCATCACTATCCTCGAGAAGACGGTCTCTCCTGGTGAGTATCAGCGCCGGGCATCCCACACCTGACACGCCTGGGGCCCCTGTTCCGGGCCGGTAGCCGCGGGGCCGGCGGACCGGTGAAAGTTTGAAGGAGGGAAATAGCCTCGCTAGCGGGCTGCTAGCTTGCGTTGCTAACCGAGCTAACGCCACGGCCTCGATCCCCGCGGATGCCGCTGGTGACACACCGTCACGCGTCTCCCCTCGCGCTCTGACAGCGTAATTCACCTGCTGGTCCCGTTCAGGTGAGATCCAACACGCGGTGTTCTGACGTACCGGCGTGGAGGCGGCTGTGACAGCTGCATGTAGCCGGCGAGGAGCCGCGACCCTGCCCATGCCTGTTTCAGCCGCGCCGCTACCTCGTTAGCCGTTAGCTTGTATCATTCAAACCGTCGGCCGCTTCCTCGCACGCCTCTCCTCCCCGGCTAACGTCATTTTTGAGGCACCGAGTGGAGAGAAACGTCCCCCCGGTTATCACACTAGTCCCCCCCGCACATTTACGCCGAGTTAATATTCTTTTAACCGGTTTGTTGATCGCCTGGAAAACTTTGTTTCTGTCGCCCCGAACGTGTCCCGGTGGCCCGGCAAGCGTTAGCACGGCTAACGTTAGCAGCACAGCTAGCCTGAAGCTCGCTTCATGGAGGCTAGCGCGCACGTTGGAGGCTCGCCTCCGGTTCCCTGGGACCCGGACCGGACGGACCGACAGACGGAATAAAAACTCCTACGTCACTCTTTAGTGTGTGAAACCCGAAAGAATGTCGTGTGTTGCGGTTTCGGCTGCTCAACCCGTCTCACCGCCCGTCTCACGGCTCCCACCACACTGTTAGCCTTCCTGCTAGCTGTCAGCTAAGTAGCCACAGTTAGCTAGCATTACAGTGGGTAACCCATCTCCCTCCTCTCCCCGCAGATCGGAATGAACTGGAGGCGGCACAGAAGTTTCTGGAGCAGGCGGCGATAGAGAACCTGGTTAGTATGGTGTTACTGGTGTGTTACTGGTGTGTTACTGGTGGTAGTGAAGCTAGCTGAACAGCAGCATGGATGGAGCAGAGAGGAGCTCAGGACAGCTGGAGCCCGCCCGCTTCTCCCTGCTGCTGGTTCCTCCACCCCCGTTAAAACACACACACACACACACACACACACACACACACACACACACACACACACACACACACACACACAGAGGCAGCAGCAGCCTGCTAGCGTTAGCATTTCATGAGGCAGCTGCACCCATCTGATGTGAGGCTGCAGATCCGAGTTCACCTACCATCGTTAAATATGATTATTGCTGAGTCTTAGTTGAGATCCAGAGTCCTGGTCAACGGCACATCCATTCATTAATGGATATAAATGTTTGTAGTTTGGGATCTTTTCCTGCAGAGCATTCTTGTCCCAAGGCATTCTGGGTAAATCTTGTTTCCCAGATCTATCAGACAGAGTTAATTAAACCGAAATAAATATGTATTTTAAATGACTGTGAAGGTGAGTTCACAACTATGGCAAAGGGGCAGGATCATCCGTTTATTGGTGTCACCAGAGAGGAGGCGGGGCTTCGCCCAGGACATAGCCCCATAGAGGAGGTGGGGCTTTGTACATGTCGTAGTCCCAGGAACCCAGACCCCGTCCTGTCTGGGTTCATGACATCATCATGACATCATCCAGAGGTGCTCGGTAGATTTCACCAAGCTGGATTCACTGGATCTAGCAAGACCCATGTGGGCTGGTTCACCACAGCTGGAGGAACCAGAATAAAGTATTGATCTGTGATTTAATATCAATAACCAGATGAAAAGGATGCTGAAATAACTCCATGACGATGGTGATCAGTAAAAAGTGCTAAGTCATGTTTTGTTATGTCTGGTGTTGCTCATGTTCCTGGACTCAGACTGTGATCGTGCTCAGATAAAAGCAGAAGTTTGTTGGAGGAAACATGGTCTGCGGAGTAACTGTTGGTTTTATTAAACCACCTTGAGTCTGATTCTTAGTTCATCACATCAACATTCAGTGTTAACATTTTGGTTTTAGAGATGTTGTTGCATTTATCGAGGAGCTGCACCAACTTCCTTCATTTCCTTTCTGAGTGAGTGAGATCTGTGATCTGATCATTAATAAAGTATACATTCATTATGTGATCTCCAAATAAAACGCATTAATTAGAAATAAATATAATATACATCCCCATTATATATTTACTAGAAGGATTTTCAGTGTTCATGCTGTGAAAGTTAAGCATGGGAGCTCATGTGATTGGCAGATGAGTGAAGGATCTGATTGGCTGCAGGCGTCAAGCCTTATCAGATCTATTTATTTTTATTTTTTTTTTAATTTAAGTCCATATGTTAATCCATATTTTTGTGAAGTGTATAAATCACCTAAACATCAGGTGAAGTTGTTCATGAATCAACACTGTTTAACACTTTGGTGAAACAGCGCCCCCACAGGCTCCTCCATGTGTTCAGGTGGAGAGTGGTACTACAGCAGGAACACGCAGTTTAATGACATCTTTGTCCCCTCAGCCCACATTCCTGGTGGAGCTGTCCAAGGTGTTGGCCAACCCCGGCAACTCTCAGGTAGCTCGAGTTGCTGCTGGTCTGCAGGTGAAGAACTCTCTCACCTCCAAAGACCCCGATGTCAAGACACAGTACCAGCAGAGATGGCTGGCCATCGACGCCAACGCTCGCCGCGAGATCAAGAACTACGTAAGGCCTGAACACGCCCCCACCCCTCTGTAGTCCAGACGTTGGTTTGGTCCTCACGTCCCTCTCTGTTCTGCAGGTTTTACAGACTCTGGGCACGGAGACCTACCGGCCCAGCTCGGCCTCGCAGTGTGTTGCCGGGATCGCCTGCGCTGAGATCCCAGTTAACCAGTGGCCTGAGCTGATCCCCCAGCTGGTGGCCAACGTCACCGACCCCTCCAGCACAGAGCACATGAAGGAGTCCACGCTGGAGGCCATCGGGTACATCTGCCAGGACATCGTGAGTGACCGCCAACTCAGGAAGGACTGTAGACGGTTTTAACTGTTTCCGTGTCCCGTTTCAGTAGAAGAGGTTTGAGTTTGTTAAGTGTCAGAATGTCCGGGCATTGTTGTTCTCGTCTGTTCACACCTTATTGCGGTCTCTTCAGGACCCGGAGCAGCTGCAGGAGAACGCCAATCAGATCCTGACAGCCATCATCCAGGGCATGAGGAAGGAGGAGCCCAGCAACAACGTTAAACTGGCAGCGACCAACGCTCTGCTGAACTCTCTGGAGTTCACTAAGGCCAACTTCGACAAAGAGGTACCCAGATACACCAGGACCCCACTGAACCCTAGTTCTGATTTCATTACTCACACTGAAACAGTTACATGCAGAAGGCAACGTCTGAAGGTCTTTAAACCATCATTCTCTCTGCCGGCCACCAGGGGGAGACTCCTCTCTGGTTGTATAGAAGTTTATGAGAAAATGTTCAAGATTGTAAATAGAATCTAATAGAGGACGTGTTTTATTTTGTGGGAGATGATGTTAAAGTGGAATGTGTTTGTAATTCTGTGTTTCAGACGGAGAGACACTTCATCATGCAGGTGGTCTGTGAGGCAACGCAGTGCCCCGACACCAGGGTGAGTCCAGTACGTCAGAGTCCTGCACCGACACCTTAATCTCACTGTTGCTCCGTTCTGTGTCTCCTGTCTCACGTGTTCCTGTCTGTTGTGTTAAGGTGCGCGTGGCGGCCTTACAAAACCTGGTGAAGATCATGTCCCTCTACTACCAGTACATGGAGACCTACATGGGACCTGCTCTGTTTGCGGTGTGCACACACACTAATACACACACACACACACACACACACACAAAAACACACAGCGACGCGAGTCGCCATCAGACCTGAAATCTGAGACTAAAACAGGAGGATGCATTATGGCGTTTTACAAATCTATAGAGACAGGTGAAGTTCAGGTGTAGTGGATAACACAGGTTCGAGTCCGGGTTCCTTCCACAGTCCAAAGACATGCAGGTTAATGAATGTTAGCTGGGATTGTGTATTTAATGGCTTTGATTTAAAGTAACACATGCAGTAAACGCCAGATAAGGAACTGAAAGTTCAGAAAACATTCATCAGATGTGTCGAATGCTAATGTCATAGATGTGTTTCTGGTTTTAAGTTGAGCAGGAATGAAGGAGCTTGTGACGTTTCTATGGATACTAAGAATCAGAAGTTTAATGCTTCAAATCAAGATTTTAATCTGCCTCTTTTTATTTCTTCAAATATGTTAAAACCTTGTCCTTTGGAGCCGTCTGATGTTCTGTTGCAAATTAGTTGTAATTAGTCAGCTGATTGCTCATTGATGATGGGTCTGGTCTGTGATGATAACTCATGCACCACGCTGACAGTGATGAAAACCCAACCACGTTTATCTGAGACCTCCACATTTGTCAGAACCATCATTGCAAAACCACCTCACGATACAAGTTTACGAGTCTGTCATCCTTGATTCCTTCTCATCTCTGTCCATTTGTGTGTTTCCTCGCCAGATCACCATCGAGGCAATGAAGAGCGACATCGATGAGGTGGCCTTGCAGGGCATCGAGTTCTGGTCCAACGTCTGTGACGAGGAGATGGATCTGGCCATCGAGGCCTCAGAGGTCTGTGTAAGCAGGCTTTTTTACGTTATTTAAATTCCCGGTGGTTAAAACCATGCTTTGACTGTTCATCGCTTCCTGTTTTTTCTTGTCCAATGGCAGGCCTCAGAGCAGGGACGCCCCCCGGAGCACACCAGTAAATTCTATGCTAAAGGGGCACTGCAGTACCTGGTCCCCATCCTGACCCAGACCCTCACCAAGCAGGTTTCTGGTTCTTTTATTGAACATCCTGAAGTCAACACCTGTCTCTCATAGGGGATCCTATGAAACTACAGCTCCCAGACCCGTCATTTGACCTCTGACCTGAATCCTTTTTCAGGACGAGAATGATGACGACGATGACTGGAACCCCTGTAAGGCCGCCGGCGTGTGTCTCATGCTGCTGGCCACCTGCTGTGAGGACGACGTGGTTCCTCACGTTCTGCCTTTCATCAAAGAACACATCAAACACCCCGATTGGCGTTACAGAGACGCCTCCGTCATGGCCTTCGGATCCATCCTGGAAGGACCAGAACTCAACCAGCTCAAACCCCTCGTCATACAGGTCAGTCCCCGACCGGTTAACCCCTCATCATACAGGTCCGTCTAATGTTGTAAACGTTGTCTTGATCAGGTTATGAATGTCAGCTGATATATTACAAATCATTATCAGCTGATATTGGTTCTAAGTAGATTGATCGTGTTTCTATAATGTCTGATAAGAAGAGCCAACCCAATTACTCGTCGATTCTGAAATAAAAAGTTTTCAGTTTTCGTTAATCCTCCTCAATCAGCTGATTGCTCATTGATGATGTGTCTGGTCTGTGATGATAACTCATGCACCACGCTGACAGTGATGAAAACCCAACCACGTTTATCTGAGACCGCCACATCAAGTCTAAGCCCCGCCCCTTCCACGACCATGATCAGTTAGCCCCTCATCCTGCGGGTCACTAACGAGCCGGTTCACCCCTAGTCCTGCGGGTCACTAACGAGCCGGTTCACCCCTATTCTCCAGGCGATGCCGACCCTGATCGAGCTGATGAAGGACCCCAGTGTGGTGGTGAGGGACACCACAGCCTGGACGGTGGGGAGGATCTGTGAGCTGCTGCCTGAAGCCGCCATCAACGCGGTCTACCTGGCCCCCCTGCTGCAGTGTCTGATCGAGGGACTGGGGGCGGAGCCCAGAGTGGCCTCTAACGTCTGCTGGGTGAGCTGTGGGGTCATGTCACCCATGCAGGGTTACTTGAGTGTGTCTGGATGTTTACAGGTGGTTCTAGAGTGTACGGTTGTGGAAGGACTTGATGTATGTTGGATGTCTGCCAGTTCGGTCCTTCAGGACTCCTTTAGTCCCGTATGAATGTCCTGCCGTGTGGTTGAGGGCTAAGTGGCTGCTGGGAAGCAGAACTTGAACTTCCTGTTGTCTCCTCCCGTCAGGCCTTCTCGTCTCTGGCTGAAGCGGCATATGAAGCCACGGACGCGGCAGAGGACCAGGAGGAGCCCAGCACATACTGTCTGTCCTCGTCCTTCGAAATCATCGTCCAGAAACTTCTGGAGACCACAGACAGGTAGAGAGGGGGGGAGCCAGTCCACAATCGGGACTTATGTCTCACTGACAGCTTCCTGTTGCAGAGACTTCCTGCTGTCAGTGAGCCAGAGGAAAGTTTTGAAATAAAAGTGTGGTCTGTGATAACTCGTACACCACACTGATGGTGATGAAAACCCAACTGCTTTTATCCGACACCGCCATTTTGTCCTGTGACCTTGTTGCCGTGGTGATGATGATGGTGTTTCCTATGCAGACCCGACGGGCATCAGAACAACTTGCGCTCTGCCGCCTACGAGGCTCTGATGGAAATTGTCAAGAACAGCGCGAAAGACTGTTACCCGGCGGTCCAGAAGACCACGCTGGTCATCATGGAGAGGCTGCAGCAGGTCCTACAGATGGAGGTAGGGGACTGGGACCTGGTCCCTAGTTACACTTTATTTCTTTATTTTCTCAAGTTGAAAAAAATCAAACTGTTGATGTCACCATCGAAGACGGTAGGTAAATGTTGATCATCTGTCATTGATCAGCTGTTGATCAGTTAAAGCTAGCCTCCACATGTCATGGATGAACTTCCTGTTTCTGGACCAATGGGCCGAGAGCATGTCTAGTCTGTGATAACTCACAGACTGATTCCTGGATCAATCAGCTGATTGCTCATTGATGATGTGTCTGGTCTGTGATGATAACTCATGCACCACGCTGACAGTGATGAAAACCCGACCACATTTATCTGAGACCGGCACACTTTGTTCCATCACGTCGTGTGATCAATAAATGAACGGATATGAATAGTTCAGGTTTAATGATGTCACTTCCTGTCTCCCCAGTCACATATCCAGAGCACCTCAGACCGGATCCAGTTCAACGACCTTCAGTCGCTGCTGTGTGCCACTCTGCAGGTGAGCCCACACACACCTGAGCCGACCTCAGTGAAATACGGAGTGCCGATGCTCTTATTGTGACACTTCCTGTGTGTGTTGCAGAACGTCCTGCGTAAGGTGCAGCATCAGGACGCCCTGCAGATCTCCGACGTGGTGATGGCGTCCCTGCTGAGGATGTTCCAGAGCACGGCCGGCTCCGGGGGGGTCCAGGAGGACGCTCTGATGGCCGTGTCCACGCTGGTGGAAGGTACATGCTGAAACCCACCCACGGTTGCCACGGTTACCACAGTGGAGGTATCTTATTGACTGTGTGTGTGTCTATGTATGTTTCAGTCCTGGGCAGCGACTTCCAGAAGTACATGGATGCCTTCAAACCTTTCCTGGGAATCGGACTGAAGAACTATGCTGAGTATCAGGTCTGTGTCCGCCCCCCAAACAGGAAGCTGTCATGTTGTTTACCTTCTGACATAATCAGCTGCTTAGTTTCTGACCAATCAGCTGATTGCTCATTGATGAGGCGTCTGGTCTGTGATGATAACTCATGCACCACGCTGACAGTGATGAAAACCCAACCACGTTTATCTGAGACCGCCACACCCAGGCTAAGCCCCGCCCCTTCCTGTGGGACAGAATGATGACTCATCTGTTTATTGATCTGCTCTCCGATTGGCTCTGAGAGTGAACAGCGGGACGTTTGAAGGTAACACACTAACACTGAGGTGATGCTGCAGGTGTGTCTGGCGGCGGTGGGGCTGGTCTGCGACCTGTGCAGAGCTCTGATGTCCAACATTCTGCCATTCTGTGATGAGATCATGCAGCTTCTGCTGGAGAACCTCGGGGTGAGTGTCTGTCCTGTCTGTCCTCCTGTCTGTCCATCCTTCTGTCTTCTGGACTGTGATGATAACTCATGCACCACGCTGACAGTGATGAAAACCCAACCACGTTTATCTGAGACCTCCTGTTCCTTTTAACGTTTCCTCCAGCTGAGTGTCACCTGACCTTTGACCTGTTTCCTGCCATATCCATTTATAAACCCTGAGCCTGTGAAGTAATGCGGGAGCTGCCATCTCTCCCCCATCTTTGTAGTCCTGCTGTAACGCTGTGTCCTCGTGTGCAGAACGAGAACGTCCATCGGTCGGTGAAGCCTCAGATCCTGTCTGCGTTCGGGGACATCGCCCTCGCCATCGGCGGCGAGTTCAAGAAGTACCTGGACATCGTCCTGGACACGCTGCAGCAGGCGTCGCAGGCCCAGGTGGACAAGGTAACGCATCACACCGTCGCGGTGACAGGGCAGACAGCTGATCACACATCACATAGCTGATCACAGATCAGTGAGACGCTCTTATAAACCAGGACCCTTCAGTTGATCCACTTCCATGAAGCTCATCCACGTAGTTCAAACTGATCGTCGTCATTGATGACCTTCCTGGATCAATCGGCTGATTGCTCATTGATGTGTCTGGTCTGTGATGATAACTCATGCACCACGCTGACAGTGATGAAAACCCAACCACGTTTATCTGAGACGGTCACATCCAGGCTAAGCCCCGCCCCTTCCTTCCCTTTTCCCCAAATGTGTCTATGGTGACCCAGTCAGGCATGACTGTTCTAGAATGTGTAGCTCTATGATGACTGATGAACCGAGGTATATTGTGTGGTATACAGTCAGTTTAAGACCAGCGGTCCGATAACCAGACTGTGAGCCCCCCTCGCTCCCTCTCTGATTCTGGTGTAATGAATTAATCAGCCACTGGGGGGCGCTGTTGTCAAAAGTGAGTTCTCCTTGTATGTTCCTCCTCAGCCGCCGTACCATAGTATTTGAGCTCCAGATTAAAGCGCTACAGGAACAAGAGAACATCGTCTGTTTCATTAAGACTACTTCTTTTTACTGAGGAGCTTGAACTCCTCACAAACTGATCAGAGCTTGTGAGTGAGAAGTTTGCCGCACGCGTCGTCATGGTGATACTGGAATCTGCATCAGTGGATCAGTGATGGATCTTGGGTCTAGTTGAGGAAGATTGCACCTAGACTTAGTCAGCTGTTTATTCTGGTCTTTGTGGCAGTTAGACCAGACTGGTCGAGTTGGGATATGTTGAACCCAGCTTAGTCCTTTTATCTGGATTCTGATTTTGTGCAACAGCCTCCTGGTCTGGTCCTGGACTTTAGTGTTGTGTTTTCTGACCCTCAGCAACGTTGGAGCTCTGTACATCCTCCTAGTCATGATGGGGTCTGATGGAGTCTGGGTTCATTCCCATGTAAATGAAGACCCACGCTGACTCCTATTGATCTGTTTTTTCTTTGCAGACTGACTACGACATGGTGGACTACCTGAACGAGCTGAGGGAGGGCTGTCTGGAGGCCTACACCGGGATCATCCAGGGCCTGAAGGGGGACCAGGAGAACGTGCACCGTAAGAGACCACATGACCCAAAGCGACGTCGGTTCCTCCTCCTGACTCGAGACTGTCAGGGGGATTTTACGATGTCGCAGATTAACGAGTCTTTTTCACCCAGAGAGTTGCACAATAAAATACTCCTTCCTGGTTTTGCAAGACTCGACAAAATAAAATGTAGTTCAATGAATCCTGCTGGAACATGTTCACCTCCTCCTCCATCATCTCCTCCTCTCCTGTCTCCTCCTCCTCCATCACCTCCTCCTTCATCATCTCCTCCTCTCCTGTCTCCTCCTCCTCCATCACCTCCTCCTCTTCTTTCTCCTCCTCCATCACCACCTCCATTGCCTCCTCTCCTGTGTCTCCACCTCCTCCATCACCTCCTGCCCTGTGTCTCCTCCTCAACCACCTCCTCTCCTGTCTCCTGTAGCTGATGTGATGCTGGTCCAGCCCCGGGTGGAGTTCATCCTCTCCTTCATCCATCACATCGCCGAGGATGAGGATCACTCTGACGGAGTCGTCGCAAACGCTGCCGGACTCATCGGGTAAGGAGGGGGGAGGGGTGTGACCGCATCACGCCGTCGCCACGGTGACGGGGCCCACCATGGCAGACAAGACAGCTGATCACAGATCAGTGAGACGCTCTGACTTCATGTGACCCCATGTGGACTAAAGTAAACCAGGTCCCTTCAGTCGATCCACTTCCATGAAGCTCATCCACATGGTTCAAACTCCGTTCCTACGGCAACCGGTCCAGAGAGACTACCTGGTCAGTCGACAGGAAACATCCAGCTTTATTCAGTACATATTCAGAATATTCAATACATCAGCTGGTATTGGTTCTAAGTAGATTGATTGGTGTTTCTATAAACGCTGATCAATCGTCATCATTGATGACCTTCCTGGATCAATTAGCTGATTTCTCATTGATGATGTGTCTGGTCTGTGATGATAACTCATGCACCACGCTGACAGTGATGAAAACCCCAACCACGTTTATCTGAGACCGGCACATCCATGCTAAGCCCCGCCCTATTCGACTGGCTCTGAGAGCGCCGCAGGTGGACGCACGGTGGCGAGGTCTGACACATCGATATGATATCAATAGATTGTCCATAAAACCAGCTGCTGTTTCCTAATAGTGTTTCCATGGCAACGGTAGAACAATTCTAATAAGTGTTGATGGTTCAGATGAAACGTGAAACACAAACCTCTCAAAACCAGCTGATCACATGACCTAGTCACTTAGTTATTGCCAGCAGCTTAGTTATCGCTGAGACGCTGGTGGTTACCATGGTAACTGGACAGGAAGACGCTGTCTTACAGACCATCAAAACTTCACTGTTGTTGGGGAGCCTCTCTGTCCTCCACTCAATAAAACTTTATTTAAACTCCACTCCGTAACCACGGTGACTTGTAGTCTAACCTGTCGTCGGTTAGTGTTGTTACTAAAGCTTCCTGTTTCTCTTGGTGACCATGTTGACTGCTTCCTGTGTGCCTTTACATTAAAAGCCTCCCATTGTGTTCAGGGACCTCTGCACGGCGTTCGGTAAAGACGTGATGAAGCTGGTGGAGGTCCGTCCGCTCATCAACGACCTGCTGACGGAGGGCCGGCGCTCCAAGACCACCAAGACCAAGACCCTGGCCACCTGGGCCACCAAGGAGCTCCGCAAGCTCAAGAGCCAGGCCTGGTCAGACCCCAACTCACTGATGCACTGCAGACCAGAACCCAGACCACACTGATGCACTACAGACCAGAACCCAGACCACACTGATGCACTACAGACCAGAACCCAGACCACACTGATTCACTACAGACCTGAACCCAGACCACACTGATTCACTACAGACCTGAACCCAGACCACACTGATTCACTACAGACCAGAACCCAGAATGCCCCTGGTTGACGGTTCTTGTTGTGTCCCCCCAGATGGATGCGGCTTGGGGACCAGAGAGGTTTTAGAGGACACCGAGGACCCCCCTGGATTAACTCTTCTGTCTTTGAGCGTCGGGTCGAAGCAGAAGTCGCGTGACGTGAGATGAGTGTGTGAGAGAGAGACACGTGTGAGCGAGCGAGAGATGATGACATCACACAGGCGATGACGACCCCCCTTCCCCCTCCTAGACGGCCTGTGGACTGGACTCTGACTCCCCCCTCCCTCCCCAAAATCAAAACAAACTCACTTTCGAGCCCTCCTCCCACAATCCACCTCTCTCGCCGTAGCTGGGCTCTCTTGCAACATCACGATGACGTCACCGCTCCGCCGCCGCCGCCCCTCGAGGAGGGGGGGAGGGGAAACGGATACAAACACGACGAGAAAATAAAAGACTTGTGGAATCAGAGGTTAAAAACCGAGCGGACTTTGTGGACTTCTGTGGAAAACTTTAGATTTTTGTTGCTCTTATTTTTCTTCTTCTTCTTCCGAGCACTAAACGGGTGACGGAGCTACGACGGACACGACTGCCTCCGCCCGCTCCGCCCCCCGCTGCGCCTGCAGTGCTCGACGCTCTTATCAAACAGCACTAAATTCCTACAAAATAAAAGTAATCCTGCGAGCAGCGAGTGCCAAATGGAAATAGTTTAGCGGAAAATAAACGGCGTGGAAATGAGCTGCTGGTGAAGCGTTTCAGTTTTATTTCCCGGCTGCACTTGTTTGGGAAAAGGGTCACTCACCATTTTTGCTTGTTTAAAAAAGAAATTCAGAGAATTGAAGACGTTTGTATAAGGTTATATTTTTCCATTGCTATGATGAAAATAAAGTTAAAAAAAAATCAATAAAATGATATGAAACATTCCCCAAGCGGTTCTGGTGATTCTGGTCTCTCCTGTCGTCCGCCGGACTCCTGGACCGACCACACCTTTTGGACTCTGCTGATTGGACGACGTGGACTCGATGCCACAATGGACCGCCGTTCTGTTGGAACTCACCTCATAGCTTGTTTGGTGGCGGCAGCTCGGCCGCCGTCTGCGGGAACTTCTGTTGGGACGTTTCTAGTCTCTTTTCAGAGACCTGAAAAACCTGAAGGTCCGCCGGGTCTGCCGGTCTCATCTCCGGCCGGACCGCTTCACCTTCACTTTGTAACCATAACAACTTCCTGTCAGAAACAAGCTCTCATTGGGAAGTAAAGTTCAAATGTGATTTTCCTTGAGTTGAAAGTGAAGCGTTCACAGCCAATAAGCTTTTATTTTGTAGAGGTGTGGCTGCCGTAGAGGACGTACTTCCTGTGTTGACATGATGAATCAACTCTTATTACTGAATTGTGAATCATTTAAAGCCGATCTGCTTTTTATTTCATATTCAACTTAGTGAACTAATAAAGTCTATATTGTACTGAACGTTCTGCTGTTGCTTCTTCTGGTAAACAAACACACCTGAGACATCAAATGTGTCCAGAGAAGAAGAACTGACACCTGAGAAGTTTTAGGATTGAACAGGGCTGCGTTCCAAAAACAGTTCGAGTCGCCCTCGCTCACTTGCCCTCAGCCCTTGCTATGACGTCACACGGAGGCCACTTGGAGGGTGGAGGGAAAGTGGGCGGAGGAGTGAAAGAGGTAAATGGAACTCACCTGCCCTCGTTCACTAACAGCCCAGACAATCATGGATCAACCACACGTTGTTGGAGTAGCGCTATACTGCCTATTCCAAATTACACAAAATATGCGGAGACTCATTTCATTGAGACGAAGACGTATTCTGCGCTTGATGGCAATACGTCGGCTTATATACTTACACTTGTAAACGGTGGGCTCTGCCATAACTCTGCAACAGACAGTCTAATTGCACAATTAGTACCTGCCCCTGCTGGCTACTTTAATTAATTTTCTTCTTCTTTGGTGATGAATAGACAGCAGACAATGGTGTTTGAGGTTCATTATCGCCACCGCATGGACATATTTTTCGTGCACCACTGCAATGCATTGTAGGTGATATACAGCTCTGGAGTGACCATCGTTGTTGACTAGATCACTCAGCCCTCAAGGGTCGATCTCACCGGAGTTCACTTCAGCTGTTCAGAGAAATAGAACAGCCCTTATGATGGGGGCGGGGATTCCCCCGAGGGCAAGTGCTTAGGGCAAGTGAGCGAGGGTGACTCAATCTGTTTTTGGAACGCAGCCCAGGTGTTTATTTTAGACTGAAAGAGATTCTCCTTCACAATATCAACAATAAGTGAAATGAGGACTGGAACTCAACCGGAACCGGAAGTTAGTCAGCACCATCAAGTCTGGGTTAATATACATAGTGGGGACCAGCTGCGATGGCCGAGTGGTTAAGGCGTTGGACTTGAAATCCAATGGGGTCTCCCCGCGCAGGTTCGAACCCTGCTCGCAGCGCAAGGTGAATTCGCGTTTTCTTGTGACGTCAGTCGTCGGACACACATAACATGACGTCATTTGTGTAAAATAATAGAAATAATTATACAGATTACAAACGTAAAACATTAAAAAAATAATAACAAAAATAAAAACAAACTTCAAAAGAATAAAAACAACGTACAAATTAATGATAGCCTACAATCAATAATACCAGTATACGAAAATAAAAAATAAAAATAAAATTGTATCTAAATGAAACTACAGTATATAAATCAATTAAAACAATTGAAATGAAATAAATACAAAACTATAAAAATACAAAAAATATCAACGAATAGCAATGATCATAATAATAATATAAAAAATATTAATATATATATACAAATAGGACGAAATAAAAATAAACAATAAAATAAATATATAATTAAATGTGAATTAAATAAATAAAATACAAAACTTTAAAAAAGTATATTTTATTTTTTCTGTTTAATAGGCTTGGAAATCAAATAACTTGATTCAATCATAAAATAATAACTAAATTATGTTACAATACATTTACAAAAATGATGATACATGTTTGATTAGAGCTGTCACACGCTCTAATCAATCTAACGCGCGCGCGCACACACACACACGGCGGAGAGAGAGAGCGCTAGAGAGACCTCCGGTGGTGACGGAGGCTCTCCGGTACCGGGAAGTGTTCAGCGGATGGAGGTTCCGGTTTCTCCCGGTCACAGCGAGCAGAGCCTCCGTTTATCAATCAGCTCTGATCGATTATTCATGTCGCCGCAGCGCCGCAGCCCCGCGCGCCCCCCGTCAGCACCGCATCCACGTCGTCTCACCGGAGGATGAGTCGGTAGGAGGCTAACAGCTAGGAGGCTCAGAGCTAGCTACCGTCGACGTTACCGAGCGGCGGCACCGGGCGGTTTCTCATGTCGGTTCATGTTTGGTGGAGCCGTCACCCTCATCAACCGGTCCGGACGATCCATGGCCGTCGGTCGGTATTCCGCTGCCCGGTTAACTTAGCGCGAGGATGCAGCAGCTAGCCGCCGTGAGCTCCGCAGCGGTTTATTTATACGGTGTTATGTAAGCACGGAGTCCGTTTAGCCGAGCTAGCCCAGGTTAGCTCCGTTAGCTCCCGGGTAAGCTCCGTTGGCTCCCGGGTTAGCTCCGTTAGCTCCCGGGTTAGCTCCGTTAGCTCCCGTTAGCTCTCGCGATGAATGACGCGCAACCAGAAATGTCTCCGGACTTCGTGTTGATGCGTCTCGTGTCCGCGGCGGAGTACGACCGGCTGGACGAGCCCGACGACCGGATGTCCAGAGGCGGCGGGTTCGGGCCCGTGAAGGCCGCGCTGGGCCACCACGGCGGCGGGTTTGATCTGGACACCAGCGGCCCCTCGCCAGGCCTTGGCTCGGCCTCACCGCATTACAGCTCGCCGCTCCCCGGGAAAGGTGAGCTGGACGGCGGGCTGCTGTTGACGCAGGCCCCGCCGGGCTCCGAGGCGCCGCGGTCCCCGCCGCCGGAGGACTTCGCCATGGCGGCGCAGCGGTTCGTGGACTATCCGGTCCAGCACGGCTCAGGGGGGCACGGCTCCAGGGCGCAGTTGATGGTGTTTCAGAACCTGCTGCGGTCCGGAGACCGGATCCTGGAGTGCGGACTGGAGCAGCCGCCCCCGGGGTTCCGTCAGGAGGAAACAGAGAGACAGCATCTGGACTCTGGATCAGGTACAGGTCCTGGTAGCACAACAGCCGGTCCCGGACCTGGGGGTGGGAATGACCAGAACTCTCACTGCATCCCTTCTGCAGACGAAACCCTGCAGCCACCGCAGCTGCTCCAGTGGCACCCTGTCCTGAGACTGTCCAAGGGGTCTGATGGATCCCAGACTCCCCAGGATGTCCCAGATCTGGACTCTCAGTCTGGGTCTGTCTTGTGTCCCAGACACCGCCTGCTGACAGACAGACTGGTTAAATGGCCCCCGGGCCTGCTGGACCAGGCCCTGCGTCTGGGCCTGCTGGAGCCCAGGAAGAACTACTCCACTGGGGAGGAGGAACCGGTCCTGGCTCTGGCCCGGAGGCTGGGCCAGCTGGGTGAGGGGAGGGCGGGATGCGGAGGTGGGGTGGGTGAGATGGTGCTCCCTCTGTCTCGGTGTTCTTGTCACAGTGTGCTGGCCTCGGGGACGGGGGGCATGGGGCCCGGTGAGGACCCGAGTGAGACCAGTGACGCCCTGCTGGTCCTGGAAGGTCTCGGCTCCGAAGAGGTTGGGGGGCTGGGGGGGGCAGGGGACACAGATGGAAGGGACGGTGAGAAGGGCGAGAGGGTGGGGGGAATAGGTGGAGGGGGGACATCTGGGGGGGCGGGGCCTGTGTTCTCCAGCGGGACTCTGAGTGGTCTGATGCGGCAGGTCCACAGACTTGCGGAGGAGGCGGGGGTCTGCACAGACCAGAACTGCAGGTCGTCCCTGGCGGTCCTCGGTGCTGCAGTGTCCCTCCCCACCTGTGTCGAGTCCCGTCCCCCAATCAGCAGCACAATCCCCTGCCCGTACCCCCCAGTCCGTCCTCACACCCTCCAGGCTACAGCGGCCCTCCGAGGTCTCCAGGTCTCCCCTGACCCCCTCCTTCCCCCCAGCACTGGTCCAACTCACCGACCCCGGCATCAGCACCAGTCTCGCTCCCAACCCCAGAGCCGGGCCACCACCCCCAAACTCGACGTGGCCTCGGGGGGAGCAGGGAAGCCCTCCTCCCCCCTGGTGGTCTTGGAGGGGGAGCCAGGAGGAGAGGAGAAGGCGCAGCGGGGGAAGTTGAGGAAAGGGGGTTCTCTGAAGGTCCGGCTCAGCAAGCTGTTCAGAACCAAGAGCTCCAGTGGGGGGTCAGGGGGGCTGCTTGATAAGAGACCATCCCTGGCATCGTCCACCTCTTCTGGGGGGAGTCTCCTGGATGTGTGGGGGTCCACCTGCAGCAACACGGAGCCTGACAGCAACAGGTGAGAATATGCTTATCGCCATGGCAACGGTTTGTTTAATCAAAATGATCAAATGAGCTGGTCTCAGGTCAGTATTTAAAGAGGGAGGGGGGGGGGGGGGTGATGATGGTGAAGATGGTGATGAAGATGATGAAGGTGATGGTGACATCAGTGACTCTGTTAACCTCTTTGTCTTCGTCTCCAGGCTGCAGGTCTCCAGACCTCACAGTGCCTTCTCCCCGGTGCCCTTCACACCTGCTTTCACCGGTAAGAACACACACGTGTGTGAGCGTGTGTGAGCGTGTGTGTGAGCGTGTCTGCAAGCACAGCTCTGATCATGCTTACTAACAGCACCTAGTGGTAGAACAGGGGAACTGCAAGTAGAAAGAATCTCAACATCCACACACGTTCCATATCTCTGATTAATAATTACTCATTAGTATGTTTGTGTAGTTATGAACAGACATGAGGCCTGATCAGTGACAACATTTATAAGAGACAGGTATTAATGTAACATGCTCATCTTGCATTACTGGAAGATTTAGTAAACGGGAACCGCTTCACCAAACAGATATTACTGGATCTATGCCGTGATTTGGGACCGATGTTGGAGCGAGAAACATTCCTGTTCATATCCAAGTCTGGTCCAGTCTGGGTTTCTGGTCCAGCCTGGGTTACTGGTCCAGACTGGGTTTCTGGTCTAGCCTGGGTTACTGGTCCAGACTGAGGTTGGAGACAGATCGGGTATTTCCCTCAATGAGCAACATGTTGTTGATCCATCATGTCCTGGACCTGAACTACATCCAGATCCCTTCCACAAATCCACAGCGAGCCCAGATCGTATGGGGATCTCACGCTGGATTCCCAAATATAAGTGTTGATAGACTCCACCCACATACCGCTAAAAACACCGTCACACAACACATTTAATCAACGATGTTTAATTAATCAATGTACTACTAATCATATAATAGTAATACAATAATATAAATGATAATATAATATTTATGCAATAATATTCATATAATAATAGAATACTAATAATATAATAATACACCTGCACAACTCCATGTCAGTTAGAATAGTTTCTTGTCTTAGTGCTGCCGGTGACGGAGGTTTTGTTACCATATATGGTTATTTGGGGGCGTTTCTCCAAATGTGCACGAGCATGGTGGGTTCAAACATGTGTGCATCGGATTCCTACAACACGATTCAGAACCTTCTCTACACACTGTTGGTACATTAGGACTAGGTGAGGTGGTCTTACCTGGACCTCCTTCTCTCAGATGGGTTTCAGGGACTCATTGAGTCAATTCTGAGACCAGAAGAGTCCATCTTCAGGGCTCTGGCCGGTTTAAACATTTTCAAAACCGGTGTGATACTAAGCCAAAGACCAGACCGAACCGTTTATACCGACCTTTCCCACTAGGCGTCGCACTTGCCACAGCAGACCCTCCCGAATGATGCATCGTTTTTTTACACAGAAGATTGCGCCGTAATCACGGAAAGGAGAGTCAGAAATGTGCCGCGATCGTACCGTTTATAAAGAACTTTGCTTTGCGGTGTAACAACGGTGTCTTTTTTTTACAAAACATCGCGGCTTCGCGGCACCAGAGAGACGGATACGGCGCCGCAGGTGGTGTTGGGTTCTACTAACGTTACTAACGGGTCAAAGGTCAAACATGTCTTCTCTCTTCCTCTGGACTTCCTGTATTCCTTCCTGTGTGCTGCTGCTGCACACTAACCTGTCTCACACTAACCTGTCTCACCCTAACCTGTCTCACACCTGTGTTTGTCTCCAGGTGAGACGGTGTCTCTGGTTGATGTGGATATTTCTCGGAGGGGGGTGAACTCTCTCCCCCCCCCGACCCCCCCTCCCCCTCCCAGACGGAGCCTCAGTCTGCTTGGTACTCTTCTTCTTTTCCTTCTTCTTCTTCTTCTACTTCCTCTTCCTGTTGTGTCACTTCCTGTGCGCCCCCCCCCCCCCCACAGGTGAGTCACAGGTGTGACCCGTGTCTCTGTGTGTTGTAGATGATTTCGGGGGTCCTCCTCAGCAGCAGGATCCCAGGGGGGGGGCCTCCATGCAGTCTCTGCCCCCCCGCCCGCTGGCCCTGCCCCCCTCCCTGAACGCCATCCAGCACAGCCTGAGCCTCAACGGTGACACACACACACATACACCCACACACATGTACACACACCCACACACATGTGCACACACACACTGATAGGAGAGCAGCGTGACCATGTGTCCTGTGTTGACAGACACATTCCTAAGAGGTCTACCGAGGCCGGTCCCCCTGCGTCCCGGCGGCCCCCCTCCCCGCCTCACCCCCCGCTGCCCCCTCAGTCGCCCCGACGCCGGCAGCTTCGCCACCAGCCTCCGGGAGCTGGAGAAGGTGAGCCTGCACGTCTCACACACTTGGGTAAGCTCCACCCCCTCTGCTACGCCAGCCTGTCTGGGTCCATGACATCATCATGACATCGTCCAGAGGTGCTGGATTCACTGGATTTAGCACAGCTGGTGGAACCCTGAGGGGCGGGGCTTAGCGAAAGGTCACGCACATCCAGGAGCTAACATGTGTGTGTGTGTGTGTGTAGTGTGGATGGTACTGGGGTCCGATGAACTGGGAGGATGCCGAGATGAAGCTGAAGGGGAAACCAGACGGATCGTTTCTGGTCCGGGACAGTTCAGACCCCCGATACATCCTGAGTCTGAGCTTCAGGTCCCAGGGAGTCACACACCACACACGCATGGAGCACTACCGAGGTAACGCACACACACGCACACACACACACACACACACACACACCACACTGACGCATGGAGCACTACCGAACTAACACACACACACACACAGGCGTATCATGTGAGTGTATTGTGGTCCCGGTCTCCAGGGACCTTCAGTCTGTGGTGCCACCCTAAGTTCGAGGACCGCTGTCACTCGGTGGTGGAGTTCATAGAGCGAGCCATCATGCACTCCAAGAACGGGAAGTTCCTCTACTTCCTGCGCTCCAGGGTCCCCGGTAACAGCCAATCAGCTCACACCTGTCTGCCTGCCTGTCTCCACCTGTCTGTCTCCACCTGTCTGTCTGTCCCTGTCTGCCTGTCTGCCTGCCCGCCTATCTGTCTGTCTGCTTGTCTGTCTGCCTCTGTCTGTCTCCACCTGTCTGTCTGCCTGTCTCCACCTGTCTGTCTCACCTGTCTGCCTGCCTGTCTCCACCTGTCTGTCTCCACCTGTCTGTCTATCTGTAATGTTTCAATAATAATTAAATCTTCATGTTGAAATCAAAGAGTTTAGTTCTTATTCCTCTGTGTTTTCATGTCCAGTCTTCAGGTCTTCTCAGAACCTTTCTGGTCCATTCTGGTTCTGTGTAAATAAAGTCCTGCTTGTTGTCTGACCAGGTCTACCCCCAACCCCGGTCCAGCTCCTGTACCCGGTCTCCAGGTTCAGCAGCGTTAAATCCCTGCAGCATCTCTGTCGCTTCTGCATCAGACAGCTGGTCCGGATCGACCACATCCAGGAGCTGCCGCTGCCCACGTCAGTACTACTGCTGGACCCTCTGTGGACTCTGGACCACTACTTGTACTACATGTTGTTGCTCTGTTGTCTCCTCAGGCCTCTGATCTCCTACCTGAGGAAGTTTTATTACTACGACCCAGAGGAGGAGATCAGCCCGCCCCCGAAGGACCGAGGACCGGAGTCCAGACGCCAGCCGGGGGTCCATCTGGCAGTCCAGCCAGGGGTCCTGCTGGGGGTCCAGCTGGTGGCCCAGCCGGGGGTCCAGTCAGGGCAACAGCCAGGGGCCCAGCCAGGGGCCCAACCAGGGCAACAGCCAGGGGCCCAACCAGGGCAACAGCCAGGGGTCCAGTCAGGGCAACAGCCAGGGGCCCAACCAGGGGAACAGCCAGGGGCCCAACCAGGGGAACAGCCAGGGGCCCAACCAGGGGAACAGCCAGAGGTTCAGCCTCAAACGTAGCACTGGAGCCTCAGTGGACAGCGTGAGTCTTGATGGCCTTGAAGGCCAGTGCCATCGTCTTGAATTGGATGCGTGCTGCAAGAGGGAGCTACTACCTTCTAAATACGAGCTACTAGCTAGAAGCTCGTAGCTAGAAGCTCGTAGCTAGAAGATAGTAGTTGAAGATGAATGTAGAATAACAGGGTCACATGATTTATTTTGATTTAAATGTATAAATGTTGAATTAACATTTCCTTTCTCTTTCTCCTCCAGTTGTTTTCTTTTCTTTGTTTTCACACTACCAACACTCGTTCAGCTGACTGAAGGACACGCCCACATTCAAACTGGACTCACAGACTTGCAGCCAATCAGCTGCCTCCGCTCAGTCCCCTATCCGGGCGGGTTTCAGATGATCCATCCTCCTCCGAGCTCTCTGATTGGCTCCTGTGGGGAGTCGACATGGGGAGGGACAGGGGATGTGGAGACTCCGCCTCTCTGTTGATGTCATCGCTGAGCATCTGGACTAACTATGACATCACCGTTAGCGAAGAGGAGCTCGGCGTGAGGAAACGTTTGGTCGCCTTTAGGATCCCCTAACAACAACTTCTCAACGCGATGGTCTCAGCTCAGAGTCCACTGACTGGTCCCGGAGCTTTCACCCAGGATGTTTAGTAGGCCAGTATGAGGAACTAGTCCATCACGGGGCCACGAGTCCTGACTATGGACCTCATACGAGCCCACGTCAACACTAACATGCTAGCAGTTTGGGAACATGCTAACGCTAGTCAGTCACAACATCTCTCCCCTTCTCAGGGTTATTCATTCTGTTAGCATGCTAGTTAGCTCAGAGGCTAACAGGACAAAACGGCTGTAATTTAACTCCTTGTTTTCACAGCTTTGTTCAGTTTCAGTGCAGCTTCTTAGCATCATCTTCACCTCCGACAACATGTTTTCTTCTTCTAGTCTTCATGGTTCTCGGCTGCTGTTCACTTTAAATATCATGAGAATCAATGTTGTCAGTACAGAGAGGGGCGGGGCTGGGGGCGGGGCTTAGGTTTGTGGGAGGCCAGGCAGAGCTCGTAACAACATGGCGGCTCTCGAAGACATGATGACATCACAGTAACGATGTGTGAGGTCACATTCTTCTGCAGATAAAGAAACCAGATCCTAAAGGCGACCGGCTGCACACCGATGTGGCAACACCACCAAAAAAATAATAAAAGAAGATGAAGAGTTACCGTGACGACGACTGAACTGACGTCAAGACTGTTTCACTGGAACAAGCTGAACTGGACTTTTGTTGATTCAGACAATGGGAACACTGGAGCTGGGATCCTGCTGGACCCTGCTAGGATCCTGCTGGGATACTTGGACCTTGCTGGGACACTGGGACCTTGCTGGGACACTTCCATGATGTCAAAACAGAGACTTGAGATGTGACGTAGTTATGTGTCACCTGTGTTCACCTGTTAATAAACAGAGTGGGCGGGGCTAATGCTGTTTCAGTCTTTGTTGCTTCCTCATTCTGATTTATTTTATCGAACCAAAGAGACAGGCGGCAGATACCTCAAACCTGTTCGTCACCTACGCCCCGTTGTTGTCACCTACGCCCCGTTGTTGTCACCTACACCCCGTTGTTGTCATCTACACCCTGTTGTTCATCATCTACGCCCCGTTGTTATCATCTACACCCGTTGTTATCATCTACACCCCGTTGTTGTCATCTACACCCCGTTGTTCATCATCTACACCCCGTTGTTATCATCTACACCCCGTTGTTCATCATCTACACCCCGTTGTTCATCATCTACGCCACCGTTGTTGTCATCTACACCCCGTTGTTATCATCTACACCCAGTTGTTGTCAATGCAGACTGCTGTTCAACAGGATCAACACCAAGAAAAAAATGGTCCAGCTGCTGATAAACCCTTGGGTTTATGCCAGTACGAGTACAGTATGAGAGTACAGTACGAGACCCAATGTCGGTATCGGTG
Source organism: Eutrigla gurnardus (assembly GCF_963514095.1). Lineage (NCBI taxonomy): Eukaryota > Metazoa > Chordata > Actinopteri > Perciformes > Triglidae > Eutrigla > Eutrigla gurnardus. Next base: position 2,861,007 of record NC_139931.1, read on the forward strand.
CATCTCTAATATCTGGTTATTTGGGGCAGTTGAGACATTTTGGCCTGGCGGGGGTTCTGTGGTAGGGCGCCAGGCTGAGAACATCGTCGGGGAAAACTGAGCTGTGATTGGTCCAGATACAGTGTAATGAATATAAATGTCTAAAACAAACCAATAGATCAAACATCCATTTCAAATATGAAATACTTTCACTTTCACTGCAAGTTATGCATTTGATTCAGAAAAATCTGAATGTCCACACGTGCACTGACAAGTAACAAAGAGCGTCTTTAATTAGTAATCCACGATTTTGTCACTTTATGCAACGCAGCAACCTTCACCTGGAAACACAAACTTCATTCAGAGGGTTTTATTTTCATTATAAAGCCTTTGATTATTTATTAATTTAATTATTTGAGCTCCACAGGAAGTTCCTCTTGGCTTGGTTTCCGTCAACTGGGAGACTATTACTAGACCCTTTGACAGCCTTGAATGCACATTGATGAGGGAGAAAATTAATCAAAAGCATTTTAACATGAAGCTACACAAGGTTCAGGGTTGTGAATCCTGTGTGGACCCTCTGCATGTTATTGATCTGGTCTGTAGTTGTTACTGGGCAAGACACCTGTTGTTGAGAACCGCATCCAGTTTGTCCTCAATCAGTTTGAGTTTGCGGTTGATGGTTGTGATGTCGGGCAACGTGAGCCCTTCGATCACGGGGACGTTCTCTGGTTCCTTCTTCTCGTTGACACATTTGTCCTTCCGGTAGCCATCTGGACACTCACATAAGTGCTTGCTGGACATCCCCAGCCTCTTGCACCTGACTCCTTCCTCACATGCGCCTTCGGGGCAGGCGTTGATGGTCCGGGAGTAATAGGTGTAGATCTTGCTTCTGTGCCAGTTTGCACCCTGCGTACATTCATTAATCTTCAGGGGTTCTGGGACGGCAACAAACTCTATGTCATTGTAACTGGTGTGCATCACTTTGACGTAGTCCTGCAGTTCATATCTAACACCAGCCACTCTACCGCCGCACTCCGCTATTTGTTCCCTGAAATTCTCACACGGCGTGTCGATGCTGAGGCTGGGCTTCGGTGCCATCCTATTGTACGCCAAATCGAAGCAAAACCCCACATTGCCTTCTATTTGTGCTTTCAGGAGCTCTTCTTCTTTCTCAGTGTAGCCCACGGCAACGTTGATTGTTCCGAAAAGAAACTTCATCATGTTGTGAAGGATGTGATCCCCGTCTTTGTCCGCGTTGTACACCATCACCACCCAGTTGTACCAGAAGTACTTCTTGTTCAGAGCGTGCTGCACTTTAACAGCAACGGCTTTTTTGTCTCGAGTATCGAGCGATTTGCCAATCTCCACGACGTCCGCCCTCATGTACTCCTTGTAGTTGTCGATGCAGTAGTCCACCGCCGATATCTGAGCGGCGTAGACCTGCTTGGACTTCTGGGCTTGTTGGGCTTCTCTCTCTAAGGTGTTTGAACCAATCAGTCTCCAGTAGAACTGGTCCAGCACCATGCCCTTCCACAGCAGGATGCTGAAGTGGATGTTATAGTTGCTGATCTCGCTGATGTCACATTTAAACTTCCTCCTCAGCAGGTTGTTTATGTTTCCGCTGAGAGACGTGTTGGTGACTGTCAGGTAGTGGAAGAGGTTCGCCACGCTGGCCTCGGTCGCCGTGTCCTCGTAGAAGTTGGCGAAGATTTCAGCCAGTCTGAGTTTTTCATCTTCGCCTCTTACCGAGAGACTGGTCTTACACAACTCCTCGAACTTCTTCCAGGAGTTGAGGATGCGGACCTCGTCTTGAGAGTAGACGCTGACGTAGTTGAACCATTCTACGTCCGTTGCCAGATTGAAGATCTGGAAAGCCATCGAGTCCATCTTCCTGTTCACTTCGGCAAACCCTTTCGTCACCGCGTTCATCACCGGGTCGTCCTGGGGGATGAAGACCAAGACCACGTTGACGAGAGAGGAGACCAGGCCTCCGATGCCGACCCCGAAGCCGGCGATCTTTCCCATAGCCGTCATCACGCCCGCCAACGTTTTCGTGTCCATCTTGTCAAACTTTTCATTGATGGCGTTGAGGATTTCTCTCGCCGCTATCAAGGACGCATCCACTTGCGGTCTGGTTTCAAAAGGCAGGTCCCTCTTGACCCTGTAGGGACGCGAGAGCTCAGAGGAGGTGGGGTCATGTGACCACCCTGAAGATGTCGTCCAGCAGAGAAGAAGGATCAACGAAGCCGACAACATGGCGGCGGACGGCCGAGGGAACTTCATGACTGCAACAGATACAAAATATAATGTTCTCAATGTTCTACATTCAAGAACCCGCAGTGACTCTTGAACTTCTACTGTTTTAATGATACATTTCCCACAATCCCCTCTGGTGGTTTCCTGGATTATTTTGGGTTCAAATACTGAAATGATTCATAGAATGTGGCAACGCATTAAAATACATTCAGAGAAGCTAAATTGAAATAATAATCAATGATGCTTATTCATAATTAGTAATGCTGTCATGCTATGTCATATTATTACTATGAATCATATTTAGATTAGAGAGTAAACACTTTGTTAAATGAATAAATACCCAATGAAGCATTTATCAATGTTATTCAGATGTATTTTAATATCAAATATATAATAGTATTAGTAGAATACTATGTCCTGGATATAATGGTAATAATATAACGTAGCAGTAGAAGTACCTGTGTCCTGGATATAACGGTATTAATATAACATAGTAGTAGAAGTACCTGTGTCCTGGTGCAGGATCCGGACCCCGTTTGGTCAACGGGGTTTCAGGCTGCTGCTTTTAAAGGCACTTTATTTGTTTTGGCTTCTATCTGAGCAAGTCATCGCCCCCCGGTGGACCCACCTGAACCAGCACCACTTTCATAACCTTCATTTACAGGAAAGCAGCCCCATCCGGCCTCTGATGGCCCCATCCAGCCTCGGTGGCTCTATTAGGGGCTGTTTTACTGAAAGCTCCAAGTGGTTCAGAGTCGTGGGTCACATGAGCCCACATGAGTCCTTCAGACAATCCACTACCTGAAGCTTCCTTGTTGGGATCTTAATCTTTATTCTTCAACGTAAACTTCCACATTTTGGGGATTTTCAGCTTTTTAAGGACGAACATTTTCTTCCTTCTACCTTTTAAATATATATTACGAATAAATCAAATACTATGGATGTGGACTAGGTGACCTGGGGATCAAACCACTGGTTTTCCTCTCTCCCCTTCTAAAGTATCACTTCAAAATAAAAGCCCAAAAGTATAATGATATGTTAACTCAAAACTAAGGCACATTCAAATACTCTGATTCAGTTCTACTACTACTACTGGTACTACAACTTTTGGGGCTTTAACTTCTTCTTCTCAGTCTGTTTTGCATACTCAGTGATGATTTGTTATGTCGGCTTTTGGCATTCTCACAGCGTTGCTGCAGGAGTTTCCTAGTTTTACTTCTTTATATCAAAATTAATTTTATGTAATTTTCAGCCAGCTCTCTGTCCCCAGACGCCCCATGAAAGTCAAAATCAACAAGGTCTTTGGTACTTTGGTCTGTAAGAGGCTAATGCCCCCCCGCCTCACCTCCATGTCTCCTACTCTGATATTTATTCAAGTAAATACAATGTTCTCTTTCAGCGTCATTTTTTCAAGTCTCAAATGGAGCTGATCGTGTTTCATAAAGACCCAAATCATCATGTTTCTGCTTTATTGCAAAGAAACATTAAATATCAGGGTTCATGTCTGAATCATGGCTTCACGTTTCTCCTTTAACCCACAAACGTTCTTCACCGTGAGACAGATTATATATTTATAACATACATACACATGTAATAAACAGTTAATAACAGTTAACTTACATTCATCACTGTGGCATCGGTATAAACACAGAATATAATAATGCAGCTGTAATAATGTAAATATGTCTTAGATCGTTATATACTGATCAGAAATGGAAATATTAATCTGAATAAATATAAATATCTACGATATGTGTGGATGTAGAGTCTCCATCCATAAACACGTCAATTCTTTCACATCTAATAATTGTGACTAAATGAGCAGCAGTTAATCATGAATCATTCAGATCATTTAGATCATTCTGGTCATTTAGATCTTTTAGATCATTCAGATCATTTAATTTATTGAGGTAATTCAGATCATTCAACCTGCAGAATGTTTTGAAACACAACAAAGAGAAGAAAACCTGAATATGTGGAATCAAACTAAATATCACAAATGTTTAACGAGCGCATGATGAGATGTTCGTGTTTCTGCAGATAATAAAGTGACGTCGTCATTTCTTCAGATCGTTTCACTGGAACAGAAAGTTCAAAGGTCAGTAAATATATATACACACACACGGGCACACTATAGGTCGGTATATATGACCTCACCGTGCGGCCGTGTTCGGGGGCGAAGGTCACGCCTCTTCCTGGTCTCTCCTGGGATCCGCTGCTGCTGCCACTGACCGAGCTCTTCCTCATGATACCTGAACCACATCATCATCATAAGTTTCATGAATCGGATCCTTCTGACAGGATCAACTGGTTCCTCCTCACCTGCAGGGGGCGCCACCTCCAGTCTCTGCAGGCTGTGTTTGAGAGGAAGTGTGTAGTTCCCGGTCTTGGAGAGGCGGCGTTGGCGGTGGTTCAACATGGCAGCTAGGGAGACGATGCCAGGGGGCGGGACTTTACCCATCTGCAGGTAAAGCTGCTCGATCTCTTGCTTCTGATTGGCCTGCAGAGTCTGCACTTCCTTGTGGTGTCTGGGATTAAAAAGGGATGTATTTATTTGTAAGGGGATGAATGAGTTTTATTTATTGCTTCAAACTATTTCAATCAGCCAATCACCTTTGGCGGAGCTGCTGTAGCTCCGCACACATGTCCTCATTCTCGCTCTCTGATTCCTCAGAGCTGATGTAAGGGGCTGAGCGGCTCCACGATTGGCTGGCGCTGCTGGCCGACCCCTCCCACAGGCCGACGCTCAGTCTCCGTCCCCCCCTCCTCTTCTTCTCCTCATCATGACCAGGCGGGGAGATGCTGCTCTCTGATTGGCTCTGCTCAATCGTGCTGCTGTCGGAGCTCTCCGATTGGTTTGCCACGGAGGGGGGCGGGGAATGGGCAGTGGGCGTGGCCTGGTGGAGGGGACGGGGCTCCTGGTGATGGACAACTTTGGAAGGCGTCACCTGGAAACGGCCTACTTTGACGACCGAAGGTTTCTTCACTGAAAGAGGAACAGAAGAAGGACAGAAGTTTGACCTGAGGGGGCGCTACAGGACAGACCGGCATTAATTATTAGAGGTCAGTAATAATGAACCTGAAATATCACTTATATGTATATCAACTATTTATAACAGAAATCAGGTGACGTTTCCATCCATATGTAGCATTTAAGAGTATCTTACCCTCCTGTAAGGGTGTCAGGCTGGGAGTACTGGTCCCACTGTGAGGACTGGTCCCACTGGGAGGACTGGTCCCACTGGGAGCAGAGACAGTCTCTGGACCTGTGAACCAGATAATAATTAGTGAGTCATCAATCACGTGTGATGTCATTTGCGATGTCAGCAGGGACTCACCATGAGGGGGTGGAGCTGAGCTGACCTTAATATGTCTGAGATGCTGAAATGATGAATGAATGAATGAATGAATGAATGAACGGTTAGAGTTTCTCATCTTCCTTACTGCCTAGACAGCTCAATGACCGAACTTTGACTACCGAAATCAGGTTTCTCTAACCCCCAGCCTCGACTACTGTAACCAGGTTTCTCTTGCCCGCAACCCGACTACTGAAACCAGGTTTCTCTAACCTGCAACCCGACGACCGATACCAGGTTTCTCTAACTCCAAACCTCGACTACTGAGTAGTATAGTAGTAGTAGTATTAACAGAAGCAATCGTATCAACAGTAGTAGTCCATGGCAGCAGGCCATGACCAGAGACCAGACTACAAAAAATATGATTCTGCAACCCTTTACCCAGACCACAGAAACTGGGCTCCTAAAAACCATGAACATAAAGACTGAATGTTCAGAAGTAGCTGATAAGTACACAGGTAAGAGGATGCCATGTTTTAAAAGAAGCTCACCTGAGCCTGAGGTGAGTCGGGAGTCCAGCCTGGTGGTGGCCCCTGCTGGCTGTATGGGACGGACCCTGCCTGAGGGGTGGGGGGGCTGTAGGACAGCTGGGAGGAGAAAGGAGCAGAGAAGGAGGCGTGGCTTGGGGGATGGAGCTTAGGGCCCAGGGATGGAGACATGGGGGGAGAGAGGGGAGTCAGGAGGGAGGGGAATGGGGGAGACAGGGGCGGTGGGTGAAAGACCTGATTGGGGGTTCCAGGTGGAGGCATGAAGGAGTGGGCCACGCTCATCGCCAAAGAAAGGACATTGTTAAGAGAGAAGACAGGCTGGTCAGCAGGAGGCCAGTGTGGGGGGGGAGGAGGAGGGGGAGGGGGAGGAGGAGGGGGGGCTGATAAAGAAGATGCGGAGGTGAGGAGGGATGGGTTACTGTTGACTCTGTGGGGGCTCTGGGAGGTGTAGGGGGAGTAAGAGGAAGATGGGAGGTTATACTGAGGAGGGGGAGGGAAGGGGGAGGGAGGAGTAGGGACAGAGTCTGGGTGGGTGTGATTAAGGGGGGAGGGGAGAGGCTGTTGGGAGGAAGCTGGAAAGAAGGGGGAGTAACATTATCAACAATGGGTTTCTCAGGTTTAAAAAAAAACTGTTATAAGAATTCCTTTGCATTTATAAAAGATGTAAAAGAAACAACAGAGGTCCCAGGATGCTTCCCTGAGGGACTCCACATTGAGAAAAAGAGCATTTACATAAATGTCAGACTCTGTTTTCTGAGAAACTCAATTTGATCATGAATTAAAGATCTGCTGTAAGGTGTTGATTTACCTGAAGAGGTGTGGAAAGACTGTGACCTCAATGGTCTGACAAAAGGCGTGGCCTCAGCGTCAATGTAGAAGTCGCCACCCTTCAAGGGGGAGGGGTCCGCATCTGCAATGTCTGATGGGAAAACAATGGGATGGGAGTTTCTTTGATCGCCTCATATGAAAACATCCAAAGAACTGTTAGAATATTGCATGGTTATGTGTTGAATCTGATACTCAACGTTTTCATGATTGAGTTGTAACTGAAGCTGTGATTGTAAATGTTTGCAAATGTTTTGGTGTCAGATTGTCTGTTTCTCCAAACTAACGTCGACTGTCATTTCTTACCAGGAAGTGAAGACGAGGACAGACTTCTGGACAGGCTCTGGACAAAAGAATGAATAATATTTAGGAAGATCAGGAAGGACAGGGTATGAAACCATTCGTCCATGGACAGGAACATTAACTAAATGGAGAGTCTCAGCATTGAAGACATGTTGGACAGACGGGGATCAGATGTACCGTGGAGTCGGGCAACATGGCGAGGTGAGATAACCTGCCGCTGTTGGCTGGCAGCTGTTGATGTATCATAGACTCCGCCCTTTTGATGATGTCATACATCCGGAGGATGAATCCTTCTCGCTCTAATGGCACAATGAAGTCTCTGTGGATCTGAACACAAGATATATATAGAGAACCTAGAGGTGTTTAGTGTAAATACGTCACCATGTTAGATAGAGACTCTAGAGGTGTTTAGAGTAAATATGTCACCGTGTTAGATGGAGACTCTAGATGTGTTTAGAGTAAATATGTCACCATGTTAGATAGAGACCCTAGAGGTGTTTAGAGTAAATATGTCACCGTGTTAGATGGAGACTCTAGAGGTGTTAAGTGTAAATACGTCACCATGTTAGATGAAGACTCTAGAGGTGTTTAGTGTTAATACGTCACCATGTTAGATAGAGACCCTAGAGGTGTTTAGAGTAAATATGTCACCATGTTAGATGGAGACTCTAGAGGTGTTTCGTGTAAATATGTCACCGTGTTAGATAGAGACTCTAGAGGTGTTTAGTGTAAATATGTCACCGTGTTAGATAGAGACTCTAGAGGTGTATAGAGTAAATACGTCACCGTGTTAGATAGAGACTCTAGAGGTGTTTAGTGTAAATACGTCACCGTGTTAGATAGAGACTCTAGAGGTGTTTCGTGTAAATATGTCACCGTGTTAGATAGAGACTCTAGAGGTGTTTAGTGTAAATATGTCACCGTGTTAGATAGAGACTCTAGAGGTGTATAGAGTAAATACGTCACCGTGTTAGATAGAGACCCTAGAGGTGTTTAGAGTAAATACGTCACCGTGTTAGATAGAGACTCTAGAGGTGTTTACTGTAAAAACAGACTCTGGAGGCTTTGATTGGCTGTTGGTGCTCACCATCACAGAGGCGATGTCCTCAGGATTGTCTCCGTCAAGGTCAAACTTAAAGGTCACCATCTTATTGTTGTGGGTCTGCAGCTGACACTCCACCACTCGGTCCACCATGTCTGACACCTGAACGCACCACGCAGTGTTACATTCAGTGTGTTGTTGGTATATTTACACCATAGATGGATCTGATGATGTCATCACCCCTGTGATCTTTAGACGAGCCCGCGTTCTCCGCCTGAACTCCTTCGTAGCTGCCCGTTGGGTCACTTCCTGGTTGCTCTTTTCTGATTGGCCATCATTGCCGTCGCTCAAACCTGAGGTCACATCAGAGGCGTTGCTACAGAAGAGACCAGAAGAAGGTCAAACATTTGATTATGTCCCAGACCAGCACCAGAACAGCACCACAGTGTGTGTGTGTGTGTTTGTTACCTGTCTATAGGTGAGGAGAAACCGCTGACGGATCCAGACAGCTGTCGCTCGGCATTCTGGGACACGGCGATACTCTGGTGAAGACATAAACACAAAAATTCAGAGATTCAGAGCTGATCTCCTCTAGACCTGATTGGTCCCAATGATCTCCTCTAGACCTTAGCCCCGCCCACTGCTCACCTTGGGGAAACGCAGCACAGGCAGGGGCGGAGCTTTGGATGGAGTCCGGGTCACAGGGGGCAGAGCCTTGTGTCGAGGGGGTTCCTGAGCCAATGGAGAAGGGGTGGGGACATAATGGGTGTGGGCGTGGCTAGTGGCTGGAGGGGGCGTGGCTACAACAATCTCTGAGACACCTGCTGATCTGTCCGTCTCCCTGTCAGCTGGAAAGGCATTCAATTATTATCAGGAATAAATAATGACCAATAACAGATTAGGTGAAAATATTTAGAAACATTTCTAGATAAGATATTAATATGACAATAAAATCATATGACAATAAAATCCTGACACATAGCCATGGAGACGCGTCTGGCCGTCTTGTCGTCCTCCCCGTCTCCGTCCTTCGTCCTGCTGGAGACGCTGCCGATCCCAGAATTCACCAGGCTGCTGCTTGATGTTGTCGCCGTTACTGAGGGCGGGGCTTGTGTCCAGGTGGGGGCGTGGCCTGCAGCAGCAGCCGAGTCCTGCTGGGAGTTTTAATACATTTAGTTTTAATCAGATCATCATTAAAACAAACTGGTGACTTTTATTTGATTTGTTGAATATGCATGGAAACAACTTTCGACTCACCTTATTGGCTGCCTGCCCAGCAGCAGACGAGCTTGTGGCAGCTGCTAGTCTGTGATTGGACGGTCCAGGTGGTTGAGGGGCGGGGTCAGACTCCACCTCGATGGCAGCCTCCTTTTTCAGAGCCTCCTCCAACAGGCGGCGTCGTTTCTCCCGCTGACGCTTTATGGCGGTCACTCGGTGTCTGATCGCCATGGCAACCGGCTTGTAGTCCGCCTCACACAGGAAACCCAGCACCACCTGGGGGAGAGAGGGAGAGATGGGTGAGACATCAGGCTGATGACGTCATCAGCAGCTTGATGTCATTGTGGCGGTGCAGGTACCATCTCCTGGGCGACCTCCTCCGGCACGTCTTTGTAGAGCTCGAATAGGAACTCGATGGCGTTGTTGTCCTTGTACTTCCCGTGGAGCTTCTTGTTGTGGTCCATCCGAAGCCAGAGCTTCAGGGCTGCTTTCGCCCCATCGTCATCCTCGGCCAGATCCACGTGGACCCCCAGCTGCTCCTGGAAGAACCGGTGATCCTGCAGGTCCTCGACTGTGAACCTGCAGCAGGAAACCAAGAAGCTGAAAGATCAGCACCAAACCGAGTCTACGTCTCAGTGTTCTGCAACTTTGAGTTAACGTTGCTAATGCTGACAGCTAACTGAAGCTGCCTGTGTGGTAAACATCGTTCACTAATCAATACTTCATCAATACTTCATCTGCACAAAATGGATTGATCGCTTCCATCGAGGTTCATGTTGCGTCCAGCAGGTGAAGCTGTTTCTCTTTCACAGGAGCTCACTGATTGGACAGCATCATCAGTGGGTCCACCCAAACGGTCCAATCAGTGAGCTCCCTGTCCGTCTGCATGAAACAGGTGTGAGCGCTGCTCTGTGATTGGTTACCGCGCGCTGCTGTCGGTCCGGATGCAGCCTTCAATGATCTCCTTCAGCTCCGGGACTTTGACTTTGGAGAAACTTTGGGGTTTGATTCCCTGAGAGACAAACGAACAGGTGGTGAGTTCTGGGACCGGGGACAGGAAGTAGACGGCACTCGGGTGGGCGGAGCCTTACACTGGTCACTTTGCGGTAGATCTGGGCGGCGTTCTGACACTCGGAGTACGGATACTCGGACGTCGCCATCTCCAGGATGCACATCCCGAAGGCGTAAACGTCCACGGCCTCGTCGTACTTCTCCTCATACATCTCAGGAGCCATAAACTCTGGGGTTCCTGAACACATCACAGCAAAGTAACTACCTGCTTTATAACACAATGATAACCTTTTTACCTGCCGGCTCTCCGACGCGCCGCCTACTTACCGATCACACTCTTGGCGAACGAGGCCTTCTTGAGCGTGGCGAGGCCCAGGTCTCCTATCTTGACGGAGGCGGAGGGTCCGGTGATGAAGACGTTGTCACACTTGAGGTCTCGGTGCAGGATGGGGGGGCAGCGTGAGTGCAGGAACTGCAGGCCCTTCAGGATCTGGAAGCTCCAACGCTGCAGCAGCTTCAGCTTCATCTGCCGGAACCGCCGCAGGTACCTGAAGGGTCAAAGACACACCTGGGCAGGTGAGCTCACACGCTGGGGTGTTCAGGAACTCCAATGTTGTGGGGCGTTCAGGGACTACATTTCGTGGGATGTTTGTGGGCAAAAATTTTGTGGGACCAGGATTTGGTCTCATGAGTCTTGTTGTGGACTCACGTCTTCAGGGTCCCGGAGGTCATGAGCTCCGTCACTAGGATGGTGCCTTTGTGGCCACTCAGAGTGGATTTCCAGGAGTCGAGGAAGCGGACGATATTGGGATGCTGCAGCCCCTTCAGCATCGCCACCTCCTCCGTGAAGCGCTGCCGCTCCGACTTGGTGAGACGGTGAGTCTGAGGACCAATGACATCACTAACATCAAAAACACAATAACATCAATAACACAATAACACACATCTCACATTACTGCAGAGCATCATGGGAAATCAGCAACACACCACTGAAACAAAATAAAATAGAATAATATGATGGACTACTAATAAGTAATAAAATAATAATAATCATAACATAAAATATAAAATCATCCAATGATAAAACAATAATACTGAATAATTAAGTAAAATAAATAAGGTCAAAACATTTATTATTCAACAGTTTGTTGAAGTTCATCACTGAGACCTTTGACCTGCTTAACCTGAGTGTGTGTGTGTGTGTATGTGTGTATGTGTGTGTGTATGTGTGTATGTGTGTGTGTGTGTGTGTGTGTATGTGTGTGTGTGTGTATGTGTGTGTGTATGTGTGTATGTGTGTGTGTGTGTGTGTGTGTGTGAAAGAGAGAGAGAGATAAAGTAAAGGGTGACTCAGCAGTTTTCTGTTCTGTACACTGTATCTGATTGGACAGACGGCTGCTGGTTGATGTTGATAACAGCTCTCTCTCTCTCTCTCTCTCTCTCTCTCTCTCTCTCTCTCTCTGATTCTCTCTCTCTCTCTCTCTCTCTCTCTCTCTCTCTCACACACACACTTTTTTGAGCGAACACTGTTTTCATTCAAGTGAAACATCTGATGAGTCTGAGGTGATGACATCACAACAGACAGACAATAGGGAGGCTAAGCCCCGCCCTTCCAGTGTCCCCCATGTGACCTTATTCCAGAATGAATGTCTACGATAGTTAATGGAGAGAGAGATGAACAATATATTGATCCTGGTTGGATCGTTCCATGAACCCACATCTGATGGTTCGGACCTGCTTCAGTAATCTGGAATACGGTCACATGGGGACACAGGAAGGGGTGGGGCTTAGCCTCGCTCATTAACCAGCGAGATTCACTCTACAGTCATAAATGTATCACATAACACTTCCTGATTCTGAGCCAATCAGAGCTCATGACCAGTAAAACTATAAAGTCTGACACTGTGACCTCAGATATCACACGTTAAACGTTAAACATTAAATATGATCATAGTAAGCAGCGGTTAGAAAAATGGTTGTGTTCTTTATAGAACGTTCAACAATCGGATCATTCTGATGTGATCATCCCGCCACATAGAACCAGAACAAGTAGAACCAACATCACACCGTTCTCAGAGGTCATCACGGAGGTCGTCATGGAGGAGGAACGAGGCGAGCCGGAACAGTCGTGACGTGGTGAAGACGTGTTACCAGGGCGACGCGCCGCTGGAGATTTAACGGGCTCAAAGCGTGGAACCGAAGAAGACAGAAAGCGTGTAGTTTCTCGTACGAGTCGTGTAAATACACGAGACGTTCAGAAGTTCACCTTTCATCGTTGTTTAGAGCCTCGAGCTCAAATATAAACGTGTTTTCACTGTAAACGCCTACAGACTTCTATACAACGAGAGAGGAAGCGCCCCCTGGTGGCCGCCAGACAGAATGCAGCTTGAAGGACCTTCAGACCCGGAAGTTCTGCCGTCAGTGTTACTGAGTGTTAATGTGTGTATGAGTGTGTATAAGTGTGTACTGTGTGTATTGTGTGTTACCTGCAGCTCACACCAGGCCACCTCCACGGTGGTCTCGGTGTCCAGACCTCGGTAGACGGTCTTGAAGGATCCTCGTCCGATCTCGATGTTGAACTTGAGGAATCGACCGTCGGGAGACGAGGCCACCGCCTGCGTCTCCTCTTCGTCCCGCTCCTCCTGCTCCTTCTGTCGCCAAGGTAACGTGGTCACGACCTGTGTCTCCTCTTCCTCTGGCTCCGCCTCCTTTAGTTGCCATGGTAACATCTCCCTGTTGGAGTCTGACAGCATGGCTGCTGTCTCCTCCCCTGAGTCTGTGCTGGTATCCCGATTGGCCGGAGGGTTGTCCTTTGAGGTTGTCATGGTAACGGGAAGTAGAGGAGGCGGAAGAATAGGCTCCTCTTCTTCTTCCTCTTCTTCTTCTTCTTCTTCTTGTCTTTTCTTGTTTTGGTTGTCGGTCGTCCACGGCAACATCATGCTCAGCCTCTCCTCCTCCTCTTCCTCAGCATGTAGTCTCCTCAAAGATGCTGCTTCGACTCCCTGACTGTGATGTCAGAGGAGTGGGAGGAGCCACCAGAGGATTGTTTGATGAAACTGGAAAAGTAAATTAAAGTGTTTGTTGTTGATTCTTATTTTATTTCTATTTGTCATTAAAAAATAACCAATAATCAACCAAAAGTCAACTAATACATAACTAACTCAAATAATTGTACAACAAATAACTCTTAAATAAGTAATATAAAACATATCCACAACTAATAAATCACTCTATTTAATCACTAATAAATTTAAATTTAAAAACAACAAAAAAACAATACAATAATGATGCATCAATCCCATAATTACCTTTATTATGAATACATTTATTCACAGATCAGACTGGTGACAATTAATATTTAATTGATTTGAGTTCTTCTTAAGTTATGAACCAAAGAAAAAACAACAACAAAAAATTAAAAATCTCTTATATATGTACATGTTAATTTTTTTATCAAGTAGTTTATTTTATGATTAAATCACTAAATGAATATTACTGTCAGTACGGTTATTCCTTTATTTTATCGTTAGCATTAATTTTACTTCTTTTTAAAGATGTTTTTGGCAGTTTTCTCTTTTTTCTATTATGTGTTATGTTATTATATTACATTACATTATATTATATTACAATATATTACATTACATTATATTATATAACATTACATTACATTACATTATCCATCCATCCATCCATTTTCTACCGCTTATCCTGTATTTTAGGGTCACGGGGGGGCTGGAGCCGATCCCAGCTGTCATTGGGCGAAGGCAGGGTACACCCTGGACAGGACGCCAGTCTATCACAGGGCCAACATGTAGAGACAAACAACCATTCACACTCACATTCACACCTACGGGCAATTTAGAGTCACCAATTAACCTATCCCCACATTACATTATATTACATTATATTATATAACATTACATTACATTATATCATATTATATATTACATTATATTATATAACATTACATTACATTACATTATATTATATTATATTATATTATATATTACATTATATTATATTACATTACATATATTATATTATATTACATTACATTATATTATATTATATATTGCATTATATTATATAACATTACATTACATTATATTATATTACAATACATTGTCATATATTACATGCATGTCTATCATATAACAAGTGTGCCTAGTTCGGAGAGAGAAGTGGACTCACTGTATCTGTCAGCAGTCTGAACCAGTAAAACCAGAACAGAAACCAGTAGAACTCCAGCAGCAGCAGCTGACCCGCAGAGGATCTTGGAGTCTAGATCCTAACAGGTTCCACCGGAGTCCTGAACTTCAGACCGACTCCATAAAATCCTACTTCTTCTTCTTCATGCTTGTTTCTCCACAGATAGCTCGCGCTGCAGCGTCACTGGGAGAGAGCACGAGCTCTATCAGCGTGGAGCAGACGGTAGAGGCTGCAGCAAGCCCCGCCCACCGGTCACCTGTCACCTGGCCTGATAAAAAAAATAAAAATAGCCACCGGACATACGTCATACATCATCGGTTTGTATTAAATCATTTTCTTTGAGTGGGAATCTTGAATGTTTATTATGTTTTTATTCAATGATTTACAGCTTTTATTGATTAACATGTTTTACATTATATTCAGTCTGTTTTTCATTACATTTTAAAAATAATTGATTTATTATTATTTTTATTTCAGATTTACATCTTTTTTTTTTACACTTTATCTTTGACGAATATGTTTTTATTTGTTTAATCTTAAATACCACAAGAGATAAATATCTTGTCTTTTTAACTTCGTATCTTCATATAATAATAATAATAATAATAATAATTATTATTATTATTATTATTATTATTAATAATAATTATTCATCTCAAACACAACAGACTTTCATTTTGGATATCAATTATTGTTAATTGCGTCCAGCAGGGGCGCCATTCTTTTCTGCATTGTTTTTTTATTTTTTTTAAGTACACAAATGTTTTACGGCAGTAAAAATCCTCCTACCACAGTGTACAACTACTCTGTTAGTAGTAAAAGTCCTCCTTCCACAGTGTACAAATACTCTGTTAGTAGTAAAAGTCCTCCTTCCACAGTGTACAAATACTCTGTTAGTAGTAAAAGTTCTACTACAACCACAGTATACAAATACTCGTACGAATAACTTTATAAACCGCTGCTAGTTTAATTCATAATAAAACATCTTTTATGAGTTGGTTTTATTGAATTTGAATCATCATCAGTTTATCAAATGAATGCAGTAAAAAATTACAACATGTACTATGAGATGTAATGGAGTACTCCAGGTAATGTACATAGACATTACATACAGTTACTTTGCAACACTTACGACATTAATTACGCCTTAAAATCATACGTATTAAACTGTGGTTATGATTGATTGGTTTTCAATAATTGATGATTTCGGGCTATTATTTTAGTTTCATTATATTGTTGACATTAACAGAAGATCTGTCCCTCGATGACGAACACGTTTTCATTAGTTCAGACCGCCGAGGACTGAATCGATCCATCTGTTATCGATTCGCTCTCTCTGCGAGCATCTAACAGCGTCTGAAAGATCCCACAATCCTTTGCGTTTCCACAATAGTTGCCAGTCATCGCAGTAGCGCAGCCCGACGTGACACCGCAGATATCCAGTAAAGTCTTGTGTTTCTCGGGAGTCGGAGCTGCTTCTCTTCCCGACACCATGAAGGAGACGGCGGCCAAGCGGCGGGGGGACAAGGCGGGAGGCCGGGACCGGGACTCCAAGGCCGAGAAGCCGAAGGACCCGGGCCCCGAGCCGCAGGACGTGGAGATGCCCGACGAGGAGGCGGCTAACGCGGCTAAACCGCCCAAAGAGCTGGACAGCCTGACCCTGGACGGTAAGACCGGGGTTCAGTACTAACGGGGAAACCACCGGGGGGTCCTGTACCGGAGCCGGACTACTGTCGGTCCGGTTCAGCGGAGATGACGTTGAGTCAGCGGCAGTTAGCATGTTAGCATCGCCGGCTAGCAGACGTGTTGAAGCTCCGTGAATGTAAACACCGACAGAAGGGGGACATCTGAGACCACATCGGACCAGGTCCTCAGCGAAGCCCATTCCACGTGGACTCGGAAAGCCTGCACCGACATGCATACTAAACACTTGGTGAAGAACAGTAAAACCATTATTTTTCAAAACCACATCAGAGCAGGTCTGAGTTTAGACCTGTCACAGACCTGGACCATGTCACAGGTGAAGTCCACAGACCAGTATCTGATCTGGTCTTAGGAGTCTCGGTGTGTTCTGAACAGGTTCTGTGATTCTGTGACCTCAAACTCTAGCTGGAGCTTAAATGTGTCAAATAGTGAATGAACTTCTGAATGACTTTTTCTGTCTCCTCTGGCTTGTTTTCTCTTCCTCCTCATCCTCCTCCTCATCCTCCTCCTCTCCAACCTCCTCATCCTCCTCCTCTCCAACCTCTTCATCCTCCTCCTCTCCAACCTCTTCATCCTCCTCCTCTCCGACCTCTTCATCCTCCTTCTCTCTGACCTCCTCATCATCCTCCTCCTCTCCGACCTCCTCATCATCCCCCTCCTCTCCCCTACTCTTCTCACCCTCCTCTCCTCATCTACCCCTCCTCCTCCTCTCCTCCTCCTCCTCCTCCAGACATTAAGGAGCATGTGAAGCAGATTGAGAAGGCGGTGTCTGGGAAGGAGCCGCGGTTCGTCCTGAGAGCTCTCCGAGCGTTGCCGTCCACCAGCCGCCGCCTCAACACCAACGTGCTGCACAAAGCCGTCAACGGATTCTTCACCAACAACACCACCACCCGAGACTTCCTGCTGGCCTTCCTGGACGAGGTCTACCACACTCATCAATACCAGTGATCAGAGGATCAGTGATCAGAGCAGGAGTTTATAGATCCAATAATTCATCATTTAGAAAATAATAATACATGCAGCTTTAGAGATTTAGGTTTTTTTACTAACTTGCTTTGTGCCAGAGTTTAATGTCTGAAACAGGAAACGTGACGAGATGATGACCTGTCTGTCTGTCTGTCTGTCTGTCTGTCTGTCTGTCTGTCTGTCTGTCAGCCCATGGACATGGCGGACGGAGAACTCCAGTTTCGTCCCCGGACCGGTAAAGCAGCATCGGCTCCTCTGCTGCCGGAGGTGGAGGCTTACCTGCAGCTGCTGCTGGTGGTCCACCTCACCAACAACAAGAGATACACAGAGGTCTGTCTGTTCTCCGCTCTGTCTGTCTGTCTGCCTTGTGTGTCCCCGCCTTGTCTGTCTTCCGCCCTGTCCTCCTCCGCTCTGTCCTCCGGTCTGTCCTCTCTCTGTCTCCCTGCTGTAGTACCACTCTCCTCCTGGGTTTGTACTGGTAGGCCGGCGGGGACGCTGTGTTGGCCGGTCTCTTAGTCCCCTTCCTGGTGGTGTCGGTGGTCTGGTTTATTCGTGGACCCGTTTATTGATGATGACACGTTGTGTCTTTCAGGCTCAGAAGGTGTCAGACGACCTGCTTCAGAAGATCGGCTCTAAGAACCGCCGGGCTCTGGACCTGGTGGCGGCTAAATGTTATTATTACCACGCCAGAGTGTACGAGTTCCTGAAGCAGTTCGACAGCATGCGCAGGTAAACGCACGCTAACACCAGGTGCATCATGGGGGGAAAACTCCTTCTCAGACCTTATAGGGAGCGTGGTTTTCGATGTCCTCTGTGTTGAACCTCCAGCTTCCTCCACACTCGTCTGCGTACGGCAACGCTGCGGCACGACGCCGACGGCCAGGCGGTCCTCCTGAACCTGCTGCTGAGGAACTACCTGACCTTCAACCTGTACGACCAGGCCGAGAAGCTGGTGTCCAAGTCCGTGTTCCCTGAGCTCGCCAACAACAACGAGTGGGCCCGCTACCTCTACTACACAGGTGAGACCTCTCCCACACGGGTCAGACCACAGGGGTGAGACGGGTACCACGGGCGTGAGACGGGTACCTGTCTCTCCTGTAAACCTGTTCATCACCTCCATGTGTGGTATATTTCAGGTCGTATTAAGGCGATCCAGCTGGAGTACACGGAGGCCCGCAGGACTCTGACCAACGCTCTGAGGAAAGCCCCCCAACACACGGCGGTGGGATTCAAACAGACGGTACTTTAGACCTTCAGATCAAATCTCTACCCTCTGATTGATCCCTCGGTTTGATCCCTCTGATTGATCCCTCTGATTGATCTGCGTTCAGGTCCACAAGCTGCTGATCGTGGTGGAGTTGTTGTTGGGAGAGATTCCCGACAGACTCCAGTTCAGGCAGCCGTCACTGAAGAGGTCCCTGATGCCCTACTTCCTGCTGACCCAGGGTCAGTATCTGTACACAACCTTGATCTCTTTTTAGACTTAGAATATTTAAAATATATACATAGATTATGTTTTGTAACTTTTCTGTGTGTGTCTCCGTGTGTCTCCGTGTGTCTCCGTGTCCGTGTCCAGCTGTGAGAATGGGTAACCTGGCCAAGTTCAACCAGGTGTTGGAGGAGTTTGGGGAGAAGTTTCAGACCGACGGCACGTACACGCTCATCATCCGCCTGAGGCACAACGTCATCAAGACAGGTGAGCCAATCACAGGACACCTCTGACATCATAGCACCTGGTGTGTGTGTGTTTTCTAACTCTCTGTGTGTGTGTGTGTGTGTGTGTGTGTGTGTGTGTGTGTTCAGGTGTGCGTATGATCAGCCTGTCGTACTCTCGTATCTCTCTGGCCGACATTGCTCAGAAGCTGCAGCTCGACAGTCCCGAGGACGCCGAGTTCATCGTCGCCAAGGTAACAAAGGAACAGTTCAACTGTCCGTCGCACATAAAAACAACTAACGTCGTCATCGTTCTGGTCGTAAACCTTTTTAAAGGTGCTAGATTATAAATGTAGAGCAACACACATCTCTCAACATGGTGACGGCTGAGCCGGCAGCTAGCAGCTAACAGTACTAACAGAGTTTACTGAGGTGGACGCTACGTTACCATGATGACGGCAGAGTTTGTCGGTGGGACACGCTAACATTTAGCAGAATTTAGTTCCTTTAACAGTCGTGGATAGAGTTCTGCACCAGACCTGTACCCGACCGGACCTGATCCCGCGTCTGAATGAACCCAGTTGAACTGTGTTTGCTCTGTTTTTTGTCGTTCAGGCGATTCGTGACGGAGTGATCGAGGCAAGCATCAACCACGAGAAAGGCTTTGTCCAATCAAAAGAGACCATGGACATCTACGGGACCAGAGAGCCTCAGCTGGCGTTCCACCAGAGGATCTCCTTCTGCCTGGACATCCACAACATGTCCGTCAAGGTGAGACATCTGCCTGAACAGTGACATCACACTTTCTATTTGCGTAAGACGATTTTTTGTTTTTAAATGTGGACTTTTAGCAGGTAGGTGACCGTTAATAACATAGTAAACCTCCATGAGTCCTTCAGGATGTTATTATGATCTGTTATTAACCGTTAATAACATAGTAAACCTCCATCCTTCAGAGTCCTTCAGGATGCTTCAGCTGTGGGTTGTAAATGTTAAGTTAAAGCTTCTGTTGACTTTGTCTCCCCCTGCAGGCCATGAGGTTTCCTCCTAAAGCCTACAACAAAGACCTGGAGTCAGCAGAGGTAACACACACGCACACACACACACACACACACACACACACACACACAATGGTCATTCTGTTACTGTTTCTGACGTGTCTGTGTGTTGCGTTCAGGAGCGCCGGGAGCGTGAGCAGCAGGATCTGGAGTTTGCCAAAGAAATGGCCGAAGACGATGACGACAGCTTCCCATGATCCTCTCTGCTAGCTTCCTGCGTGTGTGTGTGTGTCCATACGCCAATGTTCAGATCAGTTGTTACCCACAATGCCCCTCTTCCTCCCCATGTTGTTTTCC
Organism: Eutrigla gurnardus; assembly: GCF_963514095.1. Taxonomy (NCBI): domain Eukaryota; kingdom Metazoa; phylum Chordata; class Actinopteri; order Perciformes; family Triglidae; genus Eutrigla; species Eutrigla gurnardus. Next base: position 2,881,375 of record NC_139931.1, read on the forward strand.
TGCTGTAACCTCTGAACAATTAAAGTACACTTTTGGTTTGTTACTCTGTTTGTTTGTGGAGTTCTTCAGAGAACCTCGGTTAGAACCACAGGTTAGCAGAGTTCCTGTTGTCTATCAGCTCCAACCAGGCTTCTCCTCTGACCTCTGACCTCAACGAGGCATTTCCTCTCTGTTTTCTGTAAACCTGAAGACAGGATTTGTTCGTTCTTTCTGAGCCGTTGACTGAATGAATCACTGACATAATTAATCAGCTGACTAATGATGTCAATGATTGATTAATCAGCTAATTAACTGATCACTGACTAATGATGTCAATGATTGATTAATCAGCTAATTAATTGATCACTGACATCATTAATCAGCTAATTCAGTTCAATCTGATGAATTTGACCTGAAATATGAAACGGGATTCTATCGACATTTATCTCAACACCGAAATAAATCCATAAACCAAACCTGAAATCCACGATCAGACCCAGGATCAGACCCAGAGCCACGATCAGAACCAGAATCAGACCCAGAGCCACGATCAGAACCAGAGCCACGATCAGACCCAGAGCCATGATCAGACCCAGGATCAGACCCAGAGCCACAATCAGACCCAGAGCCACGATCAGCTCGACGGCGGTGTCTTCGCTGACAACAAACATTTCATCACATCAGGAAAACCTCTGAGTCAGCTGGAAAAAGTCCAGCTTGTCTCATTTCAGCCGTGGAAACTTACCTCCTTCCTGTGGAAAGATCAAAGGCTCCTTACTGCTTTTCTTCATTCATGTCAACGTCGCACATCCTGTAAAGTTTAGGCCCTTTCTGGAGCTTTTGACCAACTCTCTTGGTCTTCCTCGACGTCGTGGGGTTTATGGGGTCTCTGTTCCCTCTCACCGAAGAAGACCATGCAGCTGAAAGCTCCAGAAGACGGCGGTAAGTGAACCTTTGCAATCGCTTTTATCAGAGTTCTTAAACATCAAAGAACTACAAGTACTTCAGGTTCTACTACTTTAACATAATACCACACACATGGATTCATGAATCATTTCATGTGTACATCTGTAATAATGTTGCAAGTACTAACTGAAGTACAAAGTTGCATAAAACGGAAGTTTTCAATGACCTTTAAAGTATTTAATTGCTCGTAAGCAGGAAACTTTCTGCTGACTCATCGTCTTTCAGGATTTCTTTCTCTCAAGGAAGAGATGCAGCATTACATCATACAGGAAGTGAAGGTGAATAATCTCACGCATACCGCAAACAGGAGATTACATTTTGAGAATTTTGAAATAATAAATGTTTTTGACAGAACGGAATAAAACAGACAGGAATCTTTAAATTATCTTTATTTACACTTTAAATGAACTAAAAGAAACATCTTCTCCGTCACTGCCTGTTATAATAATAATAACATTATTAGAAATAGTATTAAAAATTATTATAATATTAATAATAATTATACCCAATATAATTATTATTATACCCCTATAATACCCTGCAGCAGTGACACCCCCCCTGCAGGTCTCTGGATCTGAAGAAGACAGAAGTGTGTGTTGTTGCAGCAACATGTTTAGGATTGTTTAGAGTTGTAGAGTGTAAATGTTTTAGAGTGTAAATGTGCACGTGTATCTCTCTCTCTCTCTCTCTCTCTCTCTCTCTCTCTCTCTCTCTCTCTCTCTCTCTCTCTCTCTCTCTCTCTCTCTCTCAGTCTCTCTCTCTCGTGACGCAAGCGGACCCGAAGCTTCGTCACTTCGGGTTTTATCGGATGACTCCGCGGAGTCCCGTCAACGGAAAACCCCGCGGGACCTGATAAAAGGTCCAGACGGCTCCAAATGGAAGCTGAAAGAGGATTTATCGAGTTAAGCGGCGGACCGAGACTGAGACCGAGACCGAGACCGAGACCCCGACAGACATGAACTCTACCATCGGTGAGAACCAACTTTATTAGTCTGCTTAAATCAGCAGAAAACTGCACGGAGTCTGGTGGGGGCGGGTTCTCACCTGAGACCGGAGTTCTCTAGTTATTCATGTTCATAAGAAAACCATCCTTCATTTATTCATATTTACAGCTTGATAAAACATTTTAATCATCAAATATACTTTTTTTGTATTTTATTCTTAGATTAGAACAAATCTATAACGCATCAATTATGATTATTATGATTTGTAATGTTTGATATGTTTTTTATTAAGTCATTAATTATGATTTAAAACCCTGACAGTTTTAAAGTTTGTAAAGATGATGATGATGGTGATGAACGTGATGATGATGATGAAGGTGATGATGATGAAAGTGCCCTCTCTCCCTCCAGTCGCCATCCTACTTCACTGCTTCCTGTTGGCAGATTTGATCCAATCAGCTCCCTACGTGACGCCCTCTGACCCGGCGGCGCTCCGAGAGGCAGCCGAGCGAGCGAAGACGCTGGTGGAGAAGATCCTGAAAACCATCGTCAGCACGCACGCCGCCACCGTCACCACCGAGGTAAACCAGACTCCCGATTGGCTGCTTCAGCTTGTCTCCTATTGGTTGTTGTTGATAACCTCTTCCTGGTCTCCTCAGGGTCTGAGCCTTGACTCCGCCTCCCAGACCAACAACTTGCAGATGATGGTGACATCACTGGGCATCCCCGCCGCCCCCGTCCTCAAACCGCCATCTGAACGCTTCACGCTGGTCAGTCTGCATCCTTGCTGGTGGTGGTTCTTAGGAGGTTCTGCTGGTCCACTAGCTAACTAAGGGGTCCCTGCAGTCCTCGAGGAGGATCTAGTGGGGGTATTCCTCAGGAGTTAATCAGCTGTTTGTCGCCTCTTGTAGGACGTCTGTGTGAGTCGCATGGCAGCCGGCGGCCGGCTGTACCAGGGGCTGCTGGGAGTTTTGTCTGGCAGACTCAGTGGACTGAGCGACCTGCAAGCGGACCTGCGAGACCTGCAGACCCACATCAACAAGGTAACACCGTCCCCTGAGACGCCACCATCAGCATCTGTTGCCATGGCGACTCCGGTCTGACTGTGTTTCTGTGTTTCAGATGAAGGAGGCGGCTCAGCTGGGCGCCGGCGAGGCGGATCCCAGTCTGGACCTGGCCCCCCGTCTCCATGGCGACTACGAGGTGCAGGTGGCGGCTCACGTGACGCTGACACAGCTCCGCTCCTTCTGCCACGACCTGATCCGCAGCCTGAGAGCCGTCAGCAGCTACCGGCCTGCAGGCGCTCGCTAAGCCCCGCCCACCAGGGGGAAAGATCAGGTAGTTGAAACAAAACACAGTTGAGGACTTTGTCTCCCTGCAGTGCATCATGGGAAAATATTGTATTGTCGGCCATCAACGATCGTTGGAAAACGAATCATCATCATCATCATCATCATCATCATCATCATCATCATCATCATCATCATCATCATCACCGTCATCATCACCATCACCACCATCATCATCATCATCATCATCATCATCATCACCATCATCATCATCATCATCATCATCATCACCGTCATCATCATCATCATCATCATCATCATCATCATCATCATCACCGTCATCATCACCATCACCACCATCATCATCATCATCATCATCATCATCACCATCATCATCATCATCATCATCATCATCATCATCATCATCATCACCATCATCATCATCACCATCATCATCATCATCATCATCATCACCATCATCATCGTATGTCCGCTGAGATCAGCTTGTTCAATACGCCAAACATTTAATCTTGAGGCTCAGCTGGACCAGGAGATGAGACCACTAGAGGTTCTGGGCTCAGTTGGACCAGGAGATGAGACCACTAGAGGTTCTGGGCTCAGCTGGACCAGGAGATGAGACCACTAGAGGTTCTGGGCTCAGCTGGACCAGCGTCTGAGACCACTAGAGGTTTTGGCTCAGCTGGACCAGGAGCTAAATGAAGACCAGTTTGTCATCTGAGTGAAGTGTTTTCTTGCAGACACATTCTTCTGAAGATTGATTGATTGATTGATTCCGAGGTGCGTTTGTGGAGGATGTTACGCTTTATTTTGAAGGAGGACTCTGGAGGACTCCGGAGGATTAGGCAGCAGAGGAATGTGAACGAGTTGAGAAACCTTCAGGAATGAAAAGACAAACAAACTGAGATATGCAGGTCTCAACATGTTGATGTGAAAGCTGCGGTTTAGAGACTACAGACGAGCACCGATCAGACGCTTCAAACAGTGATCATACTTACCTAATAACCTGATCGGTGCGTGATAACAACCTGATCAGTATCTGATCGGTACCTGATAATAACCTGATCGGTACCTGATCAATAACCTGATCAGTACCTGATCGGTACCTGATAATAACCTGATCGGTACCTGATCAATAACCTGATCAGTACCTGATCGGTACCTGAAAATAACCTTATGTATTTGAAAAATCAATGAAGTACTTTAAAAGCTTCTCTATTTGTGAATCATCAGGCTTTTATTGTGAATGAGCACTACAGGAAGTAGGCAGAGCTGATATTTATTATTTTATTATATTATTATTTTTTATTTTTATGTATTTATATTTATTTATATTTATTAGTATTTATTTCAATTTTTCAGATGAAAATTCAGGTTGATTATAATAATTTATTTATTGATGATAATTATTTGTTTGTATGAATCATTTTATGATTGTGATGATGTCAGAGCAGAGACAATGTTAGCAACACGTGTTTGAATATGACGTTTTTTGTATAAGTAATATTTTTTTTGTGGTATTTCAGGGTGTGTGTGTGTGTGTGTGTTGAACAGATGTATTTACTATATTTATTTGTATTTATGAAGAAACAGATTTTATTGATTGTTTAGTGTCTTGTCTTCTGTAACGAGATGCTAACAGGCAATCAGGAGCCTTGTTTGTTTTCTATTATAATAAAAACTATTTTCTTTGTATTGCCGTTTGTTTGTTCACATCTACGTCTCGGGGTGCGTTCCATTCTGTCATCTAGTGGCGACGACCTCTAACCTGGCAACCAGCCAACCAGTGTAACATTAGCATGGAAACATGATGGAACTAGCAAGGTAGCTAGCTAACTAGCCAGCCACTTAGATAACGTGACAACTTCTTGTGGCAGTTAGCTTTCTGATTTTTGGTGACGTAACCATGGCGATGCCTTTGGATCCTTCATCTGACACTCAAATGTTTTATGGAAAATTACAAAAAAGTTTCTCAGTAAGAATTAATTGAAATGGTCCTTTAATGTTGAGGTCAAAGATCAGCCAGGGGTCAAAGGTCATCGGTCAGTACCTGTTGAAGGGTCAAAGGTCATCGGTCAGTTTGTGTTGAGCAGAAAGAATCATCTGAATGCGACCTCTTTGAACTCATCAAATCTTTATTTTCTTTTGTTTTTGTTGCAGAAAACGTGAGCTCAGGCCCCGCCCCCGGAATGTGATGTCACATACAATGTGGGCGTGGCCAATGTGGTGTGTCCTTCGGGGGAGGCGGGCCTGAATGCTGAACCTGCTCACCACATCAGAGAGATCAAACTGAAACGTTGATGTTTTACTTTGAAAATCTGTCTGAACTTTTCGTTGTTTAGAAACGATTTCATCAAATGTGATGATTTGTCCTTCAGGGCCACCGTAGTCACAGCAACGCCTCCCACTGTAGTCACGGTGACGCCCCCCTCGGAGTAACGGTGACGCCCCCCAGTGGTCCTTTTTTATTCTTTTATCACTTTTCAACTCCTTGTTTTACAGAGTCCAGAATGAGACACGGAGACCCCCATCCTGGTCCCCCCTCTGTCTCCCTGCTGCCCCCTGGTGGTGGAGGTCAGTTCCTGCGGTGTTCGTTGTCTCTTCTTCGTTGTTTTTCTTTCTGTCTCACAGCTTTTCTCTCCTTCTCGGCTGCCGAGTGGAAATCTTTGATGCGGCGCTTCAGAACGCTGCGATCGGAGGAGCTGAGGACGCCCAGAGCCTGCAGACGGCATGTTAGCATTATTATCAAACGTTAAATAGGAATATAAATAGGACTACATCTCTACCGTCTGTAGTCACGTTAATGTCGAGGTCGTCGGCGAAAGACTAAATAACTGATGATGGAAGAATGAAAACAGGAAAAGTCGTAAGTACGAAGTTTCTGTCTGAGACAAACACAGAACAAAAGTTGTATTCAACATGATTTTGGTTTAAAAATGAAAATGATCTTCCAATTTTCAATATTTTTTCATTTTTTATTTATTTATTTTCTCTGATTGTGTTAATCCAACGAGAAACAGAGTTCTCCCTCCTCTTCCTCCTCTTCCTCACCTTCAGCTTGTTGCTGTCCATCTGCAGCAGCTGCTGTCCGTCCACTTCTCTCGCACTGAATTCTGGGACATATTGCTCCATGTTAAGGCCTGTCAGCCAATGACAAACCTGCTGAGTCGTCCATGAGGTCACCAGACAGGACATGTCCTCTAAGGGCTGGGGAGGAAGAGGAGGAGGAAGAGGAAACAGGAGGAAGAGGAGGAGGAGACAGGAGGAAGCGGAGGAAGAGGAGGGGCAGGGGGCAGGAGAGAGAGAGAATCACTGGACTGATTACTGAAGTTAGTGAGTTTGAGTGTCTTTGTCCTGCTGAATGTCCCTGTCATGTCACCATGGTTACAGCACTACACAAACTGGTAACTCGTAGAGGATCTGCGTCAGAGCCATGTCCACTTACTACTGGGGTCCCTCAAGGTTCTGTCCTGGGTCCCCTCCTCTTCTCTCTGTACACCAAGTCTCTTGGTTCCGCTATTTTTCCTACCACAGCTATGCAGACGACACCGAACTTACTCTTTCTATTCTCCGGTCTGAAACACATGTTGCAGCATAGATCTCTGCTGGTCTGACTGACATCTCTCAATGGGGGTCCGAACACACCTGAAACCTAACCTAGACAAGACCAAGCTTCCAGGGAAGGCCTCTCCCACCCATTACCTTACAATCACCATTGACAACTCTGTGGTAGCCCCCCCCCCAGACTGGTAGCCTCCACCCAGACTGCGAGGTACTGGGGTGTGACGCTCGATGACCAACTCTCCCACAAGCCAACATTCCTGCAACAACACAGTCGTACAGATACATGCTGCACAATCTCAGGGGAATACGTCCCCTTTTAACCCAGAAGGCGGAACAGGTTCTGGATCAGGCCCAGCTTATATGTATCTCATCAGAGGACTAGGACAAGGTCTGGTACGGATGGGAGGACCTGTATGTGTGGTACCTCATCAGAGGACTGGAACAAGGTCTGGTACAGATGGGAGGACCTGTATGTGTGGTACCTCATCAGAGGACTAGGACAAGGTCTGGTACGGATGGGAGGACCTGTATGTTTGGTACCTCATCAGAGGACTGGGACAAGGTCTGGTACGGATGGGAGGACCTGTATGTTTGGTACCTCATCAGAGGACTGGGACAAGGTCTGGTACGGATGGGAGGACCTGTATGTTTGGTACCTCATCAGAGGACTGGCACAAGGTCTGGTACAGATGGGAGGACCTGTATGTGTGGTACCTCATCAGAGGACTGGGACAAGGTCTGGTACGGATGGGAGGACCTGTATGTGCGGTACCTCATCAGAGGACTGGGACAAGGTCTGGTACGGATGGGAGGACCTGGAGGAAGACGAGTCGATGGGAGGAGAGGTGGAGGAGGAGGTGTAAGGAGGAGAGAACTCCTCACTGAGAGCCGAGTCCTGGAGGATGAAGAGAGAAATGACAAGTTAAACTACAGTTAGTAGTAGAAGTAGTACTACTCCTACTACAAGTTCTACTTGTAACAGGACAAATTGAATGTACGGTTGCCTAGCAACAGAAAAAGATTGTGTTAATGTCGAACTGCTGAATGTGACATCACAGGTAAACGTGCAGGAAGGACCTGGGAGTGAGACTTGCGGGGTCGCGGGGAGCCCGGCGGGTGGACTTTGGGCGAGCCAGGGGGGGTTGCGGAGGAGGACGGTGACCCCCGTCCTTCAGTGAACCAGGAGAACGGGACAAAGGACCCTGAAGACCGGGACGGACTCTCAGACGGCTCTCTGAGGACCAAAGGTCACAGTGAGTTCACCAACAACACCAATCTGTGGATTTGTGGACTTCCTGATTGATGGACCCACCTGCTGCCCACCGAAAGCCGGTTGGACTTATCCTTCCTCACCCGGATGTACGAACGCCGGAGCGTCACCCTGACGGAGAAGGACACGCCATTACATCACTGATGGAGAAGGACATGCTGTTACATCACTGATCATTTCTGCTTTAATGTCGCTGCTGATGTCACTTCCTGTTGATGAAGCTAATCCTCAGGTACCAGATGCTAGAGTGTTGCATTATGGGTATGTAGTTGTTTTGCTGCTGTAGTGGAGCTGAGGCTAGACAGGAAGTGATGTCATGATTTTGGCTTGATAGATGTAAACCCTCTACAGACCAGATCAGGGTGATCAGTGACCGCGTCTGGTTTTATGTTGTTTGGGTCTCACCCGAGGTCCAGGAAACGCCTCTTGGTCTTCTTGTCGAAGACGACAGTCGGACTGTCGGAATCAGCTGGACTCGGGTCCCGACTGGAATCAGAGACCAACACTGACACACACATACACACACACACACACACACACACACACACACACACACACACACATACACACACACACACACACACACACACACACACACACAGACACACACAGACACACACACACACAGCTTTGTTGGTGTTGGTGATGTACAATTTAAACCTTGTTTGTCTCTCCGTTGTCTACACATTTATTCTAAAATCAGGTCCCATGAGAACACTGGAAGGGGCGGGGCTTAGCCTCTCTATGAGCAATGACATAATTTGTCTCATTTGTATTTAGCTTTGGCCACGATAGCTGGTGGGTCAGGTGACGCCCCACAGAGCTCGGTCGTAACTTGAACCCTGCACCCTGGTCTCAGATATGTTTGCAGGTACCTTCGCTGTCGGGCCTCCTGCTCCTCCTCATGTAGACCCGGGAGCAGTCAGAGGAGGGGCAGGACCTGGACGGTGAGCTGCTGGGCGTCACCAGAGCCTCCTGAGACGTGGTGTTGGTCAGCTGACGGTACCGCCCCCGCGGAGCAGCAGCCAATGATGTGCCTTCATCCTCCGGAGAACGACGCACCTGAGGAACCGAAGAGAGGCAGAGTCTGTTGAAAGTCGTCGATTCCTTCCTGCAACAGAAGACCTTTCCTGAGCTCTGATTGGCTCACCAGGGACGTGTCGAAAGAGAAGGCGGGGCTTCGAACCGACAGCAGCGAATCAGGAGAGGGGGAGGAGCCCTGCATGGCCAGGTGGAGAGGTGAGCGGGCAGAGTGTAACGGACTGTCCTGATGGCACACACACACACACACACACACATACACACACACACACACACACACACACACACACACACACACACACACACACACACACACACATTAATACAGTAATATCGCACTTTTACTTTTGTACTTCCAGTATATTAATACAATACTCCTTCTTCAGTACCGTACCTTCCTCTCCAGACTGTCGTCCCCCTCCGTCGAGCTCACGCTGTCACGGTAACGGGACCTGGAGGGGCGATGCCTTCGAGCTTTGACAGATAGCTGGGCGCGGCCCTTCTGGATGCTGTTGTCCAGCAGCTCGGTCTCTGGGACCTCGTTCAGGTCTGAAACACACAACCCAGCACCTTTTTGATCCACACTGATCCAACCTCAAACATGAACCAGGTGAGTTCTCCTTTATTACAACAATAACGTCACAACCAACGGTAGCTATAAACAACAAACCAACGTTAGCTTTAGACGACAAAACCAACGTTAGCTTTAGACAACAAAACCAACGTAAGCTTAAACCAACAAACCAACATTAGCTTTAGAAAACAAAACCAACGTTAGCTTTAGACAATAAACCAACGTTAGCTTTAGACAACAAAACCAACGTAAGCTTTAACCAACAAACCAACGTTAGCTTTAGACGACAAAACCAATGTTAGCTTTAGACAACAAACCAACGTAAGCTATAAACAACAAACCAACATTAGCTTTAGATGACAAAACCAACATTAGCTTTAGACGACAAAACCAATGTTTGCTATAAACAACAAACCAACGTTTGCTATAAACAACAAACCAACGTTAGCTCTAGACGACAAACCAACGTTAGCTTTAGACGACAAACTAACGTTAGCTTTAGACGACAAAACCAACGTTACTTTCGCACTCCCGGTGTCCAACAGGGTCTGGTGGAGGTTCTTCCCACTCAACCCATTAAATATTCATCATGCTGACCAACACACTCACACACACACACACACACACACGGACACAAACACGTTTGTCTGTCTGTACGTGTGGGGACCCTCTAACATCATCAGAAAGCCGCCGATTTGTCAGATGGAAGATAGTCCATCCATCCATCCATCCATGAATAAACTGGTTATTGTGCTTCAGGCTAACAACTAAACAAACAGATGCTCCATTATTAATGAACTTAAAATCTGTTTCCTTTATGATGAATAATGTAGATTTAAAGAGCTCTCTGTGTTTTACTGCCTCACTTCTGATTGACGTTTGATTTTAGCATCTTTTAGCATTTAGCATGAATATTCACAAAAATACACCTAAATTATTTTTGATTTACCGTTTGGACATGAACATTGTGTGCAAATGGTTTGTGAAGAATATAACGTTTCCTCCGTGTCTCCTCCCCCACAATCAGACTGCAGTTTATTTCCCATGGGGGGGGGGGGGGGGGGGGGGGTGTGTGTGTGGGGTGTGTGTGTGTGTGTGCAGGGAGGTTGTGGTGTTAGCACAGAGAGGAAACCGATTTACTAAATGATGGAGGGATGGTGAAGAGAAAGACATTACATGAGTGATGGAGCAGAGATGGAGGTGGGGGAGGGGCTCGGGGGAAGGGCTCGGAGGAGACCTAATCATATTAGAGGGAGGAGGATGGAGAGACATTAGATGATACAAGCAATGAGGAGAAAGCTGCCCCTGAAATCTCTCTCTTTGAAAATGAACTTTGCTTCCAATAAACCAGCAGAAAGATGAAGCCGTACAGTTTATGGGCCCACATTTATGCCCTCTAGTGGCCGTCGGCAGTATGACGGAGTGAATGGCTGGTCCAACAAACACAGGACTTTCACCCAGCTGACCACTGTTTCTGGCCTGTGTGAAACCGAATTTCAACATTGGTCGTCGACTGTAATGTGATTAATGTGACAAACAAACGTTAAAACTGTTTCACAGCATTCGTCTGTCGCTGAAACTCTCCCAGACTGAATCATTCAGTCGTTCAGGTTCGAGGGCGCATTAAACATTTCTGGATGGACATTTTCATCCTTTAAAAACATTTTAAACATTTTGTTTTTGTTTGTCAGACCTTCACAGTGTTTGTTTAGTCCTAACCATTATTACTAATACATTAAAACTATTTACATGATCAATGCATTATCATTATTAACATTATTACAAATAGTAACGAATTAACATCATTACATCTGGAACCAGCAAAAAGAATAATTAACCATCAAAATAGTGTCCAGTAATTGATTAATTGACTAGTTGATTAGTGAACTAACTGATTAACGGTCTAATCATTTGTGTACGTGACTCACCGAACACGTTGTCTGTATCGTCCAGGCCGGCAGACATGACTCAGCAGTTCCTGTTCAGAGACAGAAAACCGCAGAATTCAAGACAAACAAACACAAAGATGACGTTGACTTTAAATGAGCAGTCCAACATTTAGTCAAATGATTTCTGTCTTCAATAGTTTGTGGGGTCCCTCAGGGAAGCGTCCTGGGGCCTCTGTTCTTTTTCACGTTCGTTAAACCCGGAGAGAACCCACGCTAACAAGGGGAAAACATGCAAAGTCGACACAGAGGGAACCCGGACCCAGACTTGAACCCAGGACCAGGAGAGTTCACAACAAAGTCACAATTTTCTCCTGTTTGGTAATAAAATACAGTGATATTGATGAACCTACACATTTGTGGGTCAGCAGGATCAGCTGGGTCTCGCCGTTTCCCTCCTGACTTCCTGCCTCAGGACTCACCTTTATACACCAGACTGGGTTTTCTACTGAATTCTTAATGAGGCTTTTCAGAGACCGGGGGGGTTGGGCGGCAAGGGGGGCTTAAGTGACTTCCTGTTATTGTGTACGCCGGGACAAGTGAGCCGCTCTTCGCCATTTTACAGTACAATACACTATGGTGTTCTATCTCGTTGTCGTATTCTCTCGTTGTCATGTTCTATTTCGTTGTTGTGTCGTGTTCTATCTCATTGTCGTGTTCTATCTCTTTGGCGTGTTCTCTCATTGTCGTGTTCTAACTCGTTGTCATGTTAATTATCGCGTTCTATCTGGTTGTCGTGTTGTATCTCGTGATTGTGTCTATCTCGTCGTGTTTTCTTGGTGTTCTGTCGTTATCGTGTTCTATCTTGTTGTTGTGTCGTGTTCTATCTTGTTGACATGTCCGTTATCGTGTTCTATCTCGTTTTTATGTCATGTTCTATCTCTTTGGCGTGTCGTGTTCTATCTCATTGTCGTGTTCTATCTTGTTGGCGTTTTCTCTCATTGTCGTGTTCTATCTCGTTGTCATGTTTGTTATCGCATTCTATCTCGTTGTTGTATCGTGTTGTATCTCGTTATTGTGTTCTATCTCGTCGTGTTTTCTTGGTGTTCTGTCGTTATCGTGTTCTATCTTGTTGTTGTGTCGTGTTCTATCTTGTTGACATGTCCGTTATAGTGTTCTATCTCATTTTTGTGTCGTGGTCTATCTCGTTGGCGTGTCGTGTTCTATCTCATTGTCGTGTTCTATCTTGTTGTCATGTTTGTTATCGCGTTCTATCTCGTTGTTGTGTCGTGTTGTATCTCGTTATTGTGTTCTATCTCGTCATGTTTTCTCGGTGTTCTGTCATTATCGTGTTCTATCTTGTTGTTGTGTCGTGTTCTATCTCGTTGTCGTGTTGTGTTCTATCTTGTTGACATGTCCATTATCGTGTTCTATCTCGTTGGCGTGTTCTCTTGTTATCGTGTTCTATCTCGTTGGCGTGTTCTCTTGTTATCGTGTTCTATCTCGTTGTCGTGTTGTGTTCTATCTTGTTGACATGTTCGTTATCGTGTTCTATCTCGTTGTCATGTTCTCTCATTGTCGTGTTCTATCTTGTTGTCTTGGCAATTTCAAATATAAGTTTGGCATGTTTTGTGTTATCATCATAATATGATCAATCATATATATCATAATATTATATTTGATCTCTAGATCTTTTAGATCATATTTTTAGATCTTGTGTCATGTGACATTTGGTTTAATTTTCAGTGTTTTTTTTCAAGTATCATATTCTATTTTGTCACGTCGAGTCATTTCATGTCATGAGTTGTATTCTGTTGTGTCGTTTTTTTCCACAGCTTTTCATGTAATGTAACGTTTCATATCTTGTTGCTCGCCACTTCCTGTGATGTCATGTCGTTGTGTTGCTCTAAACTCCAACATTCACGCCTTCTGAACACGGAGACATCTAGTGAACAGACTGATCTGTTTGCTGTTTCTCAGACTTGGCTGAGATGGACGAACACACACGCACACACACACACACACACACACACACACACACACACACACACACACACACACACACACACACACACACACACACACACACACACACACACACACACACACACACACACACTGACAACAGGAGACTGAGGCTCTAACAGGAAAATGCACCGTCAGCCAGAGAGTAGGGAGACATTTGACAGGAAAAGATGGAGGATGACATGAAGGAAAGGAGTGATGATGGAGACGAACAGACGGAGGAGAAAATAAAGAGAAAGATGTCGGAGGAGAAAATAACTCACCTTCCTCTCTCTCTGACGGTTGTCATGGCACGTCAGCCTCTCTCTTTCTCCTCTCTCTGCCTCCACCAAGAAGACCGCGACTCCCAGGGTTCCACGGTGCCCTGCTCCAGGCCAGGCGACAGTCTGGGCTGCAGCTGGAGGATTGTGGGCGCTGTAGTTTCCTCCTCCAGGACTGTCAGACTGCTCCGTCGGTCGGCGGGTGAATGCTGGCTCACCGCTACTCAGCAGAATACTGCAGCTCCATCTGAGACATGTAGGGGAGGAGCGGGGAGGGGATGGAGAGGGGAGGGGGAGGGAGTGGGAGGGGAGGGAGAGGGGAGGGGGAGGAGGGGGGAGGGGGGAGGGGGAGGGGGGAGGGGGAGTGACAAGAGAGGTCAATAAAAACAGAAGAGATGAAGATAACATGCATGTGGTGTAAAAAAGTAAAAAATAGGATAAAAATAATGAGATATATGAAAGCATGAAAACAATAATAATAAATACCACATAAGATAAGACAAAAAAAAATGATTCATGCTTTACTGTAAATCAGCAAAACAAATAAAAAAAAATAAAAATAACATAATAAATAAAAGATCATATATACATTATATACATTGTATACATTATATATATATATATATATATATATATATATATATGTAAACACACAAATATGTATATGTTTTGGGGGCGACTGTGGCTCAGGTGGTAAAGCGGGTTGACCAATGTTCGGAGGGTCGGCGGTTCGATCCCCGCCCTTGTCACTGTCTCTTGGTCGTTGTGTCCTTGGGCAAGACACTTCACCCAGCTTGCCTCGTGAATGTGTATGACTGCTGTATGTTTGAGGTGGTGGTTGGAGGTGCTGAATGGCAGCCACGCCTCCGTCAGTCTGCCCCAGGGCAGCCCTGCTACTATCACAGTTTACCACCACCGGTATGACTGTGTGTGAATGAATGGAACCTGGGAGAAAGCCCTTCCAGAAAGCGCCATTCCAATCCAATATATATATATATATATGATCAAGTGAGATGAATATTCATGTGATCACATATCTTTACTATCATCATGTATTCATGTGATGGTGCACTGCCTCCTAACTGCTGCCAGAGGGCGCTGTTTGTCTGTCTGCACAGAGAGCTGCAGCTCCTTCTGTCCAACAGGAAGTAGTGGGGGGGGGGGGGGGGGGGTGTGGACAAGCTGAGACTGGCAGGTCAGGGAGGGGCGGGGCAGAGAGAGAGAGAGAGAGAGAGAGAGAGAGAGAGAGAGAGAGAGAGGGGAACCTGTTCCAGTGACTTGGACTCCAGAATTCAAGAGGAAGAAACCACAAAGAGCAGGATGGTTGGATCAGACTTCTACTGCCGGTAAAACACACCGATCCATACGTCTGTCTGTCTGCCTGCCTGTCTCTCTCTCTCTCTGTCTGCCTGCCTACCTGTTTGCTTGCCTGCCTTCCTGTCTCTCTCTCTGCCTGTCTGCCTGCCTGTCTCTCTGCCTGCTTGTCTGTCTGAGTGTATCATGTCGGATTGAGTTGCAGGTGACGAACCTTTTCTAGTGTGTTAAAGTTTGGTGGGTTTGAAAACGTGTTTGGTGAACCTGCGTGACGAGGACGTGGATCTGGTCCCAGACCTGCGTACCAGGACCTGATTTCAGGGCTAAGACTTGACTTTTGGTCCCGATCAGGTTTGTGCGTGTGTGTGTGTGTGTGAGAGAGTGTGTGTGTGTGCGTGTGGTTGCATGTGTCACTGGGTGTGTTGAGCTCAGCAACAGAGTCGGCTAGTATAAAATGTGACTGAAGCAGCGAGCAATGTTCTTCCACAACTTCTCATCTTTAAACAGGTCTGTGCAACGTAACTGAGTATATATATATATATATATATATATATATATATATATATATGTGTGTGTGTGTGTGTGTGTATATAAAACATAAAACATGTATGTACAGCTTATCTTTATCGCCAAACAAATGTGACACATAATGTAATCATTGCACCTGATCAAAGTGATTACCGATGCATTTAAATAGGAAAACAGGTCTGAAAACAAAATATTTCAACTTTATGGCCAAAAGTATATTAATATGTTATATAACATATATATATATATACATATATATATATGTTATATAACATACATAATATACATATATTAGATATTATATATAACATGTCTACCTCACTACATAACTGTCTTTACAGCCCCAGTGACGTGTGTTGTCACCATAGCAATGAACAACAATAAACATTTTCTTTTGAACTAGTCACGTGACCTCTGAGAACGGTTCTCTTCTACTCTGATTCTGTTTCTAATCTGCTTCTCTATCGTGTTTTGTGCTCATTAGATTTAGAGTCTAAAACGGTTGAAGCATAACTTCCTTTATCAGGTCCAAAAGTACTTTCCGACAATATAAAACAATAATTTTATTGCTGGAAACTGTAAAACGGTGTTCTGTGACGTTGCTTTATTGTTTCCGTAGGATGAAGTCGGTGGAAGAACTCCGACTCCTTTATTAAACATCTTATTTCAGCAAAAACATAAAACATCTAAATATACGAAAAGAGTTAAAATCCAGAACTTTTAGACAAATATCCGAAATATATAATTCTCTAGATCTGTATAAAATATTAGATTATTTCGAATATAATTTTGGTTAGTAAAAAACTTTGTTCAAATATCAGATGTTTGTAAATTTAAATCTTCAGATCCTTCATAATAACGTCAAATCTATTATTGTGTCAACAATATATTGTATTTGAGGTTTTAATTTAATTTCAGCTGTTTGTATCTGGGGATCCTGCATGTTCCTGAACACATCATGAACTTCAGTAGAAAGGTCAGGAGGTCCTTTAGTGCAGCCTCATCATCGTCCTCACTTCTGAATACAAGTGTTTAATACATTTCAATAGAGAGGGTTTGTAGTTTCACAAGGACTCCTTCCTTGGAGAGGTTCCTGAGGTCCTTGAGGGGGTTCTTTAGGTCCATGGGGGGTTATGTAGGTCCTTAAAGAGGTTGCTGAGGTCCTTGTACGTGTCCTTAATGAGGTCCTGAGGTTCTTGATGGGGTTGTTTAGGTCCTTGGAGGGTTCTTTATGTTCCTTAAAGCGGTTCCTATAAGGTCCCTGTATGTGTCTTTAAGGAGGTCCTGAGGTCCTTGAGTGGCATGTTTAGGTCCTGAAAGAGGTTCCTGTTGTCCCTGATGAGGTTTTGGGGTCTTGAATTGTCCGTTTTTTTATATCTGACTTGAAGTGCCAGCTGCCAGCCAATCAGAGAGCGGCGTTCTTGTATGCGATCTGACACACATTCCTGCTGAGGCTTCAGGGGGCGGAGTCAGCTGACAGCATCGTGATTTAAACTCAGTTATTTCTGTTCCCGCTGTGTGTGTGTGTCTCTGTGTGTGTGACCACACCCCACACTCAGGGTAAAGGTTGAATTCACTGCAGCTGCTTAAAACCCGCCCTAATTGGCTGATGGGTTTGTGATGTCACATGATACCTGACACTTGATTGGCTGATGGGTTTGTGGCTCAGGAACAGGTTTGATCTTCCATGTTTTTTGTGGACTTCCCCTTTAAGTTCTTAGTCACCTCTGATTGGTCGATGCCACAAACTGTAGACCTCAGTTCAATGATTGACAGTTCATTTTCTCACACACATCTGTAGTGTGTGTGTGTGTGTGGTGTGTGTCCATGTGTGTGGTGTGAGTGAGTGTGTGTGTGTGAGTGAGTGTGTGTGCGTGTGTGTGTGTGTGTAACATTCCTGGGTGGGTGCAGCCAGGAGACAAACAGAGAGGGGGGGAGGGGGTGAACACACCTGCTCAGGTGACTCATAGCTGGTTTGTTTACCTCCATTAAGACTCTTAAAGGGCCGGTACCCTGCAGTAGCTTCAGTTCAATTTAGTAAAACTTTATTGATCATCATTGATCTCGAGTACATGAGGTATTAAGTTTACTATACGGGGTATTACCTGGGTATTAAGAAGTTTGAACATAATTATTGATCGGTTATTGATTGGTGAGTCATGTTTTGATCAGTTATTGATTGATCATTTATTCATGATGCTTCAGAAGACACATGGAGATGTGGAGAATCAGATGGTGAATGTTCAGCTTCAGTCTGACTATTGTTCCTTTACAAAGACAGGAAACCAGCTTGTGATGTCATCGAGGGGCGGAGCCTGTGTAGCCATGTGGGCGGGGCTTCCCGCAGACAGGAAGAGCAGACACTTCCTTCTATAAACAGAACAGGCCTGAGATCAGCCTCCTGTTATTGTTCTCTGAGAGTGCGAGCAAGAGAGAGAGAGAGAGAGACTGTAGTGTATCTGTGTGTGTGTGTGTGTGTGTGTGTGTGTGTGTGTGTGTGTGTGTGTGTGTGTGGCTCCTGGTCAGCAGCTCTCAGTTTCTTTCAACGTTGTCATTCACACTAATAATTATAATAAATTAAAATATCAATGTTTAACCAGGAGTTGACCTGAAGGTCCTTAAAGCTGCATTCTACCTGCTGGCCACTGGGGGCGACGCCTCTCTGATTGTATAGAGTGGTGAAGTCCCGCCCCTCCATTTCCGGGACATGGGTCCTCAAAAGCAAAAAAATATCAATGCGATTCAATGGGTAGATACAAATTATTTTCTGGTCCCGTTTGAATTGTGCCATGGATTTCACATATGTTCTTTGTGATATTTAAAGAAAATTTTTCACGCAAAGAAGACGACAATTAAGCGCGAAGAGTTTTGATAAAGTTAGGTTTTGT
Source organism: Eutrigla gurnardus (assembly GCF_963514095.1). Lineage (NCBI taxonomy): Eukaryota > Metazoa > Chordata > Actinopteri > Perciformes > Triglidae > Eutrigla > Eutrigla gurnardus. The sequence goes on from NC_139931.1 coordinate 2,899,921, forward strand.
GTGAGCCGCTTTGTGAACTACAGCCCCTCGCTGTTCTCGTCGCGAATGATATACGTCACCACCCGCCGAGTCCGAAGTCCGCCGAGATGGCTGTTTCTCTGCTCCACTTCACCGCTTTTTTCCAAGGGCAGAATAAAAGTATCGAAAGGGGGGAGAACCACTATAAGTCGGGTCATGTGGAGAGCCTCAACTTCGCCGATGGGGAAAGGGCGATGACGTGACGTCACATACGCGACACAACATGTAGTCTTTATCATTGTGTTTTCTCAATGAATTTTAACTGAAGAATTGCACAATAAACGGTCAAACTCTTGACATGGAAAATTATAATTTAAGCCTATAAACAACATTTGTGTAATCCAAGGCATAACGACCGGGGGATCAGATAATAATTATTTTCCGTCCATTGAACACCATTCATTTTTTTCGCTCCGAAAGGACCCATGGCGCCGTTACTTCCTGCTTCCGCTTCGGCACTCTATAGAAGTCTGTGATAGTTATGACAGAATGAATCAATAAACGTGTGATAGATTCTCTGTCTCCTGGATTTAAGCTTTAAATTATTATATAATTTAAGCAGCTGCATCGTTACCATGGAAACAGGTTGTTTATAATATAACATGTACTTTGACGATAGATGGATTGTTGTACTGGTGGACTGGTGGACTGGTTGTACTGGTGTATGGGTGTACTGGTTGTACTGGTGGACTGGTGTACTGGTGGATTGGTGGACTTGTGTACTGGGATACTGAACTGTGTGAACGCTGTGCAGCATTTCTGTGTGAAAGCCTGAGGGTTAGCATTAGCGTTAGCTCTTGGAAGTGTTCAGACCTGATTGTAGTTTGACTTGTTCTGACAGGAAGAAACATAACTTCATTCCTGCCTGTGTCTCCGTCACAAGCTGCTGTCTCCTTCTATCTGTCTCTCTGTATGTCTCTCTGTCTGTCTCTCTGTCTGTCTGTCTGTCTGTCTGTCTGTCTGTCTGTTTCCCTCCTTCTGTCTGTCTCTTTCTGTCCATCTGTCTCCTTCTGTCTGTCTCCGTCTGTCTCCTGTATGTCTTCTGTCTGTCTTCTTCATCTAATGTTGGTTCTGTTGTCTAAAGCTAACATTGATTTTGTAGCACATTGTCATAACAACTTCATCATGTTAGCATCATGTCAGCATCATGTTAGCATTATGTTAGCATTATATTAGTATCATGTCAGCATCATGTTAGCACCATGTCAGCATCATGTTAGCATTATGTTAGCCTCATGTCAGCATTATGTTAGCGTCATGTCAGCATCATGTTAGCATCATGTCAGCATCATGTTAGCATCATGTAATGAACCTACTTCTCTATTTAAGGGGTCTGATGATTAGGTGTGACCTTTGACCCCTCATCTTCAAAGTCACCTGCCCATCTACCTGAGGTGGGTGGTACCTGAGGAGTACAGGGCCATCGCCATGGCAACGACCTCTGCCCTGCTCAGCAGAGGTGAGTCCTCATTCTACTGTAGTTAGCAGTGATGGTTGAGTAAGCATTAGCATTATCGTTCATGTACTTCATTATTACCTCTCATCATTCGGTCTGGTTTCTGCAGGTCTGGGTCTGGTCCTGGTGGAGTTTCATTATGAGTACCAGGGTCGCGACGGCGCGCTGGTCTCCATCAAACCCAACGAGCGCTACGTCCTGCTGGCTAAGACCAATGACCACTGGTGGCAGGTCCAGAAGGACCGCAGCTCCAAGCCCTTCTACATACCGGCCAAGTACGTCAAGGAGCTGCCGCCGGACTTCCCCTCTCCACTGGACTACAACCAGCCTGGTGCTGAGCCGGTGCTGCTTCCTGTGGTAGCACCTGTCCCTGTCCCCGTCCCTGTCCCAGTTCCAAAGACTCTGGAGGAGCCCAAGACCAAGCCGGGGGACGAGGTGATGATCCGGGTCAGAACTGATGCTTCCACTGGATATCGCAAGAATGAGAACCGCATGTCCACGTTTGGCGTCCCACTGGACTTCCAAGACCTCTCGTCTTTGGTGGCACCAACACCGCGACACCCCAGCAACCCTCCTGCTGGTCCCACAGAGCCTTCAAACATGGCCGACGATGACACTGCAAGCAAAAAGAACCTTTCTGGGTTCCTGGAAGACCACAGGGACTCCGACAAACCTCGAGTCCCCAGTTTCAGTCCAGCAGACCCCACATCCCGGCCTCAGACCCAGCCCATCTCTGTGGAGACACCTGTGGTCCCCCCTTACAACGACCACCACAGCACCTCCTCGCCATTCTCAGCTCGCCATGACAACCAGGAGTCCCCGACAGAGCCGGAGGACGAAGAGGATGAGCTGACGGAGGAGGAGGTGAGTTTGGAAGAGAGTGGCGGCGAGGAGGATCCACTTAAAGAGGAAAACTCGCACCACATCTACGAGTCCATTCAGGACCTGAACCTTGACCTGGAGGCTCTGGTTGGAGGAAAAGGGAGTCCTGGAGTACCGTCTGAACCTGAACCTGAACCTGAACCTGCACCTGCCCTGCCCCCCACTCAGGTGAGACACCTGAGACCTGTGATTGAGAAATGTCATAGGGTCTTGAGTTTTGAGCCTGAGTCTTGAGTCCACATTGAGACTTTAGGTTCAATACAGGGAATCTGTTAAAGTTTGAGCTTTCACTCTCCCGTGGAGAGCAGCTACAGGTGTACAGGTGTTCCTACCTGTACAGGTGTTCCTAGCTTAGCTTGCTAATCCTCAGCTATAGTTTCAAAACATAGAAAGCAGCACATGAACTGCTGGACCTGGTCTACGTTACTTTACTGGACCTTTGTCTACGTTGCTTTACCTCAAGCTGAACTTGGTTTAACTTACTGTTCATGCTCACCTTTACATGCTAATCATTAGCACCAATGATAATGCTAATTTAGTGCTGGTTTGTTGCTGGTTGGGTACGGCTTTGTTGCTGGTTTGGTACTGGTTTGATGCTGGTTTTGTGCTAGTTTGGTGCTGGTTTTGTGCTGTTTTGGTAGTGGTTTGTTGCAGGTTTGTTGCTGGTTTGGTACTGGTTTGTTGCTGTTTTGGTGCTGTTTTGTTGCTGGTTTGGTACTGGTTTGTTGCTGTTTTGGTGCTGTTTTGTTGCTGGTTTGGTACTGGTTCAGTGCTGGTTTCTTGCTGGTTTGCTGGTCTTGTATTGATTGACATGTTATAAACATTCTGAGATTCTGGGATCTGATTTGCTGACGCATTGAATCTGATCTCAGAGCTGCAGGTCGCTTAGCAAAATAAAAGCGTGTCATGTCCTGCCGCATCCACACAGGAAGACGGAGAAGAAAAAGTTGTTTCCTCTTTTTATTCTCATCAGAGCAGAAACACTGTTGACCTTTGACCAGAAAAATAAGTCTCCTTCACAGTTATACTGATTTGTCATATTGTTTTTCATTGCAATCTGTATTGATATTTTAATGTAGTTTTCATTTTTTATACACTTTCTATTTCATTAAATATCAATTATTTCATCACCTTTTATGTGTAACAATATTCAACCCATAATTGTAATCATATCATTAACTTAATGTGCCTTTTTACTCTTTAAGGGGGGGGGGCAGAGTGGGTCTGATGATGTCACAGCAGGATGTGATGAGGTCAGCGGGATGTAGTGATGTCACAGCCGGTAGGATGTGTTCAGGGTCAGACAGGAAACTGTGAGAGAATGACGCTGTAGCGACACCTGCAGGATGAGAGAGGAAGTGTGTTGTGTGTGTGTGTGTGTATTGAGGCTACACATTTGGACCACCAGGTGGCAGCATCACATCGTCTCCCTTCTGTTTCCACTGGTTCAGGCAGAAACACTGATGTCAGACCAGTTTTATTAGCCCTTATGTTAAACATTGAGAAGAGGGGCAGGGTGCAGAGGGAGGAGGGGCGGGGCTACAGGCTGCAGAGGGGAGGAGGGGCGGGGCTACAGGCTGCAGCAGAGGTCTGACATGAGTCAACTTCAGCTACAGACGGATTAGAAACTTTCTGATGTGGAAGACAGAAACACAGAGGCATTATGGGTAAGGAGGCTCTCATTATGCCGTCGTTATTAATAAAATATTTCATGGATCTTTGAAAGAGAAGCTGATCTCCAGTCAGCTGTCAGGACAGGAAGTGTATGAAGGTTAGTGTGACCTCTGACCTCTGACTGTTGTTCAACACCTGATTGTGGGCTGCGGTCGAATAGTCCTATTTGCTTAGGTTCCTAACTGAAGAAGTGACCCACAAGTCAACAAGTGGCCGCCATGATAAGAGCCGGTCAAATTCTCTAAATGTAAAGGAAAGGAGCTCCAATGCTTCCTTTCAGAGCTCCTTTAGCATAGGATGCAACAAACCTTCCTATACGAAAGGAAAGGAGATCACGCCGACCCACAATTCTTTGCGAGAGCAACATTTAAAGTGCCGCACACCTCGGCCATTCATGAACACAAACTATATGTGCATTTGCATATTTAACAATTACTCTTCTGTAGACATATAGTAATTGGAATAGTGTTGATAAATGTGTGGACAGTGATAATAATTGAATGGTATTTTTTTTTATTTCAATCATTTTACAAATGTTTGACAGAAACGAAATTAAAACCACAAATGAAACGTAAATACAACGGTCAAACAGGAAGGAGGAGCTGCTGGAATTGAAGCCGGTCAGGTAAAGAGTTGTTTATAAAACCAACAACATGTGGAGAAATGGACGAATCGCTTTTTGTAGTCCATTATTGTAGTTTCTCCAGCGGAGATGCACTTTCCTTAACCCTGTGACGTTTTCTCCAGAGGTCAAGGAATAGGAGTTAGGACCACATTTTTTGACTATTTGACTGCAACCCTGGTCTCATCAGCTCTCTGGTTCCTGTTCAGGACTCACAGGAATGTATAAATACTCTGTTACAAGTACTCAGTAAACAGCTGCTTGTAGTAAAGAGAGAAATATTGCATTTTTATATTAGAGTCATATTTAATGTTCAACATGGTGTGGATCAGGTCTGTTCAGGTCTGGATCAGGTATGATCAGGTCTGGATCAGGTATGATCAGGTCTGGATCTGGTCTGGAGCAGGTCTGGATCTGGTCTGGAGCAGGTCTGATCAGGTCTGATCAGGTCTGGATCTGGTAAATATTTTATTTTAACTCGGAAAAATCACTCTTGTTTCACCAAGGTCTATTTGTTGATTCACTCTTGTGTGCGTGTGTGTGTGTGTGTATGTGTGTGTGTGTGTGTGTGTGTGTGTGTGTGTGTGTGTGTTTATACAACACTAGGAGGAGTACTTCCTGTCTCCACCCAGTCAGACTGTTAATGAGGAAACATCAGGAAACACAAACCATTCAGAATAGTCACAGATTCATTTTGTGTAGATTTACTCATTGACCAATCACAGCACTCCTCACTCACTCACTCACTCACTCACTCACTCACTCACTCACTCACTCACTCACTCACTCACTCACTCACTCACTCACTCATCAAAGTGTAGCTGATCTTGTCTCTTTCACTCTCTCTCTCTGTAGGAGCACGCAACTCTTGACCCGACCTCGCCCATCTATGCTAACGTCTCATCTCTCAAGAAGATCCCTGTCTCTCAGATCCCCGTCTCTGGCCCCGCCCTTCCCTCCTCCCCTCCACCTGATCACGGCCCATCACCCACAGACCACACCCCCTCATCTTCAGTCTCGTCCACTGGGATGACAAGCCCCGCCTCCCCCAGCAGCCCCCAGGACGGCTGGCAGGTAAACCAAAGAAGTGAACTACAGGTGTTTGGTGTGAACTACAGGTGTGAACTACAGGTGTGAACTACAGGTGTTTGGTGTGAACTACAGGTGTGAACTACAGGTGTTTGGTGTGAACTACAGGTGTGAACTACAGGTGTGAACTACAGGTGTTTGGTGTGAACTACAGATGTGAACTACAGGTGTGAACTACAGGTGTTTGGTGTGAACTACAGGTGTGAACTACAGGTGTGAACTAGAGGTGTTTGGCGTGAATGTTTCCCTGCTGGTCGCATGTTAATGTTACATGATGTTCCTGAACTCATCTCGACTCCAAGCTCATTAAGGTTTAATCGGGTGTAACTGGAGGCGTTCAGGTTTCTGAAGACCAGGTGACGGTTCACTGCCTTGCTCAAAGACAACATTTAAAACCAAACTCACGTCCTGATATTTGGCTGAACGCTGAGACAGAAAGCTGTCCGAAGGAATCAAAAGAGATCAAGTTGATTATTTATCTGAAGTGATGGACTCTCTGTAACACTGTGACTGTCTTCAGGTTCACACGGACCAGGACAGTGGGAAGGTCTTTTATTTCCATCCGGTCACCAGACAGACCACCTGGTCAGATCCCCGCAGTCCGGCCCCCCCACCTGCTGGACCCTTGGACCAGTCCGTGGGCCGTGAGGGGGGACAACTGAGGTCCCCGTCTCAGGTACCAGCGTCCGTCTGCAGTACCTGATGTACTTCTGTACTACCTGTCTGTAACGGATGTACTTCCTGTCTGTTACTGATGTACTTCCTGTCTGTTACTCCTGTCAGGGCGGTTGGGAGCAGCTGGTGGACGAAGCCTCGGGGAGGTTTTACTACCACAACCCGACCTCAGGAGCCACGTCGTGGGCCGCACCAGACCCCCCCTCGCCGTGCTCCCCCTGCTCCCCCTGCTCCCCCTCAGGATCCACCACCAGCAGGAAGCACGACGACCCGGTACGACCCCGAGATAAGTCTGGATGAGGTCTGATTCAGGATCACTAGACCCTGACAGACTTCAATCAGAACGTCACGACATTTCTGTTTATTGAACTGCAACGTGAACTTGATCTGTTCTTCAAGCCTCCGCTGCCGGAGGAGGACTATCCTGTAGACGTCCAGCAGGACAACAACGAGGTGTTCACAATGGTATAGCACACACACACACACACACACACACACACACACACACACACACACACACAAACACAAACATTGATCAGCACTTTCTCCCGCAATCCTCACCAGCACCTGATTCCCAGAGCCCAGCTGGACCTGAAAGATGGACCCGGCTCCCAGATCAGGCTGCAGGAGGTAATCAACTCAACAGATCATGCAGTTTGTTAATCTGCCGGATTCTTCACTCACTCATTCACTCATTCACTCATTCACTTCATTCATTGATTCATTGATTGTTTCAGTTTCCACCTGTGCCCCAAAGGCTGATGGGAAATGGTGTTTCTGAGGAGGGAAAGGCTGAGCAGGTCAGGAACTGGAGACACAGCTTGGCTGAAGACGTGAGTCCAACCAACATAACAGTTAATTTACCTGAATAATAACTAGTGTGAACTACCGAGTGTGAACTTGATAATAACTAGTGTGAACTACCGAGTGTGAACTTGATAATAACTAGTGTGAACTACCTAGTGTGAACTAAATAATAACTAGTGTGAACTACCTAGTGTGAACTAAATATTAACTAGTGTGAACTACCTAGTGTGAACTAGATTATAACTAGTGTTAACTACCTAGCGTGAACTAAATATTAACTAGTGTGAACTACCTAGTGTGAACTAGATTATAACTAGTGTTAACTACCTAGCGTGAACAAGATAATAACTAGTGTGAACTAGATACGGGGGGCGGGGGGGGGGATTAGCTGGCAACCGCAAGATTGCTGGTTCGATCCCCGGCTCCTTTTAGCTGAGTGACTGGTGTCCCTGAGCAAGACACCTCACCCTAATTCCTCCTGATGAGCTGGTTGTTGCCCTGCGTGGTTGACTCAGCCGTCGGTGTGTGAATGTGTGTATGAATGGGTGAATGTCAGTCATTACTGTAAAGCGCTTTGGATAAAAGCGCTATATAAATGAGGCCATTCACTAACTAGTGTGAACTGCCTATTGTGAACTAGATAATAACTAGTGTCAACTATATAATAGGTAATGTGAACTAAGTAGTGTGAACTAGATAATAACTAGTGTGAACTAGATAATAACTAGTGTCAACTATATAATAGGTAGTGTGAACTAGATAATAACTAGTGTCAACTAAGTAGTGTGAACTAGATAATAACGAGGGTGAACTAGATACTAACTAGTGTGAACTACCCAGCGTGAACTAGATAATAACTAGTGTGAACTAGATACTAACTAGTGTGAACTACCTAGCGTGAACTAGATAATAACTAGTGTCAACTATATAATAGGTAGTGTGAACTAAGTAGTGTGAACTAGATAATAAATAGTGTGAACTAGATAATAACTAGTGTGAACTAAGTAGTGTGAACTAGATAATAACAAGTGTGAACTAGATAATAACTAGTGTCAACTATATAATAGGAAGTGTGAACTACGTAGTGTGAACTAGATAATAAATAGTGTGAACTAGATAATAACTAGTGTGAACTAAGTAGTGTGAACTAGATAATAACAAGTGTGAACTAGATAATAACTAGTGTGAACTCAGTAGTGTGAACTAGATAATAACCCTGTGTCTGTGCTCCAGACGTTCGCTCACATGCACAGGAGGAACGTCTCCGACTTCACTGAGGTGTCCAACAGAAGACCGTCTCCAGACAGACAGGTAAAAACCTGTCTCCTTCTGTCCATCATGTATTCTTCCATTCATGAACTCACTCAGTCGTCCTGTTCGCCCTCATCAAGCTCTCTGATAGACAAAAACTGAAGAGGAACCTATCAGATCGAAGCACAGGCTCCAAACAACTCCACGTAGGTCCTGGACCCTGATTGGCTGCTGAAGTCTCTGGGTGTCTGTTGGGACATGTGTTTCACTAACATTTGTTCCGATTCAGCAAGAAATGAAATTAACATTTTACTTTCTAAATAAAAATTAACTGGTTCTAAGAAGTTTCTGAAGACAGCGCCCCCTGCTGGGACATCACAACACACTTTAATTATGTAGTAATGTCCAGATGTTGCTGTAATGCAGACCGCAGCCTCTAAGGGACACTGGAGGGACTAATCACACACTAATATGTTCATTACACACACACACACACACACACACACACACACACACACATGCACACACACCTCATGACGCTGTGGTTGGGTTTTTCTGCTGGTTCTCCTGCTGGTTCTGCTGGTTCTATTGGTGGTTCTGCTGGTTCTAGTGTTGGTTCTGCTGGTTCTCCTGCTGGTTCTAGTGTTGGTTCTGCTGGTTCTCCTGCTGGTTCTGCTGGTTCTAGTGGTGGTTCTGCTGGTCATGGTGATCCTGAGGATCTAACTGAGAATGTGTTTGTCTCTGAACATGTTTATTGAACTGTAATACTTCAGAAATTCCCCGTTGGTGTAAAATCCTTCTTGGCAATAAATCTGTTTCTGATTCTTATTCAAAACAAAGACATAAAACATAACGTCTTTGTTCGTAAAACATGTAAAAGAAGAAATCGTCATGAGTTTATCATGAATTATCATGACACGACAAATACAAACAAACAAAAGTTTAACTCAAATATAAACTCCTCTAATGAAACTGAAGTTTGTTAAACGAGATAAAAGAAATGAAGAGACAATTCATTTTTCTCTCTCTCTCTCACACACACACACACACACACACACACACACACACACACACACACACACACACACACACACACACACACACACACACACACACCACTCCCTTGTTTTCAAAGGAGTCACATTCTAAAGCCGACCTGCAGGTTTGAAGAAACCTGAAGCCTCACTTGTCTGTCTCTCTCTGTCTGTCTGTCTCTCTCTGCCCCCCCCCCCCCCCCCCCCCTCTCTCTCTCGCTCTCTCTCTACAGTGCCATCTGCTGGAGAAAGCAGGAATCATCAATAAGACCAAAGTGGCTGACAACGGTAAAAAGATCAGGTGAGATTTCTTTGTTCCTGATGTTGTTCATGTTTTGTTCCATGTGATTCAACATGTCACCTTGTTGTCGATGTTGTTGTTGTTGATGACAGGAAGAACTGGAGTCAGTCCTGGACCGTTCTTCATGGAGGGATCCTCACCTTCCACAAAGACCCCAAGAGTGCTCCTACTGGGAACGCTGTAAGAACCAGTAACACATACAGGAACACCTGTAGGGTCACATTCACCACACTGATTCTATATATACTGTAATAATACTAGTTAGATATAACAACACATATTTTAAAAACTCCATATTCTTATAAATTCACTCTAAATGTTATTCATGGCAAATACTTTTCGATCATTCTAACAAATGAGTGAAAAATGCACTTTTTCTGAGAGAAAATAGGGTGTGTTGGGACCCATGCACGTGTGCTTTATTTTTATTGGTTAGTATTTGAGTTCACCTTGCATCACATAACATTGGACAATTAAATGTGTGTCATTTTATTTAAAACAGCTAAAATAGGCTACATCATCGAGGGTTTAACATGTAAACCATGAAGTCACTCTGAGTTCTCTTGAAGCTGATCCATCATGACGATGACTTCCTGTCCTTCAGAGTAAAACATCACAGATTGTTCCAGAATACACCGTGGAGCTGAGAGGAGCCACCGTGGGCTGGGCTGCCAAGGACAAGTCCTCCAAGAAGAACGTCCTTGAGGTACGAGTCGCTATGTCAGTGTATCAGGTCCTGAGTCCTCAAACAAGTCCTCAAACAAGTCCCCTTAAGTTCTTCACAGACCAGAGTCTTGTAGACCACCGGGGGGTTGTAAATCATTTTATAAACTGCTGGTCAGTCATGTGACGTTGGTTATTGGCGTTCACCTGACTGAACGATGTCGGATCAGGAGATCGAGTTGATTCAGGAGATTTGATTGATGGATCCTTTTAATAATGTTTAAGGTTCAAGTTCACGACTTCAATCAGACGTCACATCTGCATGAAGGAATGATTCAAACATCAAATCTTTACTGACTGTGTGTTGCAGCTCAAGACTCGTCAGGGCTGTGAGTATCTGATGCAGTACGACACCGAGAGCATCATCAGTGATTGGTTCAAAACGATGCAGGACACCATCAGACAGCTGGTAATAAACATCTGTATCATAACAACAAACATGTGTATCACAACAAACATCTGTATCATAACACACATCTGTATCATAACACACATCTGTATCATAACAACAAAAATCTGTATCATAACAAACATCTGTATCATAACAACAAACATGTGTGTCACAACAAACATCTGTATCACCACAAACATCTGTATCACAACAAACATCTGTATCATAACAACAAACATGTGTATCACAACAAACATCTGTATCACCACAAACATCTGTATCACAACAAACATCTGGAGAGCAGCATTGTGACGAGTTGTTCCGTCTCCAGGAGCAGGATCACCTCTCAGAGGACGAGGACGTTTCAGACAAAGAGGACAAAGACAGGAAGAGGACATGTGAGTCCAATATCTAAACCAGCTCAAGGTCCACTATCTTTCTGACCAGATCACATGGTCATCATCAGCAATTTAAGAGATGTTGTCGCTATGGCAACACTACATATAAAAATGTCCGCCAATCTGACAGTCGTGCTACACTGATTTAAATGAGAATGTCCCTTTTACTTGACTTACTTATTTGTAATATATCTTCTTCTTCTTCTTCTTCTTCTTCTTCTTCTTCTTCTTCTTCTTCTTCTTCTTCTTCTTCTTCTTCTTCTGTTGTTTAGCGACCAGGTCTTCATCAGGATCAGCCGACACTGAGCAGAGACGCGTTCGGACTAAACTACGTCGTTTCCTCCAGCGGAGGCCGACGCTGCAGAGCGTTAAAGAGAAAGGCTACATCAGAGGTAACCTTAGCTTCAGGCTGTTTCCATGGTAACCACCATGGTAACCACCCTGTGTTAAGATGCTAAACGTTACGTCACCTGTCCGCTGTCCAGATAACGTGTTCGGCTGTCACCTGGATACACTGTGTCACCGAGAAAACACCACTGTTCCAAAGTTTGTGGAGAAAAGTATCAAAGCTGTGGAGAGGAGAGGTGAACACACACACACACACACACACACTGTGTATTCTCCACATACACCTCTGATGCGTGTGTATTGTGTTCAGGTCTGGATGTTGACGGGATCTACAGAGTCAGTGGAAACCTGGCTGTGATCCAAAGACTGAGACACAAAGCTGATCATGGTAACTGTCTGTCTGTCTGTCTGTTTTTCCTCTAAGTATTTAAACATCATATAATCATCCCGACCAGCAAGTTTCCTGTTTCAGATGTTTGTTTTCAACTGTTCTATTCTCTGTTGTCATGTTGTTCCTGCAGAGGAGCAGCTTGACCTGGAGGATGGACAGTGGGAGGAGATCCATGTGATCACTGGATCCCTGAAGCTTTTCCTGCGGGAGCTTCCAGAGCCGCTGTTTCCCTTCAGCTGCTTCGACAAGTTCATCGCCGCCATCCGTCAGTAACCACATGGTCACATACTGGTCACACATTAAACCAGTAACCACATGGTCACATACTGGTCACACATTAAACCAGTAACCACATGATCACATACTGGTCACACATTAAACCAGTAACCACTGAGATCCTGTTTGTGATCCCATTTTGGACCAGCTTTACCTGGACCATAGTGAGACTATGTGAAGATACATCAAAGATCATGTGACCTGCAGCTGTTTATGGTCCTTCGTTAGCAACTATTGGCTGTGTCTTTGTTTCCATGCAGAGGTCCAGGACTACAACTTGAGGGTCTCCTATATGAAGGATCTGGTTCGCTCTCTGCCTCTGCCAAACCACGACACCATGGAGCAGCTGTTCAAACACCTACGCAAGTGAGTTCGCATACAACCTGGGCTAACTGCCAACACTCAAGGCACACGCAAAGTTGACTTGAGCTGTTTGTGGTTTGTCATCTAAAGCTAACGTTGGTTTGTTGTCTAAAGCTGACGTTGGTTTGTTGTCTAAAGCTAACGTTGGTTTGTTGTCTAAAGCTGACGTTGGTTTGTTGTCTAAAGCTAACGTTGGTTTGTCATCTAAAGCTGACGTTGGTTTGTTGTCTAAAGCTGACGTTGGTTTGTTGTCTAAAGCTGACGTTGGTTTGTTGTCTAAAGCTAACGTTGGTTTGTTGTCTAAAGCTGACGTTGGTTTGTTGTCTAAAGCTAACGTTGGTTTGTTGTCTAAAGCTAACGTTGGTTTTGCTCAGCATGAAACCAACAGATTCAATTTCATGACTGTTTACAAACTGCTGTGAGATGGAGTTGTCTTTTTCATTTACATTTAGGGCTTTTAGCTGTTATCCAAAGTACATATGTTCGGTGCAACAGTATATCGCTTTTCTCATCAAGAAAGTAGTGTGTAACCACTGTAATGACGGATAATATATGAAACTAACAGAGTCCAAACAAACATTGTGGGGTTCCTCTCTCACTCTGCAGGGTGGTCGAACACAAGGAGTCCAACAGGATGTCAGTTCAGAGCGTCGCCATCGTGTTCGGGCCCACGTTGCTCCGCCCTCAGACCGAGTCATCCAATATGACGATCCACATGGTGTTCCAGAGCCAGATAGTGGAGCTCATGCTCAATGAGTTCCAGATCATCTTCTCCCAGGGGTAGGGGGAACCTCCTGGAACCCTCTGAGGACCTCCTGGAAGTCTCCAGAACATCTCAAGACCCACCAAAGTCTTCCAGTGTGTCTTTTCAAACTTTGGACCTAATCTTCACTTCCTCTCTGACCCAAGTTCCCTGGGGATGGACCTAGAATCTGCTGGCTTAGTGAAACCCCTTTTCTAACTACTGTGCCTTAATAACCCAGGTAGGACTTGAGTGGAATCACCCAGAAACAGGGACCAGTTTAGAAATATTTAACTTTTTTAAGGTGATGGACCCAATTGATCATATTTTTGTGGCACCATAAAACCCCAAGACGTCTAACTTTTTGAGCAAGAACTGACAAGTTCAAAATCCTTCAAGAACTCTGTTGATTGAATCACAGAAATTCAATAGACACTCAGTGTTCGCTGAGGATTATATCTGGAACCTGCAGAGTTCACCAGGCTTCTCTCTAACTACTGCCCCTGAAATGATCCTTGTAGAACCTGAGAGGAAAAAATGTAAAACCCTGGACTGGTTTTGAAACCTTCAATCTGAGCCATGTTCCAATGTAAACTGCCAAGAAAAACTAGTTTTTGCAACTTAAAAAAACACATTTTCCACTTTTAGGCGTAAACTACAAGGTTTTTTAAAACCCATGGTCATCATAGCTGATGGGAGCTGAACTGACGCCAACCACTGTGCTCTAAATAAGGTTAAACATGAGTGGAACTATGTAGAACCATGGACTCATTCTGGAACTTTAACCCCTATCTTCAAGGAAACAGACCAGACAAAACACACTGACATAGTCACCTCGAAGCAAACCAACATTTCCCTCTTTGAGAACGAACTGCTCCAACACATTCCAGCCTCATCTAGAACATTGTAGCATCCTAGAGAATGATGGTTAAAGGACCTTCAGCTTTAGCTTCACTTTCAGACCTGGAGGTTACATATACTTCTGTTAAACAGTTGATGATTTCTTCGTGTAGATGAACACTGGATCCTCTACAATCACAATCACATAAAATCCTGCATTTTAGTTGATCTCGTTTAGTTGAATAGTTTGTGTCCTTGTTCATGGGGTCTCAGTAAGTAAGGACCAATGTCTATGTTGCATTCACTGACACTGGAAATCACAGATGTGCATAGAAAAGTCAGTTTATCTTTTAAAAACACCTGATCTAAGTCAGTCGTGTTCAGAGAGAAAAAAAAAAACACCAGAGAAGAAGAAGCCTTTTCTGATGATGATATGAAAGGATAAGAAATTATCAAATCATTGTCCTTAGCTAAGCTAAACAAGTCTTGGAACTTAATTAAAGTGTTTCTATAAATCTAAATAAGTTTTAATAGAAAGTTAAGAGGGCCCAGGGCATTTCCTTGGGGGACTCCACAAGTTGTTAAAGACTGAAAACCAAAGGATTTACAGAAATCGTGATGTCTTTTTACAGAGGAATTTTACTGGAATATTTTACTGCTGTTGTTTTTCAGATACATTCTAGACATGATAGAGTCTACAATGCTGTATGTTTTTATAGTATTGAGTTTGTATGTATTACAGATATAGAACAAAGTTAACATGGAAGATTAACAGATTAAATAAAAAATCAAACAGATCTGGATGCCGTGTTTTGTCAAATATTATATTGAAATGGAGAGCTTTCATATATAATCTCCTTGACTTGGACTTCTGTCTTACCTTATGCACCAGCTGCCCCCCTTCCCAGCTCCACCTGGGGGACCCCCGAGTCCTTCCCAAGCTAAATGAGATATATAATTCCTCTCGCATGTTCTGGGTCTACCCGGGTGCTCTTACCAATTAGACCTGCAGAGAAAACCCAGGAGCATCCTGATCAGATGCCTGAACCACCTCAACTGGAGCTCCCCATGTACCCAGTCACCTACTGTACCCAGTCATCCCCTATACCCAGTCCCCCCTGTACCCAGTCGCCCCCAGTCCCCCCTGTACCCAGTCTCCCCCTGTACCCAGTCATCCCCTATACCCAGTCCCCCCTGTACCCAGTCGCCCCCTGTACCCAGTCATCCCCTATACCCAGTCCCCCCTGTATACCCAGTCTCCCCCTGTACCCAGTCCCCCCTGTACCCAGTCTCCCCCTGTACCCAGTCATCCCCTATACCCAGTCGCCCCCTGTACCCAGGCCACCTGTATCCAATCGCCCTATTAAGGAGGCTCATTACGGCCACTTGTATCTTCATATGCATGCTTTCAGTCACCGTCAGACGGTCTAACTCTGGAAATTATTTATTTGTGTCGATGATGTGATATGAAAGCTGACTCTCAGAGGCTCTGTATTCCATCACTTCCGGTCCAGCAGGTGGCGCTGTGTACCCTTCATATTTCTGCGTCCATCGACGGCAGCACTGAGCCTGTGAACTCCAGTCAGACCGGTTTATGAACGAGATCCCCGTCTGTCAGCGGACCGGGTCTACCAGCAGACCGGGTCTATCAGCAGCACCCGGCAGATGAGTCTCATTATTCCCTCTGAAACGCCCAGAAGTCTTCTGGATCGCCGATCCGGACCAGCTGGTCCTGCCAGAGAAACCCGAGGTGAACCCTCAGAGTTAATACTTGTTCACGGTACTGCGCAGGCGCGGACCGGGCAGCAGCCCGTCGTCAGGGAGACGGTTTGTTGTTTCTGACCCGCGAGGAGCCTAAACATACCAGATCACCGTCAGAGACCGGCGCGCGAGGACACCACGCTGCTGCAGGTGAGCTGTGTTCACCTGTTGGCTGCGAGCTTTAGCTCTGGAACGTTCGCATAGAAGCTAACGTTAGCCACGGAGCTGTAACTGTTTGCTAGTTACGTTGATCATAAGAAACAGCTGTTTCCTGTACTTAACTTACCGTACTTGTGTGACATCATCAAGTGATGGCAAGGGAAGAGCGTGACATCATCGACTTCTCTGCGTTGGAGAGAGAACTGAAGGGGGCGGTCGAGTCTGAGAGGAAACATCAGAGAGAGAACGACGCCAAGCTGAGAGCCGTCAGCCAGAGGGTCTCCTACAGTCAGTTCAGGTAGACCCTCCAGGGCCTGGGAACTCCTCCAGGGCCTGGAAACTCCTCCAGTTTTATAAATGAGGCCCCAGGTCCTCGAAAGAGTTCCAGGCTCAGTACCTGTCTCTCCCTCTGTCAGAGACCTGGTCCTGTCCTGCCACCTGAAGCCTCTGGAGAAGAAAGATAAAGATGGAGCTCCACGGAAGCAGCCCTGGAACCCCGTCGCCCTGAGCAACGAGTGATGTGTGGTCACCCCGGCAACGGAGAACAACGACTGTTTTTATTCCTGTAATGTTTGTTTTTTTTACTGTGATTTTAATAATAAAAAAAACATGAAAATCAATAATGACATGAATGATTATTTATGTTTAAATGGAGCTGAACCAGCAGGTGGAGCCAAAGCTCAAATATCAAACATCACTGAAGAAACATGTAATCTCCAGTAACAAGTGCAGCTGTCAGATACATATACTCCGAGTGGAGGAAGTATTACTATCGGGGTAGTTTTCTGTTGGTCTCTTAAATCGACTCTTCATTAAATGGACTCTGGACCGTGGCTGTCAGCAGGTTACAGGTTGGGTGTTAAAGGTTTTCTCCTCTGATATGAAACAGGAAGCTCTCTGAGCTGAGCAGGCTGACAGACAGGAGGTCTCACTCTCACTGAGACTCAAATCTAACAGTCCTGCTGATGTTCTGTTTGGTCCATGAGAGGTTCTAGGGTCATCAGTCAGGGACTTCCGGGATCCTTTAGAGGGCTCTAGAGATGCAGAGGTTCCATCGGATGGACACCCAGGACTCCCAGGAATATATTTTATAGGCTTCTAAGGTTCTTCCAGGGGCCCTCTAACTAGTATCCAGTACTTTTTTGAATGACAATTTTTAATCCCACAGGAAATTCTACTGGTTATTTGAGTCCCTGAATCCAGGACTCTGGTTTCATGGGTCCCTAAATGAGTTCAAGATGCATCCCGGATGTTTTCAATGTCGTGGTTCCATTTTTTCGGAGTAGTGAGTCCTCTTCAGGGACAGAGAGGATCTTCGGCTGCAGGTTGCTGCTGCTGCTGATGCGAAAGTTGAACTTTCAGTTTAGTAGAACTTTGTCAGGAAGACAGAGAGACCATCAAGGCTTCCACTCGTTCTTGACACTTGAACGTCTCCTGTTTCTGTTGGTGAGTTTCAAAGTTGAGTTCATGAGAACATAAAGTGGTGATGAATGTTGAACAAAGCTTTTGTCTGAATCAGCGATGAAGGAGCAGAAGATTGAAGAGGAGCAGAAGTTTGAAGAGGAGCAGAAGTTTGAAGAGGAGCAGAAGTTTGAAGATGAGGTGATGAAGATTCTGGAGGAAGCACCGACGGCCAGGAAAGCTCTGCTGGAGAACTACGACAACCTGCTGAATGTGGCCGATTACTGCTACAACAACTACATACAGGTGAGCACTAGTACTACTACAACTACTTACAGGTGAGTACTTCTACTACTACGTACAGGTGAGTACTACTACTTCTATGTACAGGTGAGTACTACTACGTACATGTTAGTACTAGTACCACCACTACTACGTACACGTGAGTACTAGTACGTACAGGTTAGTACTACTACTACTACAACAACTATGTACAGGTGAGTACTAGTACTACTACAACTATGTACAGATGAGTACTACGTACATGTTAGTACTAGTACTACCACTACTACGTACAGGTGAGTACTACTACGTACAGGTGAGTACTAGTATGTACAGATGAGTACTAGTACGTACAGGTTAGTACTAGTATGTACAGGTTAGTACTAATACCACTACTACATACAGTTAGTAGTTGTTAGTTTAGTTGCTTCATGTTTACCGCTTTTGTGCTAAGCTATGTTAGCAGTTGTTTCCAGTGTTTGTGCTAAGCTAACGGTTTCCCCCTGTTTCCAGTGAGCTAAGCTAAGCTAACCCCCCTATCTCCACATGTCAGTCAGGTGATGGCAGCATGAAGGCGTTGGAAGAAACTAAGAACTTCGCCACCCAATCACTGGCCAGCGTCGCCTACCAGATCAGCAGCCTCGCCAGTAGCGTGCTGAGTCTGCTCGACGCTCAGACCAATCAGCTTCGGCACATGGAGTCTTCCATCAACCTCATTGGTCAAGTAAGCCCCGCCTCCAACCCTGCTGACTGAAGGTTGAAACCTGAGCTGATAATCAATCAATTGATTAATGTTAGTGTCATTTAAAGGGCTATGGGTTACGTATTGGGACACTGCCAGGGTGACGGGACGTAGGAGAGGGCGACGGGGCGTAGGAGAAGGCGACGGGGCATAGGAGAGGGCGACGGAACGTAGGAGGTGGCGATGGAACGTAGGAGAGGGGGACAGGGCGTAGGAGAGGGTGACGGGGCTTAGGAGAGGGCGACGGGATGTAGGAAAGGGCGACGGGGCGTAGGAGAGGGCGACGGGATGTAAGAGAGGGCGACGGGATGTAGGAGAAAGCGACGGGGTGTAGGAGAGGGCGACGGGATATAGGAGAGGGTGACGGGGCTAAGGAGAGGGCGACGGGACGTAGGAGAGGGCAATGGAACGTAGGAGAGGGCGACGGGGCTTAGGAGAGGGCGACGGGACGTAGGAGAAGGCGACGGGGTGTAGGAGAGGGCGACGGGATGTAGGAAAGGGCGAAGGGGTGTAGGAGAGGGCGACGGGACGTAGGAGAGGGCGACGGGATGTAAGAGAGGGTGACTGGATGTAGGAGAAAGCGACGGGGTGTAGGAGAGGGCGACGGGACGTAGGAGAGGGCGACGGGATGTAGGAGAGGGCGACAGAACGTAGGAGAGGGCGATGGAACGTAGGAGAGGGTGACGGGATGTAAGAGAGGGCGACGGGATGTAGGAGAGGGCGACAGGATGTAAGAAAGGGGCGACGGGGTGTAGGAGAGGGCGACGGGATGTAGGAGAGGGCGACAGAACGTAGGAGAGGGGGACGGGATGTAGGAGAAAGCGACGGGACGTAGGAGAGGGTGACGGGATGTAGGAAAGGGCGAAGGGAGGTAGGAGAGGGCGACGGAACATAGGAGAGGGTGACGGAACGTAGGAGAGGGCGACGGGGCTTAGGAGAGGGCGACGGGATGTAGGAAAGGGCGACGGGATGTAGGAGAGGGCGACAGAACGTAGGAGAGGGCGACGGGATGTAGGAGAAAGCGACGGGACGTAGGAGAGGGTGACGGGATGTAGGAAAGGGCGACGGGAGGTAGGAGAGGGCGACGGAACGTAGGAGAGGGCGACGGGGCTTAGGAGAGGGCGACGGGATGTAGGAAAGGGCGACGGGAGGTAGGAGAGGGCGACGGGATGTAGGAAAGGGCGACGGGATGTAGGAGAGGGTGACGGGACGTAGGAGAGGGCGACAGAACGTAGGAGAGGGCGACGGGATGTAGGAGAAAGCGACGGGACGTAGGAGAGGGTGACGGGATGTAGGAAAGGGCGACGGGAGGTAGGAGAGGGCGACGGAACATAGGAGAGGGCGACGGAACGTAGGAGAGGGCGACGGGGCTTAGGAGAGGGCGACGGGATGTAGGAAAGGGCGACCGGAGGTAGGAGAGGGCGACGGGATGTAGGAAAGGGCGACGGGATGTAGGAGAGGGTGACGGGACGTAGGAGAGGGCGACGGGACGTAGGAGAGGGTGACAGGGCTTAGGAGAGGGCGACGGGACGTAGGAGAGGGCGACAGGGCTTAGGAGAGGGCGACGGGATGTAGGAGAGGGCGACGGGATGTAGGAGAGGGCGACGGGACGTAGGAGAGGGCTACGGTTTGTGGACCTGCGTCACCATGACAACAGATGTGGAAAAACATGCTGGAGAAATTTCTGAACAGAGAAGAGTAAAATCTGTGATGTCAAATCTTTAGTTGGTTCTGATTGGTTCCTACTGATTGTTCCTTCTCACTTTGTGCTGAGACTACCGATACAGGTCGTGTGTGTGTGTGAGTGTGGCCTGTGTGTTAGTGTACGTGTGTGTGTGTGTGTATGTGTGTGGCATGTGTGTGTGTGTGTGGCCTGTGTGTTAGTGTATGTGTGTGTGTGTGTATGTGTGTGGCATGTGTGTGTGTGTGTGTGTGTGTGTCTGTGTGTGTGAATGGATGAATGAATGGAGCCTCTGTTCTCCGTCTCCCACCATCTCTACTTCTCTCCTCCATCTCACATGTTTTCAATGTGTTTGTTCTTTACAGACTGTTTTCATCTGTGGAAGTATAACAACAATAATAACACTAATAATAACACTAATAATAACATTAATTATAATAATAATAATAATAATAATAATAATAATAATAACACTAATAATAACGATAATAACACTAAAACCAACATGGATCCACTTCGCTGAGATCTCAAACTGGTTTTAATGGATCCACGTGGATGTTTTGGCTTTTGAACTCAACGTTGATGTGAAATCGTTGAACGTGGTTGTGCACTGAATTCATGGATACTGAGTTGGTCAGACAGACAGGCAGAAGGTGAGACTCCTGTGTGTTTGTGGGGTTTCCCTCCTCAGACGGTGGAGATGCACAAAGAGAAGGTTTCTCGTAGAGAGATTGGCATCTTCACGGCGGTAAGACGAGTCCCACGCAGCCACAAGATCCTGCTTCCTGCGCAGACTCCTGCCGGCACACAGCCCCGCCCACCCTACAGCCGTCGCCCAATCAACTTCCAGCAGCTAGACGGCCTCGGCCATGGCATTAAGGTACGTCACGCACAAACATGTCGTCCAACAGCTTCATCAGAGCTCCTTCTGTACGTTTTACTCACTAACGCAGAACATCCATGGAGCCACTGTTCATTTTTCTTTTAAAATAGTTTGACTCTGAGGGTCATTATGAAGAGGATGTTGTTGTGACTCAGCATCGTTTTAAAGAAAAGTCTCAGCAGCATTTCAAGAAGCCAGAAAAGAAAAGCAGAAGTGAGGATTTATTCTGAGTGAAGTCTCTGCTGTGTGATGCAGACAGGAAGTGTTGGTGGCTGCAACCAACCGCAGAAGCAGAAGCAAAAGTTCCTCATTCAAACTTTATCTTCCTTCACTGTGGCTCGAATTTGTTTCCTCCCAAGAGTCTCTAATGTGAACTAATGTAAACTATGGCAAACTACTGTAAACGTCTATGAACTACTGTCAACTCATGTAAACTACTGTAAACTACTGTAAACTACTGTAAACTCATGTAAACTATGGCAAACTACTGTAAACTTCTAGAAACTACTGTAAACTACTGTTAACTACGCAAAACCAATGTAAACTACTGCAAACTAATGTAAACTACTGTAAAATAATGTGCTAATGTAAACTCCTATAAACTGATGCAATCTAATGTAAACTATTGAAAACGAATGAAATTATTATAAACTACTGTGAACTAATATTAACTAATGTAAACTACTGTAATCTAATGTAAACTACTGTAAAGTAATGTAAACTACTGTAAACTAATGTAAAATAACGTGCTAATGTAAACGCCTTTACACAGATGCAATCTAACGTAAACTACTGTAAACTAATGAAATGACTATAAACTACTGTAAACTAATATGAACTACAGCGAAATACTACTGTAAACTAATGTTAACTGATATGAACTACTGTAAAATACTACTGTAAATGAATGTTAACTAGTGTAAACTACTGTAAAATACTACTGTAAACTAATGTTAACTGATATGAACTACTGTAAAATACTACTGTAAACTAATGTTAGCTGATATGAACTACTGTAAACTAAAGTTCACTAATGTGTACTGGAGGTGAAACAAAGCGTTTCATACACAATTAGAGACATGTTGAGAGATTGATAATTAATTGATAGATCTTTCCATCTGTCACTTTAGTTTGTAAAAACTTTGCACACACACACACACACACACACACACACACACACACACACACACACACACACACACTCTCTCTCTCTCTCTCTCTCTCTCTCTCTCTCTCTCTCTCTCTCTCTCTCTCTCACACACACACACACACACACACAAAGACTCTTTGTAGAGCGTGGGAAAATGTAGAGACTAATTAGGCCTGAGAGACTCTATTGATGCTCACACACAGTAACCCCCCCCCCCCCCCCCCCCCCTTTCCCCAAAGGTTTCTGGGAAACAGTCGGACCGAACAGGAACAATTCGCAAACATGGCTCCTCCATCAGGTTCAGTGTGATTCTACTGTGTTTCTATTAATGATGACTTCTTGTTTTATATCAAACATCTCAACCAAGATTGTATGTTTGTGTGTATGTGTGTTTTTCAGGTCCACCAAAAATTCAGAGCCATTCCAGTGCCCGGTAGCACCCCCTGTCAGCAGGTAATAAACCTGTTTTTCACAGTAAAAGCCTCTGTTTCACAACCGTAAACCACCTAACATATGTTAATAATTTATTACTTTGTTCTCAGCTCTAGTTTTGGGAAACCTGTTGCTCCGCCCACCCTCCCAACCACCTGCAAGGCTTCACCTGACAGTGACATCATCACCACGCTGCTGGACGACACTTCTCCTCCTCCTCCTCCTCCTCCTCCTCCTCCTCCTCCTCCTCCTCCTCCTCCAGCCAATGAAATGCCAGTTCAGGATGATGAGGTCACTAGCACAATGGTCCCGCCCCCTCCTCCACCTTATCCGTCAGGAGAGATGGTGGCTCTGCCCCCGCCTCCACCTCCACCCCCCCCTTCAGAGGTTCTGGGCAATCACAGTGCTCCACCACTGGCTCCACCCCTCAGCCTCGAGACAGGTAAGAATAAAGCAAAAACAACAATAGATGTTACCATGACGATTAGTCTGGATCAGATAAACCTGAATATGATGAACCCAGATTAGACTTGGATCAGATAGACCTGGATCAGATAGACCTGGACCAGATAAAACCCGATCAGATTTGTAAAATCAATATCCCCTTTTAGACAGACGATTCCGCCGTAATGGTGGAAAGGCGAGTCAAAATATGTCACGAACTGGAGCGTTTAGATCGAACTTTGTGTGTGTGTCGTTAGATAGAACTTTGTGTGTGTGTGTGTGTGTGTGTGTGTGTCGTTAGAGAGAACTTTGTGTGTGTGTGTGTGTGTCGTTAGATAGAACTTTGTGTGTGTGTGTGTGTGTGTGTGTATAGAACTGTGTGTGTGTGTGTGTGTGTGTGTGTGTCGTTAGATAGAACTTTGTGTGTGTGTGTGTGTCGTTAGATAGAACTTTGTGTGTGTGTGTCGTTAGATAGAACTTCGTGTGTGTGTGTGT
This sequence comes from Eutrigla gurnardus, assembly GCF_963514095.1. Taxonomy (NCBI): domain Eukaryota; kingdom Metazoa; phylum Chordata; class Actinopteri; order Perciformes; family Triglidae; genus Eutrigla; species Eutrigla gurnardus. Next base: position 2,923,632 of record NC_139931.1, read on the forward strand.
GTGTGTGTGTGTGTGTATAGAACTGTGTGTGTGTGTGTCGTTAGATAGAACTTTGTGTGTGTGTGTGTGTGTATATAGAACTGTGTGTGTGTGTGTCGTTAGATAGAACTTCGTGTGTGTGTCGTTAGATAGAACTTTGTGTGTGTGTGTGTGTGTGTGTGTATAGAACTGTGTGTGTGTGTGCCGTTAGATAGAACTTTGTGTGTGTGTGTGTGTGTCGTTAGATAGAACTTTGTGTGTGTGTGTGTGTGTGTGTGTGTGTGTGTGTGTGTGTATAGAACTGTGTGTGTGTGTGTCGTTAGATAGAACTTTGTGTGTGTCGTTAGATAGAACTGTGTGTGTGTGTTGTTAGATAGAACTGTGTGTGTGTGTGTGTGTGTATAGAACTGTGTGTGTGTGTCGTTAGATAGAACTGTGTGTGTGTCGTTAGATAGAACTTTGTGTGTGTGTGTGTGTGTGTGTGTGTCGTTAGATAGAACTTTGTGTGTGTGTCGTTAGATAGAACTGTGTGTGTGTGTGTGTGTAGAGCTTTGTGTGTGTGTAGTTAGATAGAACTTTGTGTGTGTGTCGTTAGATAGAACTTTGTGTGTGTGTGTGTGTGTGTGTGTGTCGTTAGATAGAACTTTGTGTGTGTGTCGTTAGATAGAACTTAAAACATCTACGAAAGGGGAACTTTTGCTCGTCTCTCATATTTACACGACTCTTTAACAAGCGAAGTTGCTGCATCATAAACATGTCGATGCGTAGAACGGCGGCCTCATACGAGCAACTACCGGGGCGGAATAACGCGGAATACTCCCGCAACACAAAGTTTTGTTAAGGAGACCTAATGTAAATAATCGTTGCGGAATCTTCATGTTAGCCTGGATTCATTAAACCACTTCTTCATCTTTATTTCTTGTAAAATATGTAAAACAATCATTGGTCAAAGTGAGTGACATCACGATGACATCATATCTCTTCTGTCTCCTCAGTGGTGGAAGAGAGCAGCTTTCCCCCTCCATCTCCTCCCCCTCCCCCTCCTCCCTCTGATGATGATGCCCTCTTTCTGCTGCCCAATGACGGCTCAGAACTGCCAGCTCCGCCCCCTCCACCTCCACCCAACCAGGAAGTAGATGGTACTTCTGTCTGTCTGTCCAGCCAAAATGTTTCCTGTGCTTTTCATGTGCAGTGTGATGTCAAGTCTTTCACGCCAAAAGCTTTTACAGAACAAACTGAAAATTTACAGATTTTGTTTCCAAAGCTTGGCCACCAAAATGTTGCAATTTAAGACTAACTTGCTCATTAGCAGAACTATAGCAAAGGAAGTGAAACGTGGAAGTCACTGGTGTTGTTATCAATCAACAGTTTACAACTTCTTGGGCTCTTGAGAAGAAAAAGAATCATCTTCATTTTTGTAGTTATTCCCTTAAATAAAGACTCAGGAGCAATAAATACATATAATATAAAAAGAGAAACACGGGACTGTGTCATATACTTAAGAATTAGCCACCAAACTTAATTTTAAAATTGTGCACATCTTCTCTTTTCCTCTTGGTTTCTTCTTTTTTTTGTGGTGTTTTTTCCGTCATTTTTTCTTCTTCTTTCTTTCTTTTTCTTGTGTTTCTTGTGTGGTGCTTTTGTTCAGTGACCAGGAGGAGTCGCCGCCGTCGCTCGCCCCCCACCACTCGCTCTCTCTCTCTGAGGGTCCGCTCTGGCCCCGCCTCCCGCCGCAGCCACACGCGCTCTCTCTTCCTGCCTACTGTCCATTCACGTAAGCTGAGGGAGGAAACTGTTGTCATCCAATAGAAAGCCAGATGAATTCTACTTAAAGTCAATACACCTGAAAGAGACGGATACATTTAGTTGATTTATTTAGTTATTGTGTCTGGTTTCCAGAAATAGTTAAACACAACACCTTGAGTGGTTCTGGGATCCTTTGAGGAAAGATTAAGAATCGTTGAAAGTTCTAAGGGTCCTTTATGAGGTTACACCAATCATTGAGGACAATCTAGGGAGCCATAAAAAAGTTGGGGGAGTTTTTGTACCTGGATTTCTAAAGGACGTTAGAGGTTCTAGGAGTTCTTTGAATATGTTTGACGTACAAGGAGTTCTTGAGTATGTAAGGGGTAGAACGAGTTCTTGAGGGTGTAATAGGTACTCTGAGGTTTTTAGGCTAGGGGTACTAGGTGTCCTTGAGGATGTTAGAGATACGAGGTGTTCCCGGGTATGTGGTCAGGGTGCTTGAGGAAAGTTAAGGGGGATCCAAGAGTCATCTATTTTCCTTGAGGAGGTTCTATGAGTGCTTGAAGAAAGAATGTTTTTGGTCTGTCAATGAGACATTCCAACAGTTAATGAAGCTCTTGAGGTTCTTGTTGTTAGGAGGTTCTAGGAGTATTTGAAATTGATAGGGGTCTTTGGGGAGGTTCTATGCATTTTTTTGAGAAAGTTATAGGGGGCTTTGATTAGATTTCAGGAGTTCTTGATGTTAAGATGTTAGGGGTACTTGGAGTTCTTGGGGATGTTCAGGGTACAAAGAGTCATTGAGGATGTGAGGTATTATAAAGTTCAAGTTTAGAAAGTTCAAGGGCCTTTAGGAGTCCCAGAGAAGGTTGCAGGATCCCAAACCTTCAGGGGTCATTGGGTTAGATCTAAGGTTCCTTCGGGAGGTTTCAGTAAGTCCTAAACATTCTGTGGAGCCTTGAGCAGGTTCCTGAAGTCCTTGAAGGAGTTATGGGGTCCTTCAGTAGGTTATTAGGTTTTACATCATTGATGAAGTTGTGTAGGTCCTGGAGAAGGTTCCAGGCCTTAGTTCGGAGTGAGGATCCACAGATCGTCTATGAATACAGATGATCACTGTAGCGTTAATACCGATTTTCTCTCCGTCAGTGATGATCCCCCCGCCTCCTCCCTATCCTCCCCCCCATGCTCCTCCCCCTCTTTCTCCCGCCTCCTCATCCACTCTGCTCCTGCGCTCCTCTTCCTCATCTCGACTCTGCTTACCCGCTCGCCTCGAACACCTGGGTAAGCAAACGCGCAAATACTGCTTTTAGTATGTACTTCGCTCTATTACTGGTAATAGAACTAGACCTAGATAGAGTACAAGTAGTAGAAGTAGTATTTATGGTTCTGCATATTTTTACGATTATCTCATACTGTAACAGTAGTAAGGCAGTAGTACTACTCATCAGCAGTACACACACATCTCCTGAACACGTGATCTATCAGCTCCTATCAGCTCCGCTGCTTGTTGTCACAGCCCCGCCTCCTCCAACCCGTTTGATCAATTACAGCTGTCACTCACAGGACCTGTGTGCTCTTAGATCTACAGCTTACAGCCATGAGCCTTCCCCTCCTATTGGACCATGAGGGTGGTTTTGATGACCTCATGCCGCCCCTCCCTCCACCAGTGGACTATGACACAGACGCCCCCCCACAATACCTGGAGAAAGGTACTGCTACTACTACTACCCACTATTGCTACTGCTATTACTACTGCTACTACCAAGGATGAGCCATGCTTTGGTGTTACCATGGTTACCGAGGATGGGCCAATGCTTTGCTTCTACCATGGTGACCGAGGTTGAGCCATGCTTTGGTGCTACCATGGTTACCGAAGATGGACCATGCTTTGGTGTCACCATGGTTACCGAGGCCAGCTCTCCAACGCTCTATACATTTCGTCTTTATCAACATTCGTCCTCCATGTCGGAGCCCCGTCGTGTTTTCATGTGTAACATTAGCCGACTGCTCTGAGGTGATTCCTGTTGGTAACCATGACGACACTGTACAGGGGTCTAAAGGTTTATACAGATGCATAACTGCAGTTGTCCTGTGTGTCCAGTGGAGGCGCTGTACAGTTACGAGGCCTCCAAACATGACGACCTGTCGCTCGCCGAGGGCGATGTCATCTACCTGATACGTCGCCATGACGATGGCTGGTGCGAGGGCTACCTCAACGGCAATACAGGCTTCTTCCCTGAGAACTACGTCAAGCCCTGTGTTTAGACCGGATCCCTCCATCACCTGGTTTGCCATATTACGGTATTTTTTTACCAGAGAAATCATTTCCATCCCAAACCTGGCTGCCGATTCATTGATTAGACCATTTAAAATATAAATTCATCTTTTAAAGTAGTTTTTAATCTTCTGAGTTTTTTCAGCTGTAGATTAATCCATTTGAATTCAGAAAATAATACAAATCTTAATTTTAAAATTAGAAACGTGTCTTTTCACAACGATGATTTTGAAATAGTGATGATGTCACTGGATTCTGTCTGTATGTCAGAAATGCTCGTTAAAGTATAATAATATTAAATGATAATGAGACATTCTAGTTTTAAAACTAAACAGGAAGTCGTTGAAACTCCTCGCCTCTGATTGATTGTCTTTCCTCAGCGCGGATGAACCTGATTGGCTCACAGATCAGACATTGTTTATTATTAATGTCACTGTTGATTTAAAGGAAATATTTCTGAAAGTTTTTCTTTTAAGTCAAACAAACTCATTTTCTGGCTCTAAATCAGAATTTTGAAGTTTTAATTGTTGTTAAAGAACTTGTCACTGATTGGCTGAGCTCTGAACACCTGTGTACTTTAATCTGCTGCCTCCTGCTGGCCACAGACTCAAACTACATGTTGATGGTTCAAACTAAAAACCTGATTCTGATTCATAATCAATTAATTCCTGTATGTGTCTCTGTAACTACGATCATGAATTATGTCACGGATCAATAAATGAGTGATCGGTGATGTTTCCTATCTTGACTCAATGTTTATTAAAGGTCATATTGATAACATTTTTATGTAAACGAATAATTTAAAAAAATAATACACACAGAGCTTTTAGAAACGTGCAGAATCCAAAGTATTACTTATCATGAAAAGTGAATTAATCATTTAAAAAATGTTGTTATATGTTGTGAATGTGTTGTTCTCTGTGTAGATGTGTGACATGTGGCTGCGGCTTCTAGCAAGGCTCGTGAGCCAATAGAATAACGGCGTTGGTATCACAAGGTATCTCTGTGTAGTCAGGGGTCAAGAGTCTTTGGGGTTGCCAGTTAGTGTGGAGAAAACATAAAAATGGCTGAGTTTGAGTCAGCTGTTGGAGTTTACAAGGACTGAAAAGCCACGCCGAGGTAACCGGTAAGATAGCGTTAAAGTTAGCTTTTAGCTAACACCAACACTGGCAACCCATTGAGGCGCATGGCTTCGAGCAACAGTTATGTCGTGACGTGGATGCAATGGAAGGGGGGAGTGCGACATCTAGTGGCTGGATGTCATCAATGTTGTCAATAGCACCTTTAAATCTCCTGATTTGTATCATAAATAACATCTAAACAACAACCACAAACGTGTGAATGATCAATGAGAAACACATTGATTGGCTGATGACATCACAGCCTGATGAGGTCAACAAGAAGTTCACTGGACTTGCGGACACTTTGGAACATTTTATTAAATAACACAAAGTACTTTAAATATAAATATTACATAATAATAAAAATATCAGCTGCATCAAACATCTTCGTGGTCAGTTATCAAAATGGGTTTAAATACAAAATAAATAACTCATAAATAGAAACGTTATAATAAATAAAGGGAATGAGGGTCGAACGCGTCTCTCACAGAGAAACGCCATCAATGAGGACAGTGTCGCGACGGCGTTCAGCACCGCCTGCTGGCCTCACAGAGCAAGTTCACCAGGAAGTCCAGCCGCTCCAGATGACGTTTACTCTCCTTCCGGATCAGCTCCCAGGATGCAACACTCCCACCCTGCACACAGAACTACAGTCAGTACTACTACCCAGTACACACAGAACTACAGTCAGTACACACAGAACTACAGTCAGTACTACAGTAGTATTAGGGTAGTACTCACAGTGCGGTACAGAGTAGTCTTCTCCAGTCTCCGGTAGTACTTCCTCAGCGGTCCGTCTGGTCGTTTGGGTGTCGACACCTGAAACACAAACAGCCGTCACATTGTTTCCAAGGTCTAAGAGGACCCGAAGGTCTAAGAGGACCAGAAGGTCTAAGAGGATCAGGATCTGGATCCGAGCCCATCTACTCACACATCTGCTGAGTTCGTCGGTCTGTCTGTGGATCGTCATCAGGAATTCTTCGGTTTTGACGGTGTCCCAGGTAACAGAGGAGAGGTTGTCATGGCTATAGAGACCAGCGATCAGCTCCAGACTGTCTTTGATGAAAACCAGCTGGGTCTCGAACTGCCGAAAGTGAGACGAACATGTGTGAATTCCAGCTCTCTGATTGGCTGACAGAGCTGATGTCATCAACTGCTTAAGTTTGGTCAACTGACGTAGCATGAAAGCAGCATGTGACAAAGCATGAAAGCAGCTTGATGTAGCATGAAAGCAGTGATACGTAGCATGAAAGCAGCGTGGTATAGCATGAAAGCAGTGTGATGTAGCATGAAAGCAGCGTGATGTTGCATGAAAGCAGTGTGTGATGTAGCATGAAAGCAGAGTGATGTCACATGGAAGCAGCGTGACGTAGTATGAAAGCAGCGTGGTGGATGGTTACCTCAGCCTTCTGTGCTCGATTGTAGAGTTTGGATGGGAAGGAGACGGGACTCTCCTGGTCGGTCAGCTCACCGCCCTGAAACACAAAAGTTAAGATGACGCCTCATGACATCACGCTGAGGTGGTTCCGCATTTTTAAATACACATTTTTCCTGATTAATAAATAAAATATTTCCCCAAATCACTACCTGGACTACTGGATGACCTGGACGACCTCGACTACCTGGACTACTTGACTACCTGGACTACCTGGACTACTGACTTCCTGGACTACCTGGACTACCTGGACGACCTGGACGACCTCGACTACTTGACTACCTGGACTACCTGGACTACTGGACTACCTGGACTACCTGGACGACCTCGATTACCTGGACTACTGGACTACCTGGACTACTGGACTACTGGACGACCTGGACTACAGGACTACCTGGACTACCCGACGACCTGGACTACTGGACTACCTGGACTACCCGACGACCTGGACTACTGGACTACCTGGACTACCTAGACTACTGGACTACCTGGACTACTGGACTACTGGACTACTGGACTACCTGGACTAGGACTAAGTTGTACTCACCATGATCTGGACGAGATACAGAGAGGTGTTGCTCAGTTGACCATAGTGTCTGAGCCAATCACAGCAGAGGACAGGCGTCAGGACGCTGCAGAGGAGGACGAGGCCGGTCCAGCTGATCATGATGAAGACAATGATGAAGACGATGCTGAAGACGATAAAGGTGGTGACTGCAGGTTGAGTGTAGGTCTGTGTCTCCAGCATGCTGCTGATCTGAGGCTTTTATTCCAGACAGGAAAGAGAAAAGTGAGAGTGGAAACACATTGGGACATTTTGCCTTTCACTTTCCACATACACACAGACACACAGACACACACACACACAGACACACACACACACACAGACACACACACACACACATATTATATATATATATTGTGTATATTTATATAGACATAGATTTACATAGAGTGCAGAAATAATACATTTTCATTTAATTGTATTTGATTTATAAAATCCCACAATGAGGACGAGTGATGTCATGTGATCAGAATAAACTATAAAATGATAACACAGTCCATTCATTATATATCTTTATACATCATGTTTTAATGACATTAATCAGATTAAAGCTATTTATATAAAGATGTTTAATTAAAGAAAGTTATTTTTTCCCCACATATAATAATAATAATAATAATTATTATTATTATTATCATTAATTTGATTATAACAATATTCTAACTGAAAAATGATTTATGAGACAAATCAGTCAATATTTATTGATCGTGTAGTTTGTTTGTTGATGTGGGATTTTTATTTACTTTCACTTTCCAAACCAGCTGTTCAGATCGCAGCTTTCCTGTTCCGGCGGCGTTTGTCCGGGTCTGACGTCATCCTCGTTTTCTCTTTCTGCTGCCTCGTTTTCACATTCTGGCTGTCAGGGAAAACAGTCGCGGATGACGCCATACCTGCCGACGTCAGTGTCTGATAACGTCATAGAATAACATAATGCAACGTGAGGATCAAATCAAACATTTGTAATGATTGTGAATCAGTATTGTCATCACTGAACAAAGGACACGTTAATGATGAGTTAATGATTACTCGATCCACGAGTAATTATCTGAAACGGTTTTATTAAATCAACTTTACACATGATTACGACAAGCTTGTTACACACGAAACAACGCGAGAGTTATTTCATTCAAGAAACTCGAGTTTCTGAGGAAACTTTAGCCTGATGGACACGTCGTCACTTCCGTCTGCACCCTCATTGGTTAGTGTCGCTGGCTAAATTTGGAAGCGCGGCAAAATTTGTTCGAGGGAGAGAAGCAGCGGCTGTAAAACCAAACAGACCAGCGGAAGACGCTCGAAGAGCCGCCTGTTACCGGACAGAAGAGCCGCCTGTTACCGGACAGAAGAGCCGCCTGTTACCGGACAGAAGGGCCGCCTGTTACCGGACAGAGGAGCCGCCTGTTACCGGACAGAAGGGCCGTCTGTTACCGGACAGAAGAGCCGCCTGTTAGCTAGCCTGCTAGCTCCACAGCTTTAACGTCTCTTGTCAATAAAGCTGAGGAGCCGCCTGTTACCGGACAGAGGAGCCGCCTGTTACCGGACAGAAGAGCCGCCTGTTACCGGACAGAAGGGCCGCCGGTTACCGGACAGAAGAGCCGCCTGTTAGCTAGCCTGCTAGCTCCACAGCTTTAGCGTCTCTTGTCAATAAAGTAGTGAGTCATGTGATGTCATCAGTGTAGTTTCCTCAGTGAGATCAGAGATGTTAAATGTTCCTCATGTAGTCTGTCTGTCTGTCTCTGCTTCCTAATGTCACCACTCCACTGGGAGTCTCTGCTGGGACCCCCAGTGTCCTGGTGTCCCTGTCCCAGTGTCCCTGTCTCAATGTCCTAATCCCAGTGTCCCTCTCTCAGTGCCCCTGTCTAAATTTCCTAATCCCAGTTTCAGTGTCCCAGTCCCAGTGTCCCCCCTAAGGTCTAGACCGTGAACCCTCGGGGACTAAACTGACTGCTGTGAGGACTTGAACTGATCTCAGCTGACAAGTATTTGAGCTGATTTCTAAGATTGGTTGCTAACGGCGATGTCCTTCTTGCAGACATGGAGGTCGATGTCCTGGAGTTCAAAGTTCCTGTGGAAAACAACAAGACCCTGTTCGTGTGGGACCTCCAGCCGGCTCACACCGAGGCTCAGATCTATGTGAGTCCACCCCTGGGGGGGACAGGTCTCTAACGTGTCTCCTCCTCCTCCAGGACGGTTTCTAACGGGTCTGCTCCTCCTCCAGGACGGTCTCTACGGTGTCTTCTCGTCCTTCGGTCCTCTCTACCTGCTGAAGGTGTGTCCTAACTCCGCCTCCGGCCCTCATGGGTTCTATGCCCTCATCAAGTTCTACTCGGCTGCTCAGGCCTTAAAGGCACAACGTCAGACTGACGGACGCCCGTTGTTCCAGAAGACTCCACTAAAGGTACCTCCCCCTTTCACACATGCATTCTTCTGTAGTTCAAAGAAACCGTTTCAAATTCAGGCTGTTGCTATGGTAACCAGCGCATCGTGTGTGTGTGCTCAGGTGAGGCTGAGCTCCAAACAGACGCCTAGCTTCCTGTGTGATGGCAGCAGACCTCTGAGCCACGCCCGCTGCCTGGAACTGGCCAATCACTGCTTGGGATTCAATGGCTGGACCTCTGACATCATCACAGTGAGTGTGAGACGCCGTCACGTCCACGGGGAACTAATGCACCAACCTAGAGTGTAAAGGTTTTTAAACTCTTAACAACTACAAATATGTAAATATAACAACTTCTAACGCCGCTTGTCTCTCGGGAGTTCACTGTTGCTTTCAAATATCTCATCTCATGTCTCTCCGTAACCTCCGTCACTCTGTCCCTCCGTCCCTCCATTTCTCCGTCACCAATGTTGTCGTCAGATAGTGAGATGCATTTCTGCAGATGCTAGCTAACATCTCGTCAGGTCAGAATGGAGGAGTCCTGCTGCCCAGCTCCTCCTCCCATCAAGAAGAGAGAAGGAGGTCCAGCCGCACAGATGAGTGAGTGTGAGACTACTTCCTGTCTGTCTGTCCCCCTCAGCTGAAGGAACTCACCAAAGAAGAAGAAGCTGAGGAGGAAGGTGGAGACCGACGGAGGCTGAGGTTCGGCTGCCTGCTGCAGCTCTGCTTCCCTCATCACAGTCGGACGACCAGAGCAGCAGCCGTGGTGGAGGACAGCTTCACCTGCACAGGTGAGTCCGTCCAGGGGACATGACATCGCTGTCATTTGAGTCAATGCAGAACTCCATTCAGAAAACCAGGAAAACAACAAGGCGGCTCTAATCAGAGGCCAGATGTTCTCAGCATCTTTTCTGAATCTGTCCAAGCGTCTCCTGTAATCCACCAACTCATGATCCACCAGAGACCACGTGATGGAGTCTGGTTTTACTGGGTTTCTCAGGAACCACCAACTCAACCAGAGCTTTCTACACTTACTGTGTGGTCTTCCTGCTTCCAGCAGCTTTCCCTCATCAACTTCTCAGAGAACTTCATCTGGATTTATGATCACTTAGTTGGTTTCTGTCTCCCTGCTGCAGTACCACTCTCCACCTGAATGGGTACTGATTGGCCGGGGGGGGGCGCTGTTTTACAGACTACTTCTCTAACATGTTTTAGATAAGTTCGAAGATTTTTAATGAATAACTTTAGAATTGATAGGAAACCTAATTTAAGTTTTTAAACTTTACATTTCATGATATTTATCCATTTCAAGTCACTAAGATTGATTAAGATTGATTCTATGATGCATCGCGATTCTTTGTTGATTCTCTATCGATGCAGTAAAGTCTATAATCAATTATTAATTTATTTGTTTTTTTCCAAGTTATTCAGCACATCAACTCTATCATACAAATAGGAATTTGTTTGAAACATTTGAAGGAAATGTTCTCATTCTATTTAAATCCAAAATAGATGATGATGCATGGAGAACTGATTCCCAGCACTAGTGACATCACAGCTTTGACCTTTGACCTCTGGTTCAGGGAGCAGCAGTGATCCCTTTGGACGTTCAGGCAGAGAGAGGACATGATTACTTCTCAGAAAGTAAAACCCAGACTGAATGAGATGAAGAGGCTCTCTTGTGGTTCCTGCAGGTCCAGATGTTCTGATGCAGCACCGCCGTAGACTACAGCGGCTGGCCAGAGAGAAGGCTCTGGTCCAGGCCTTCGCCACGGTTCTCCTCCTGCTACTAGGTCAGAGTACTCTGGTCCTACTACCGTCATGTACATTCAGTTTGATAGTGGTGACTGATAACTGACCCAGAGTCTGTGTCTCTGTAGGTAATGGTAAAGTGATGGTGGAGGTGAAACAGGACTCGGATCAGTTCCTACCTGAGCAGCCTGATGAAGTCCTGCAGGTGAAGCTCCACACTGACTCAGACACGCACGGCTCTGGAAAGTGATCATTTCTCTGGTTTTACTGTTTACAAGTCAAATGATTCTATAAACTATCTCTCAGGTGAACCAGTTTTCATGGAAGGAGTTTGCTGCTGACGAAGAGTTTGCTGCTGATGAAGAGTGGGACCTGCCGAGTCACCCAGAGGATTGTGGGTTGGTGTAACTAGGCAACACTGGTGAATTATAGGACTCATCAGCAGAGGAAGTTGATGAAGCTGTTTATTGGCATTAAATAGGGAACAGAAAACTGCACAAGTGTAACGTTTACATTATATTTATATAACATATTTCTGTGTTTCCAAAGATAAAGTAAAAATGTTCAACATCACCAGCTCCTCTTGATTTCTTTAACCCTTTATTTCATTTCACTCTAATCATGTTCGTGTTAACCAGAGACTGTGAAGGGGTCTCCTAGTCCTCACCACTGGATCAGCCAGTCCTGTATCTGGGTGGTCCATCAGTCCTCAGGTTACAGGTTGGATGTGGTGAGTTTAGTAACACAGCAGCTCTGATTCACAGACAAATTGACCGAGCTTGAAGGAATGAAAAAGTACTTTAATATGATGAAGATACAGGAAACCCACATCTGGACTTCACACGACATCTGGACTTCACACGACATCTGGACTTCACATGACATCTGGACTTCACACGACATCTGGACTTCACACGACAGCAGTCACTGCTTCCAAGTGCTGACGGAAACATCACGGGCGTATCAAAACGGCAGTGTTAGGACACAAAGACTACAACAAACAGTCACAGGAGCGTTTTCTACTTAGTTTACTGGGAGACCCTGAAGGCAGCATTTCAACACCTAAACATTCACGCTGGCGGTCCACGTCTTTCATCAAAAAGAACAGCTGTTGATCATCTGACATGTAGGTTATTGATCTGAGCCATCATCTGCTCTTGGTCATTGATCAGTGACAATCAATAAGAGGTACTTAAGAGGTGTACACACACACACACACATACACACACACAACATGGCAGTGTTGGTCTGGTTTGGTCCGGTTCAGGATGTGTTGGTTATATTTTCAAGAACTTCATATGCTTTGACTTTTTTTCCATCCTCGTATGTCGAAAAAGTTAATGAAAAAAAAGTCGTAGTATGTCGAACAAATTCATAAGTCCCTTTCTATGACATACTAGACCACCCGTTCAGGGTCTGTTGGTCTGGTCTGGTCCTGTTCAGTGCATCTCAGTCCAGGAGGTGATCCAATGTTTGGGGGCCTTCCTGTTTCTGGAAGAGGAGACGTGGTCTTGGATCAGGAAATCATCAGAGTCAATGTGTTGCTGCTGCTCATCTCTACCCATAATCCTCCCCTGGTGGAGCGCCGTGGACCGCCACGCCCTCCGATGCACGAAGAACCCACACTGCAGACCAAAACACAGAACCAGGATATCAACGATTAACA